>NW_010972437.1:6958272-7044896 GCF_000737465.1 Haliaeetus leucocephalus
ATTTCAGGATCATATTTTGTATGTCCTCATTTCCTCTTTTATTGTTAGAGGCTCCTTTTAATTCTTGATTCATTTCTTTCCTTCTGTTCTATGTGTTTGTCTCTTTTCAGCTCAAAGGCTGCCCATGTACAGAAGCTTAGTTTGTTTTATTATTGCGAGGGCTTGGGTTGAAGTTATATGTTCATGTATTTTTAACCAAAAATATACCAACCCTATATCAGTTTCTAGCTTTCTGTTGTTTAGCAAGTTGCTCAGCCTTTGCATGCAAAAGCTCACTGGTGTACTGCAAAACCTCACTGTGTCTGAATTTTTAGCATACGTCCTCTCCACCATAATTAGCAACCCTCACACTGCACACTGTTGAGTCATCATCCAAATATTCCTGTTTTCATTTATTTTTTCATCATGGTCAAGTCAGACCGTGAATCCAAATGACCCCTGAATACTGGGTGGATAACATTTTTACCTGAAGTGATTAAAGCTTTGAGGACGAGAATCCCCCCGTGTTCAAGGGAAAAAGCTGAATTTCTGTGCAACCAAGTAAAAATTGGAAGAGTAAATAGAGCTGTTACCTGTGCCTTCCCCACTGTGAGACATGATTACTTCAGGCAACACCTCAGGCTCATTCAAGTGTTGTTGTAGCTCTTAGGGGATGGCTGGGCTTGGATGAGCAATGTGCTCCTGTCCCCCAAATTACCATATATGAATTACTGTACCACTGATGTGGTTAGCTGAGCAGTCATGGTACAGAGGGAGTTTTGTGAGGCCGTTTCAGCTGAGTAGCTCTTTGGCAGTTGTCTGCTTCTGTGAAACTCTGGACACTGTAGAGCCTTTTAATTCTTTTTCTCTTAGCAAGCATTCAAGCCTCCTCTCTGAGGGCTTGCATGTAGCCTGTGTTGCTTAAGTCCATCTGTGAAGTCTTCAAAAGTCTTGAGACCAAGCATACCAGCCTGTGTGAAGAGCTGGGTTAGGATTTTCTTGCTGGGGATCTGTGGCGTAACTTTGCTCAAGCCAGAAGCAGAAGACCTTCAGGAAGCACAAGCAACCTGTTTTCCCAGATTTGTCTTCTAACTGATCAGAGAAAACACTTGGACTTAGCTAGGCAGGACTTAAGAGCAGTAGATGAGGTTGGGCCGTTATTAATTGGCACGTTTCAGTGGGTCAGAGCCAGAGAGCAGAGCCTCATTGCTGGCAGTGGTGCTAATCAGGACACAGTACCTGATGTTAGTCGAATGTGTCAGAAGATTATTGACAGCACAGCAAGCTCTGGCTGCAGCTCTTGTTTGTTTAGATGGCAATGAATGATTAGGGCAGAATCAGTCCCTCTAGAAAGATCATTTCAATGTCTCGAAATTCTAAAATAATTGCCTGGTTTATGCTGTGTAAATGCTCACAGAACTGGCTGTTGGGTCTAGCAAGGAGTTGTGTTAAACAAATATACACCCATTGCAACAGAGGGGATGCGCTGCTGTAGTTACATGATAGAGTAGTATCCAGTAGAAAATCTTAGTTGAGGTGCTGACTAGCCTATCCTGTTTTAAAGTACATTTGGGTTAATGCCTTCTTTCAGTACTATAGTAATGTGTTTATTCCTTTTGTCTTTTGTTAGTCTGGCACATAGGTAAAATAGTGTCAGAATAATTTAAAAATCAAGTCATAAAAGGAGGTGAGACATTTCTGTTCTTAAAATAGCAGTTTCTTTTGAACCTGTTGAATGAGATGATAGATTTATCGGGGGAGGGGATGCGTATGTGTGGGGGTACACTGCCTCCTTTGAAGATAGCTCCCTTAACTGTAACAGAGAATAAAGAAGTCTGCACTGCAAGGATTTCTCGTCTAGTCTGAATTTTCTGCACCACCTTGACCAGTCTTTCTTAGGCAAAAGTCACTCCAGACTTGAAGCAGACAAGTCTTCCTTCTGCAAGCACTTGGTTAGTATCCAGGTCTGGGTGACAGCAGATAGGAACTGTCCCTTAGAGACTCTCTGGTAATAAAGGAAAGGTCCCACTGTTCTCATCAGTGGGGCTGGAGGTCACAGCCACATTTAGAGGAGCACCAAGCAGTTTTCTACCCACCTGTGAGGAAATACCTGCTCTTCTACAGGTGGATGTCAGCAGTGATATCTTGCTACTCCCTTCGCAGATCACTTTTCCTTTCCAGCTGATGTTGTGGACTAAGCCAATGATATTATTCTCCTCAGATTTCTGGCAAAGTAGCCAGCTCAAAGAGAAGATAAACCAAACAGAAGGTAGAGCAGAGCACAAGAGATGGGAAGGTTTTTCTCTGGGAACTGCCTAAGGCAGGCTGCTAGCCAATGCAGGTGTCTGCATCTAAGGCAGTTCTCCAGAGCCCACTTCAAATCAGCAGAGAGAAATCTTACTGGAGATGTCAGCAGTTAGATGAGATGAGCCCCACTTCTTTAGGCTCTCTGTCATTGGCCATGAGTGTGGACTCACTGTAGTGTCAAGTATAGATCTACATAAAATGACTGAAATACAGGTCATTTTAACCGTGTGGACTGGAAACTTAAAATCACGGCATTTTTGTGAATAAACAAAGCAACTAGGAAAATGGGGAAATGGGTCTCTGCAGTCCTGGTAAGAAACACGATCAGTCTGACAGGAACGAAAGAACTCAGTTTGGAGAAGGTCATGAAGATTCGACATCAAATCAGGGGCTGAACTATTTCTAGGGCAAAATATTCATGAATACAAGCTGCCCAGGTGTAAAAGACAGCTATTATATTTATATTATATGATGATAGTATAATGAAATGGAGAAGCAAACTAAATACATTATCTCCTGTGAGATTTAGCAAGTATTTGTGCTCCTTCACTGAGGACTCTTTCCCAGTTTTCATTTTTTGCCACAACAAATTTCTCCTATCTTCCACCAGGGTGTTACTTTATTGTGCACCAGAGGAGGGAGATACATGCCCACAAACCTTCTGAGAAACACATTTACAGGAAGTAAAAAACACCCAAGCAAGTCTTTCTGCCCCACTCTCTGTGTGGAGAGTAAGCCCTTACTCTCTTTCACACCAGTTAAATGGCTTAGCTCAGGATTAAACTAGTGCTAGCTATTGAAAATGTAGTGGGCAAGTGCTGCAATGCATAAGTATTATCTGAGGAAATCATAGCCCAATGGGTGTCATACACAAATGATAATCACTGCTGTTCTAAGAAGTCCATCTTTTTAATTGCTTTGCTGGCAGATGGATTCTGCACAAGGTCTCATTTTCTCACTGCAGGCTGCCTTTGGTTTTTCACACTTTCTAATCAGATAATTCAGTATGGTTTTGTATTGGGTTTGTGTGGCAAGGTTTTGGTAGCGGGGGGGCTGCAGGGGTGGCTTCTGTGAGAAGCTGCTAGCGGCTTCCTCTATATCAGATAGAGCTAACACTAGCCAGCTCCAGGACAGACCCACCACTGGCCAAGGCTGAGCCCACCAGTGATGGTGGCAGTGCCTCTGGGATAACATATTTAAGAAGGGGGAAAAAACCCTGGCAGCTGAAGAGAGGAGTGAGAATACGTTAGAGAAACAACCCTGCAGACACCAAGGTCAGTGGAGAAGGAGGAGGAGGAGATGCTCCAGGCACCGGAGCAGAGATTCCCCTGCAGCCTGTGGGGAAGGCCACGGTGAGGCAGGCTGTCCCCCTGCAGCCCATGGAGGTTAACAGTGGAGCAGATATCCACCCTGCAGCCCATGGAGGACCCCACACCAGAGCAGGTGGATGCCCAAAGAAGACTGTGACCCCGTGGGCAGCCCGTGCTGGAGCAGGCTTCTGGCAGGACCTGTGGACCCATGAAGAGAGCAGCCCACGCTGAAGCAGGTTTGCTGGCACGACTTGTGACCCCGTGGGGGACCCACGCTGGAGCAGTCTGTGCCTGAAGGACTGCAGCCCATGGAAAGGACCCATGGTGGAGCAGTTTGTGAAGAACTGTAGTGCATGAGAAGGACTTATGTTGGAGAAGTTTGTGGAGGACTGTCTCCTGTGGGAGGGACCTCATGCTGGAGCAGGGGAAGAGTGTGAGGAGTCCTCCCCTTGCAGAGGAAGGAGCGGCAGAAACAACGTGTGATGAACTAACCCCACCTCCCATTCCCCATACCCCTGTGTCACTGCGGGGAGGAGATAGAGAAAATTGGGAGTAACGTTAAGCCTGGGAAGAAGGGAGGGGTGCGCAGAAGTTGTTTTTAAGATTTAGTTTTTATTTCTTATTATTCTACACTGATTTGACTGGTAGTAATTTAAATTAATTTTTTTCCTCAAGTCAAGTCTGTTTTGCTTGTGACAGTAATTGGCAAGTGATGTCCCTGTCCTTATCTCAACCCGCGAGCATTTCATTGTATTTCCTCTCCCCTGTCCAGCTGAGGAGGGGAGTGATATAGTGGCTTTGGTGGGCACCTGCCATCCAGCCAGGGTCAACCCACCATAGGTTTGCAGATACATCACACTGCATAGACATATACACCACTAAAAAGGTCTCATGTTTTTTTTCCTGCAGTGTTAGAGTTGCTCCATACTGGTGACTTAACCCTTCATAACCTAAAACAACTCCATAGAAAAGGAAAAAAATTTTACACAGGTGAGGGTTGCCATTTTAGCTTTGAGATAATGGAGCAACTTCTACTTTTTCTCTATCCTTCTTGCTGTGTGAAAGAAATGAAAGGTTGACAGTCAGGCTCTCCAGTTAGATGAAAGATTCAAGCTTCAAGCTGTCTCCTGAAATACTTTTTTAAGTAAGAGCATCTGCAAACTTTTTGCAAAATTATTGGCTTTTTTGGCAGGGAAAAGATAAGATGATCCGACATTTTGGCCTCATATGGGGCTCTTTCAAAGTGTATGGAGAACTCAAAGGCTTTTAAAAGAACCCATGTCCTAAAAACTTAATGGATTATTTAGGCGGCATGCAAACTTCAGCCTTGTAGTGCCTGAATTGGTCAGGAGTTCCTGTCTTATTTAAATCACTTTCAGGTACTTGTCCCTGGGGAATAGAGATCCCATATTGATTTGTGGTTTTGTTGCTTCAGATCTGATTCCTTGAAGAGGGTCTGTTTGTCCTTCTTTTCCTTGGTTGTAACAGAAGGTTGTTTTGAATGTGCAGCTGTTTTTTGTGTCTCACTCTTCACCATGAGACTTTTGACCTCAAGACTCAGGCTGTTGCCAATGGCTAAGTTTCTTCTGAGGTTTTGAAGGAACTCTTCCTGTCCTCTCTGTGTGCAGGACTCACCAAGCCACATCAAGAGGGCTTTGCTTCAGGAGCAGAGGCCTCGGATTTGAGGGCAAAAGAACCTTTAGGCAGCCTCTGTGCTTGTATTTTTGTACATTTTTGTACATTTTGGTCCTTCAAACCAACTTATGAGTTGCCATACTATTTCCTTAGGGAATGAGATTCCTGCTCTAATATAGAGGTATCTCTTCCTACAGTTGATGTCATCAGTGAGATTCAGTTATTTGCTAAACAAATACCAGCACTTACTGATATTGCAAAGAGGGCACAGTACTTGTGCTTTCATTCAGCATCACCATAACCAATTTCCCTATCTTGTCAGTTAATATTTGCAAGCAGAGCTGGAACCCGGAGGCCAATGGGCTGTAGATGACAAATTTATTTTGATCCAAGGAAGGGAGGGTTCCTTTGAAATAAGAGGTATTTGATAATAGAACATCAGTGTTGAAATCTAAATTAAAATGATCCAATTGCCATGGCTTTCTTGCTGCAGAAGAAGGTTAATTAAGCAGCAATCCCTTCTCCTGAGCAGCCTCTGCTTTGAGAGAATGAGTAACAACATGAGCTGGAGTCTACAGTACATAATGCCATTAGGTTTATTACCCCCCCTTTTACAGCTTGCAGTAAAGAGAACTGTTGCAATTAATGAGTGAAGTGGATATAATGCTGCAGTCAAGGTCAGGGTGAGGCATAAAATGCAGAGCCCAGTTCTGCCCAACGCACATGCTGCCAGGAGAAAGCACCACTGTTTGTCAGGAAAGGAAAGCAGGATCAGCTCTTCCTTTCAGTGCAAAGAAATCTCTATCTCACATGTCTCTGACAGCATCCTACCAAAACTCTCCAGGAATGATATGTGAGAGCAGAAAGGAAGTTAATGTAAGTGTCAGTAGCCTGGGAAGAGAGAGATTGTTCAACCAATTAGCCAGAAACTGGAGACAGACCTCTGCAGATTGCTGGCTATGGCAGATTATATGTGCTGTTATGAAAAAACAGATGGCTCCAGTTCCTAATTTCATGCTCTTGCACCAGTCTAAATCCCAGAGAGTCACTGCTGACAGTTCATTGTTGTTTAGCAGAGAGATGTAGAATGTTTTCCTCTTCCCAAGCATTAAACTGGTGCTTGACTGAAAACAAAGCCGGCTAAGCCCAAAAGGCAGTAACAGTATATATTCTTTTCTTTTCGTTCCTTTTTCCTTGATTATACACCCAATTTAAAAGCAAACAACCACACATGCCAATCATATTACAATTCCTTACATTTTCTTGTATTCTATTTCCCAGTCAATCAGCTCTCATCTGTTTTGCTTTTACCCTCTAAACTCTTCAGGGCATGGAATATCACTTTTCAGCTTGTACAGTGTGAAAAAATAGATCTTTGGTTATTACTGTAATATAAATGCATATTTGTGATCACAATGATTGCAATTGCAGAAAATGGAAATCATTAAAATTATTTCTCAAAGCTCCTGTTAAAAGCCATGAAATGATTGCTAGCTAATGATAGAAAACATATTTCTTTCAGGACAAGCTAGTCCATTATGAAGGCTTAATATCTTCCACTGGAGCAGCTAGGTTTGTTGGAAACAAGACACCATTTCCAGATGGAGCATAGGTCTGTGTGTTTATGTTCTGATGTAAAATGCATGTGAAAAGCCTCAAGAGTTCTGGGTCCCCCAGGATGAGGCAAGGGAGTTAGTAAGATCTACATTGCAAGAGGGCGGACTGATGCATTCAAATAGCAAGTTCCTTCGGGCATGTTTTTTTCCATTAGAAAGGGCCACATCTTGCCAACTAGAGAACAAGGCAATCAGCAGTCACTGAGCAGCATGGACTATTTGTGCAAGGAGACCTTACACTGAGCAAAGCTGGGGAAATAGAAAAGCATGCTGGCATAACTGTAAAAGAAACATTAATTATATACTCACAAACCTGTCTATAAGTGGATGTGTTTACCCGCTCCCAACCATATACACGTCCCCCGTGGAGAAAAGCATTTTCAGTACATTCTAATTTGAGGGGGTGAGATGAGGCTAGAGAACCATAAAAGAGCTTCCTTCTGCCCTTTGAGAAACACTCATTTGTCTGCTGGCTTGGGTATGTGTGCTTGAAATGCACTCTGTCCCTCCTCCTTCTATCACGCCCAGTACTGTGATGTTGCAAATTTGTTGCAAGTCAAGCATCAGTAATTCTCACCCTAGGTGGAACTGCTTCAGAGCAGTGCTGTGCTTGAATACAGTGTGAGAGGATTACCTGTGGTTTCTGGGTTGTGAAATGAGATATCACTTACAGAGCTCTCTGTTGATACTGCTTTCTTGGCTTCCCTTTGATAATGACTCGTGTAGCCATATAAATAAGTGATAAAGTGAAAAATAAGCTCTAGTAAGACGACAGCTCTTATGGCCAGGTGTGTTTCAAGTGGTAGATAAGAGGCCCATCAGAATGGAAGTGGAATGTGTGAAAGGAGAAAAACAAGAAAGTTTATGTGTTTCTGTCCCAGCCCCTGCAACTTTGCAGGTTTATTTTTTGTGATACTTTCCCCTCCATGGCTTTTAGTGCTGACATTTGCTGAGGAAGGGACAAGGATCTGTTACAATACCTTCCAAAGTTATTACTGGCATTTGTACTACAATATGAGGAGCTTGACTAAGACTTGGGGTTCCAGGTACTGTACAAAAATGTAGTGACTAGTAATACATAGCCCAAAAAGCTTGCAGTCTCAATAAGGAAGATACATAGGAAGTGCCAACGAAAACTCAGAGGAAGTACTGAGGATAAAGCGTATCTATCTCTGCTTCTCTGTGTCATCTCTACGTTACACTGCTTCTGCCAAGTTTTTCTGATGACCCCTCAGCCCAGTTGATCATGGCCACCAAATTGTTGAGTTGTAGGGACAGAAGATGTCTTTGACCAGCTTCTTAGCTACCCAGAGATTCAAAGAGCTTCAGGGCATCTGCAGGAATAGGTGAAGGAATAGACTTCAGTCTATTCTAGAGAGTGGCAGGTATGTTGCAGGTTAATGTGATCCCGAAAAGCCAGTAGAAGAAACTCTTTAAGACTCATTTTGGAGTTTTAGAAAGCAGGCAATCTTTATTGCAGCACTGGATGCATGGGGGATAATTCCACCTAGTGTGCGTGCCACAGCTTCAGCACAAACAGGTTATATGGAGTAACAATTACATATTAATCAGATTAGTATACATATACGTAAAAATTATTGTGACTGATTATCATAGTACTGCCTACATCCAGTCATGTGCAATGAAGAATTCATTTGAGTCAAAGGGCTGCTTTTACGACCACCAACCCATTTGAGATTCTGTAGGCTGACCTTGAAGTCTTTGTTCTTGTCTTTGTTCTTTGGTCTTGAAGCTTTACGCAGTTTCAGTCAGATGTGGTCAGTTTCAACATTGTTCTCATCTAGCGTACAGGAATGTCTAGTCATAAGAGCAAAGAACTGCAAAACTTATGAGTAACTACCTCTACTAGATAATTGTTTGGCTGTACTTTTGTCTATTGTTTCAATTATAGTGTTAGTATAAGATTTCTGATAATTATTTACCAAATCTCACTTTTACAATCACCTAGCAGCAAATCAGTTTCCACGGCTGGTACAAAATATTAAAACCATCAAAATATTTAGACATACCATGCAGAATGTATGGACATATGCTATCAAATACACATGGTAGTATATATTATTTAATGTTTTGGTCAGGTATATCTTTATTCTTGCTGAATATGCTTGCAATCTGTGCAAGAATAAATTGCAGACTAATTTATTTTTGGTATGCCAAGCAAGTTCCACAGTTTGCAAAGGGAACGTATGCCGAGGACGCCCTGTCAATACCCTGGCAACCTTCATGAGGAATAAAAAATGTGAGTCAGTCTGAACCTCCTGCTCCCAAGCCAGACACATCACCTTCACTTGCCTCCTTGCTGTGTAATGACGTATATTCCTGATCTTTCCTGAAGAGCAATGGGACAGATGATCTTCACAAGGCTCCAGCCTGGTGGCACAGGCAAACTCTGACACAGATCTTTGACTTTCTGCTGCCTTCAGTTTGCCGTACTCCCTTACCACAGTGTACTGCCATGCCCCTTTACTCCTTCACTCCCACAGCAGCAGATATGCCGTCTCCTTTCTAAATGGACATGTGCTTCCCAACCCTGTCTTCTGGTAACCAAAGGTTGTCATCCTCCATCCATAAGTGCTAGGGGACATCTTGGGTTATGGAAAGTCTGTTGAGAGATGGGCAACTCTATGACCACAGGAAATCTCATTACAAAAACCCCACAAAGCCTACGAGTGATCAGACAGAGATTAGGTCCTTTTGTTCCTGAGAAGCAGGCAGGTCCACACAGGACACACAGACACATATGCTGGCAGTTTACTGTGGTGCAAGGTGAGGGAGAATGGGAGAAATGCATGGACCATAAAAGCAGCCATTGTGCTCTGCAGCTTGTGTCTGGGAAACCCAGCTGGAAGGTGTGAGCTGTGGCAGAAGGGCAGAAGTGAAACTGCAGCTGTGACCAGATTGGACATTTCCTGGCTCAAGCCACTAGTTCTTGTTCCTGTGGAGCAGAGGGTTCCCCACAAGATGCACATGCACATGTGGTGTGGTACAGTGGGTAGAGTTTACAAGCGGTGAGAAGAATGGCGCAGTTGTGCTTTCTGCCCTCACAACTGCTGAGCTTCATATGTGTGCATGAGCACCATGCCTCTGCTTCCCCCTTTGTTTCTTTTTTTCATTTTTAATCTCCTCAAGCAGGGACCAGCACATCACTCCTGTGTGTGTCACATGTACAGTCTGTATATTTCACAAGTACAACTTCTAGCCCAGAACAGTGCCAACCCAAGTGCTTTCCAGATGATACCCTAGCAGAGATGAAGCATGGAGAGGCCAGGCAAGATGAGCCCACTGGCTCCAGCTGGGGGAGGAGGGACATTTGAGTGCAAGCCAGCATTCACAGTGATGATGAGTCACCCAGGTATGCACAGTAACTACAGTGGTGGCCCTTCCAACACCCGCAACATCCTTTGCACTCTCTCTTGGTTTCCTGTTCCCAGCACAAAAACTGTTTGCCTTTAGCAAGTTAAACCTGTTGCTTCCTTGCATTTTCCCCCTTCCTTGGCTCCTCTAGTATTTTGCTGTGCCTTTGCAATCTATATGCATCTGAGATCCTAAACTTGGAGAGATTACAGCGTGAACTCACTTCTAACTGATCTGAGACTGATACTCAGCTGCTAGTGCTCATACCATTCAACAAGAGGCAGCACTGGATTGATCAGTGCCTCAAACTTCACACATCTTTGGTTTTGATATTTTTCTTGTGCTGTTGTCTAGTCAAAAGTGCTAAACATTAGTTTGTTGACCCAGATTGTAACCCAGCATTTACATGAGGGAAGAAGACACTCCCACAGCAAGTTGCACAGATGTACTTCCTCACACAACTAATGATACTAACATCAACTGGATTCCTCCCCTCAGTAGACGGACACAAGAACTTGTTGTTTGCAAGAACAAGGAATTAATCATATTGACCAAGCATTCATTATGGCAGCTATCGAAAACAAGTGAGTTTAATTTTTGTAGAGGTCTGTTTAGTGGGGAAAGTGAATGTCATATTTTGCACTTGGGTGAGAAGGATTAGTCAGGTCCTTGGTTTGCTCGGGCTGTAGCTGGGGCACAAGAAGAGTGCAACATCTTGCTTGATGATTAGAACAGCTGTAGCAGAGCCATAGGGAATCTACTGTGTGATCTGCAGTCAAAAAGGCATGATCATCAGTGTTCTCATTGGGCTTAGTGCTAAAAGGGAGAGTCTTGTGAATATATCTCAAATCCAGGGCTAGAACAAATTACAGCCAATTTGGAGGTGGAGGAAAGTCTTATTTTTAAATACAGATACTCTGAATTTATAATTTTTCATTTTTCTGATACTGCTTGTATCTCAGAGGCTGGTGAGTTGACCCAAGGATGTCAGCACACAGCCAAGTCAAACATCATTAATCTAAAGATATCTTAGACCCAATGAGCATACTGTGCTTGAAGTGCAATCCAAGACATATGCTCACTGTTTTTTAATTTTATTTTTACATATATACATAATGATGGGGATAAAAGACAAATCTTGCATCTGTGTTCCTACAGTTGTTTGCATATCTGTACGTAAAGTATCCCTCAGTAGTTCCAACGTAGGAGATGCCTTTGCTTTAAATCTTTCTTAAAATAGTGATTTCTATGCAATGTATGCAGCAAGCAGTGTTTAACTTGTGTGCAGAGATTCACTCTGTAACAGACACAAACGTGCAAGCACAGAAGAACCACATCTTCTAGACAGACGCTAACAGTCATGTCATGGCTAGTGACCCAGGGCTTCCAGTTTCTGCTAGCATCCCTCAATACCAGCCCAAACAAAATGTTCTTCTGTAAATTGATTGCACAGCAGATAACTTTTCTTGTGGCGAGTCCCCATAGTTCAGCAGATGGGAGGAGAAGGGAGGGAAAATCAAACTCCATGCCCGGGGACCCAGGCTGTTTCAGTGATTTAGAAATGACCTCAGTGATCTGCAGTCATTCTGGGCACTTGGTATTGCTCAAGTCCCTCTGTCTCCCTCTTGCTCTCAGCACAGTAAAGCTAAGGAAATCCAGGAGACTAAATTCAGTGCTGCAGATTAGGGATGGGAAGGAAACTGGATATGCATGAATTAAACAAGACCATTTGCCTTCTCTGATGTGCAGATGTTTTTCTCTCAGAAATGCAACTTCTTTTTTTGCAGGTGACACCCACACATCTCCTTTACTTACTGGCGATGATAATGAAGGAGATAAACAACTGGAGCTCATGCAGTTAGACTTAATCTTTGTATGTCATCATCACCAAGCAAAGCCACAGCAATAGGAAAACAGAGCTGTTTGCTGCTGCTCATTTTGAACTGACATTTCTTCACCAAGTTGCTCATGTAACCTATGGACTCTTTGAACTTCATTTTGTGCCTGCTGTCTTTCACACTGTGTGGGTACTGCCATGCAGTGCTGAGCTGCAGTACATATATCCTCTGCCTATACACCGGTCCTTATTTTGCCTCTCTGCCTCAGTGGTTTGAAATCAGATTGCAGAATTACAACAGAAACTCCTTAATAAAAATTTTAAAAAGAGTAACAAGAAAGGAATACTCTGATTTTAAAATGTTATACTGCAAGTTAAATGTAGGATTTGTAAGTAAGTAAACCTCTAGTTCTGAAAGGAGAAAAGGCAGAAATAAGGGTATTTTAAAAATCTTTTTTGGTTAAGTGTATATGCATGGTTATTTTGACTTAAATTTTAGAAAATAACCACAGGACCTTCATCCTTCCAAGGGCTGCATTTATTGGAGGAAATTCACTGGAGCTGCAGTCCAGACTAATGCATTTCTCTAGCTGCTGAAGACAAGCCCTGGAGTCACTTAACTCCACTTTTCCTGCAGTCAGCCATTCATCCGTCTTGCCTTCCCAGCCTACTGTGGTTTTCTTGGCCATTGACCTTTGAATATAATTTGCTACTTTCATCTCAAGAGTTTCCTGGGACTCAACAGTGCGCCCAAGTCCACACACAGGACCTAATCTAGCTTTCACCATCAATGCAACCAGTTTCTCATTGATGCATAGCAGCCAATGCAGTAAAAAAGTACTTCTTGAGGCAAGAAGGACTAGGATGGTTTTAATACTGTTATTTCTAGTATCTGGCCAGGGAGAGGCAGAAGTCTGCTTTGTGTAATGCATCCTGCAGCTGGTTTGTTCATTTCCATTCCCTGAGGGACTGTTCCAGAGTTTCACTGAAGTGGTTTCTCCTTTAACCCCTTTTGCTTCTCCCATCCTTAGTGGTGTATTGCTCCATCACAGGGCTGGACTTGAAAGTAGTGTCAACTTTGTGTGTCTGCAGCAGGGAAAGAGGTTATTCCCTTGCTGTCCAATTCTGTATCTTCACAGTCTCATACTTTTTTGTTGTTGTTAAGATAAAACATTGGCATTACTTCAGCATTCTGCTAATGAGAGAAAGAGCTACATGGGATAATGCTCCCATAGGCGACATTCTGCCCTGGACCTCAGCCTCTGTGCATCAGGAGCTGATGAGCTATGCAAACAGAGAAACAGTTTCCTTTCTCCAGCCAGTTTTGATTTGGCCGGGGAAGGCTGAGAAGCCCAGGAAGAAATGCAAGCAGCCTACTTCATCATTTTCATGAGGGAAAAAAAAAAAAAAAATCACCTCCCATCTTGACCACTGGTGTTTGAAGATTAAAGTAGCCCAAGGGCTGTCACAGGCAGCAAGCGTAGCAGGAAAATTAGTTCACTCTGACTCACAACAGAGTGATGTAATTTAATGGGGCACTGACAAGGCTGTTGGGCATTAATTTAGCTATTATCTAAGTTAGCCTGATTGTTGGTTGTGTCCTGCTACAGCCCTCCATATGAGTGGCTTGAGAGGTCACTTGGACTCTGTACCTTCAGTGTCGCCAACTGACCGCCTACTCTGACAATACCTGGAGCTTCTTACTGCAGCCCTGCTCTTGCTGCAAGGGAGCGGACCAGCATCTCTTAGCGGTGCATGCTCAGATTAGAAGGCAAAGTCCCTGTAGGCAGGGAAAGAAGTGCAATTGTAATTAAAGAGCCACTCCGGTCACACAAGGGGGCAGAAGAGAGGCTGGATAGGAAAGCTTCCTTCTGGCATTTCCTGCCTTTGATTTCTGAATTTTGCAACCTGATCTCTTTTCTTTTAAGGTACTCTAGTATGTAATTTCTTAAGCTTCTTTATTTTAGAGCAGAAGGTTTTTGTAAAAAGGCCATTTGATCCTCCTACCAGATTGAAACCACTGTGTTAATTTCCACAGAACTGTACTGTTACAAATTGCTTGTTTGCGTCTTTGTTTTTGCTGGTTAGGGAGTAATCTTTCCTGACTGAAAAACTAGCGTTGTTCCAGCCCATGAGAACATTTCAACCTGATCCAGGATAGTTGCCTTGAAGGAATAAAAAGCCAGTGAGGAAAAGGTATGATGTGGCCACATAATGATATAATGGCTAGGAAAACTGTGGCATTTGAAAATTCCTGGTCATTTCAATGGTCAGATGAATGAGACGGAGCCAGCTCCCCAAAACTGAAGTCCTCCTGGTAAGTTTATGGGTCCTGAAAATAAAGTTACATTTCCTTTTTATTAACAAAAAAGGAGAAAAAGTAAGAACCAGTGCCTTGATCCTGGAGATCCAGTAAAAAGAAAACCCAAAACAACATACACACACCCCCAAAAACCCCCCATGAATTTGAGACCTCTTTTGTCTCTTAGCAAATGGGTTTGTATGAAATTGGCAGCCTCCTAATACTTTGTCAGCCAGATTGGCAACATCAGACTATCTGCATGCCCTTGAGGCTGGAATAGTACCGTACTGTAATGTGATGCTCTAACAAAAGCACCTAATTGTGAAGAACAATCCATTTGCATCAAGATAAGCAGCTAGTAATGTTTCCCTCTCACAGCCACTTACAGACACTGACTTTGGCTACAGATTACTGCCTAGTGCTGTTTTCAGCCTTTCCCACTCTTTATTGGACCTTAACAAAGCTAATGTTGTACTCATTACTCTAACCTGTTTTCTGGTTAGCGTGAGTGACTAACAAAATTATGTCTTGGTCTGTGATTCATCTTGAATAAAGTATTTTCCAGTCACACAGCAAAAGCCTTGCTGAAAGTGGAAAGATTTGATCTTTAGCACTGAAGCCTTTGCTTGTGTGCTCCTAAAACTCAAGCTTTTTGTACCATGTTATTTGTTAGTATCAAACATACCATCAGTGGCCAAAGTTGCTTCTGCTGTCAGGGCATGTCTACAGGCATAATGAACTTGCCAATAACCGAAAGCCTGCTATGCACAGGAAATTAAACATACAGAAATTAAACACACTGTGGGAAGCACGTGGTGTGTGGGATTCCCACGTGGTTTTTTGGCACAACTGAAAATCTGAAGATGATGGGGAAAATCAAAGGGATTAAAGACCCCAAATCCTTCAAACAGAACACAAGTACCTATCCAATCACCACAGGGCTCCAATCTCATATGGCAACTCCTTACCCCAAAATGAAGAGGAACGTGGCATACAAGACAGGCTTTGTGAAGCAAATAACTAGTCAGGGGTACCTGTGGAAGGCCAGTGGTGTTAGAGATTAACAAATTGGATGAGTTTCTGAACTGCTGAGTCTGGCATAGAAATGGAAGTAAAAGATATGATATGCAAAGAAGGAAGATGTGATATTGTTTGACAAACATGCAGGGTTCATGTTTGTAGCTGCAGAAAAAAGAAGAGACATTTTGAGAAAATCTGGTACAGGAGGAGGATATTGGAATTTGGGAGATTCAAACTAGAATGAACATCGGAGACTTTTGGCTTTAGTAAACCTGACAACCCCAATGGTGACGGTTCAAGATACTGCAAAGACAACATAGGCTACCTCCTCGGCATTCGTATCCTAGGGGCTTGGTTCCTGGAAGCATAGAAGAGCCCGGTTGTTGCTGTGCTGTGCTGGAGACGTGCAGAACAGGAATCAGCACACAGGGGGCTGGAGCTGCACAACCCTTGACTGACCCCTTGCAACACATGTTGATTGCCGTTCAGATATGATGACTGCAGATCAGATGTTCGTTTGACACTGAGTTCCAAAAGTGGGGGAAAGGAGGATGAAAAATTAAATCACTGTTTGGCAGAATTATATTTGCATTTGAATTAAGACCTGTGTGCAAGGCAGAAAACCCTATTCATCTCTCGCTGCCCTCCATGAGGGCCAGTTTCCAAGTTTGGAGCAGCAATACAGGGAGGTTTCTCTTTACATCTTCCTGTAAACAGCGTGTAGACCCCAAAAGCAGGGCCAGGGAGGGCCAGCGCTGTCCTGGCATGTTATGCATTGCCTAAGACCAGATGGAATAAATTAGGATTGCTCTGTTTGTCATATACGCTAATCCACATATGCAGAGCCAGACTCCAGGCTTAACTGGCTTGCTTCTCTGCAAACACCTTCTTTTAGTTCCTTACAGTGGTGGATAAAAGGTATTTACTGGTATCTCATGTCCAACAGTCTGTAATTCGTGTCTCTACAGTGCTTTAATGTAACAGTGATGTCTATTTTAACACAGTGCTGGGGCCTCTCCTGTCGTGGTTCTCCTCATTTTTTTCATCATATGTTTAGGATGTTTCCCTGCATCTCCCTTTCTTTTTGGTCAATCAAATGAATTAATATTTGTTCCAGATGTTCCAGGACTTACTTTCCAGTATCATGTCCTGGGAGCTATCAATACGTTTTAAATATGGAAATTACAAAAGCGTTAGGGGAAGGAAAGCAAATTATACCAACATTTGCTTTAGAAAGTAATACTTCCCTCTGACTAGCCTCAGGCCCAATGCATTTATTCAGGATTTAATTTACTGTATCTATTTAATAATTTTAAAAGGAGATTGCAAAAAGTATAATAAAACTCTAAGGAATATAGATATAATGAAATAGATACATCTATATCTAAAAATATAGATGTGCAGTTTAAACAAAGAATGTTTACCCTGTTTTGTGCTTTTGATACACATTTGCCATCTCGCCTTACATTTGCACTAGAAGATGTGATTTTTCACAGCACATTGTAGTCAGAGCACTTGTTAATGTTGTGTTATAGAATGACAACACTGGTAGATGGCATGGAGCCTGGCGAGACAGTGCTGTCCCCTGACTGAGGACTGTGCCCAGCCTGCTGCTCTCTACCAGGAGTGGCTGGATGCCCCTGGGACAGGATCATCCACTTCTCCCTTCCAAGTGAGGAGAGAGGTGGCAAGGTGTTAGCATCCCTCCAGTCAGTGCCAGCAAGGAGGGCCAAGCTGGGACCATGCAGGGACTGCCATAGGTCCTGCCTGGCTCCCTCCCCTCTGCCCCCTGCCCATGCTCTTTGCTGCCTCGGCTGTAGTACAAAGGCACAGTAAGGGGCTTTTCAGGAAAAGAGATTAAAAAATTTATGTGGAAAAATACCAGCTGTGGCGGGGTTGTGCATGTGATGAGGGGAAAGGAGAAGAAATAAATGAAAAGACTATGTTTTGAAGTTTTTCAACCCAATCTAAGCTTTTGGGTTTGCTGAACTGACCCAGAGCAAATCCCTCAGGGCCTGCTGGGTCCAAGACCGTGGTACTGTACCAAATGCACAGCACTGCTTCGTGGCAGTGAGCGCTTGGGCCTCACTTGCCATTGCCGTTGCGGGCTCTGTGCCCTGCTCTGGCAGAGCTGTGCCTGGCTGGGGGGACAGCAGGCACCTCACTGCTGCTCAGAGATGGCACAGCACCCTCCAGGAATATGGTTTGTGGTGGTATGACTCAGAATGAATGGCTTGGGGCCCCGTTAGCAAACTCAAATAAAACTTCAAATTTGGAACTGCCAAAGTTTTTTTCTTGGGTTAAGATGTCAAAGCAGATTGTTGCCACACTTCCACATCTCTACTTTTTCATGTCCCCTCAAAGAGAGAAAGAATCTTCTTATCTCAGTTTGGAGGAAAGTAAATGTTATACAATCCTAGTTTTATTTCAGGGTAGGAATATGGATTTATTTTTCATTTAATTGTTTATTCAGTAGTCCCTATAAAATAAACCTCATCTCCGCAGTATGAAAAGGGATTTTATGCCAAGACAACCCCAATTACAATTTAGGATGTCTTGTTAATGTAAACATGCTTAATTAAAAGAATGAAGCAGGTTTTGCTGAAGACTTTGTCCTACTCCAGCATGGAGCATTCCTGAAGAACATCTTTAGATAGAAAGGTAACCTCCAGTCAACACAAAGTTCCTCGAAGTGCCCAGCGCAGTCCCTGCAGGTGGCTGACCACTTGCAGGTCCAGTTCACAAGGATGGGAATGAAGGACCCTCTCACACCCCAGAAATTGGGTGCTTGTGAAAAAAAATTCAAGTGATCTCTAGTTGTTTGAAACTGGACCCAGATTTTCAAAAGAGCTCTGGTACTACCTAGGTGCCAGAAGATGTGCATGAATTTTCAGGAGGACTCAGCAGAATGCCTTTTGGATAGAAACAAAAATTCAAAAATGGAAGTAAAGCTCTCTTCAAAATCTGACCTCTCTGTCTTCTAATGCTTCCCATATGACTCTGTGTTCCCTCACTGGAGGAGGCAAACAAAACAGAAATGGGGTTCTTCATGACGACAACAGATCTTTCTTCTTCTCCTGCTTGTCTTGACTGTCTTCAGGTTGATTACTTTCTCACTCTGTGGAGTTGCTTGGTCATGACTTCAAGTGGCCTTATGAACATTTACAAAGTGTCCAACCTAAGGACTCACATGTTGAAGGTTTAGTAGCTTTCTATCAGCTTGTTTTGTCCTGGCAGCCCATTTGTGCCATAGCTTAATAGCTTGGATGCCTTCTGGCTGACTTTTCTCTCTTTCTTTCAAGCATGTGTTTTGAACTTCAAACTGTGTCCTGGTCTTGTAGGGAAGAAAAGATTTTTTTTTTATATTTTGCCATATTTAACAGCAACAAGGGTTTCTGAGGATTAGACATACAGGAAAGGAAATTAAGGGTTAAATCTAAGGCAGTAGTTATTAGGAAAGGTCAGAAGTTCTGGTTCTCCCAACAGCTGAGCAAAACCACAAGTGTTAGGAGGAGACCAGCTCTGAGGTCTGATGCCGTCTTTCTGTCTTACCCACTGACAACCCTCAACACAAGTTGTATCATATTTTCAGCCATCATGGAGAGCAATCCTTTTTCACTCCCTCCCCCCCCCCTTTTATGTTTGTTTGTTTTTTCTTTTAGTATATGATATCAAAGTTTAGCCAATACTTGCTATGGTGTAGGTATCCACGATCAATAACGACAAACATGATGATGAGAAAATGAGAGGCTGTCCTTCCATATCCAAGAGCAAGTAACTGCCTAGAAGCACACGAGGCTACTGGTGGGTCAGCTGGTGGGTATCATGGCTGCCAGGACCGATATGCAGTGTAGTCTCGTGTTGGTGCATAGGATGGGTAACCCTTGTTCTTCTGGTATGGTGGATGCCGGGGAGTCATGTTCATGTAGTCACTCTGATGGTACATATTCTTCTTGGATTTTTGCTGTGGGAGAAGGGTGAAGAGAACTGTGAAAACATTTCTGCAATTAGTCTGTCTCGCCCAGCATGAACATTCAAAAGGGGAGAAGAAAGGGAACAGGATCCTTTGAGCAGAGGGGTTTTGATTGTTAATAAGACCTGAGACAAGTTAATAATGGATTTTATTAATTTTTCCTTCTTTGAATTAACAAATTGTCTCACCCAACATTCATATGAACTGCTGACAGTTCTGGCCCTAGGTCCTGGTTCAGAGAAGCAGGCATATTTATAAGGCAGCCTCAGGATTAAATACATTTACAGAAGAATTAGAACACATGTTCTCATAAAATAAACTATGGAATTTGCCCAACCTGAACTTAAGTCTCCAGCTTATCTGCTGAGAGATTTATAGTGTTAGTTCTTCAGGTAAAGGAATGCTGCAAACCAAGGATACAAACTGGTGCCTCTCACCATCAATTCTCGGCTGTGGAATGACTCAGCAGAAGCAATGCAGTCTGAGCAGTCAAGGCTGTCCTCATTTATTAGGAGGAAAAAAGAAATTAGCTTAACTCAAACAAAATAAGAGCAGGAAAAATCAGCCCAGGCTATGTGTATCATAGTTTGCCTACCATTTACAGCAGTAACACACAATGTATATGTTGTTCTGACCTTACCTTCAAGGGGCAAAAGAATTAGAGCTGATGTTAGTCTTTTATCTGTCTCACTATCTAGGCCTCAAAAATTTCATTTCCACTTGAATTCCTGCCTTATAATGTCCCTGTGAGACAAGGTAGGCATCATCTCTTTCAGAAATAAGAGTAGCAGAAGACAGGTGAAATAATTTTACTATGATCACAGAGAAAGTTTGTGGCTATAGCAGCATTTGAACCTCCGGCTGCTGCAGGCTGTGCACAAGATTGGTGGTTTTGCATAGGTTAAGGATTTATTGATCAGGGGCTAGGTAAAGTGCTTCCATGCTTTTTTCCTTAATACTGATCATACCTTCTTTTGCCATCTTCTTTTTACTGAATTTTCCTTCCTATGTACATAAATATTTGCGTATGCTGCAATATACTTGTGATGCTCTGGAATTGGAGGAGGTTTGCATTAGAAAATCTGATGGCTAAATTACGCTGTACATGCAGAGTGGGGTAGTTACTGTGAAACATTTTCAGCTTTCTTATATTAATGTTATATATATGCAAGGTGTGGAACATAAGTTACATGCTGCTTAAGCCATGCAATGCAGTTGATGCATGTAAATCATTTGATACAAAAGCTTTACATATATGTGTTCATCTCCATAATATAGGATTTTTAATTCACCTGAGAGGTAATTTTGCATGGGAGAAAGACATTTTGCTAGCATGAGTGGTTGCTGGACTGTTACAGGATCAAAGACTGCTACTTTTGGAGAGGAAAGCAGTTTTTCTCCAGGGAAGGCAGAACTGTATGAAAATAGACAAATCTTTAGCTGCTTTCAGGAACTCAAGTGAAACAGGCTTGCCATGGCTGTGAAGTATCATATTTTAGGACCTTTTTTTATAATTCATAATGTCATCTAGGCTGCTGTATTTACCTTCAGCAACACTCTAAATACATTCACACTCAGAGTATATATTATCAAGAGAATACCACCAGCAGCGATAACAGCAGGTAAAACCTGATGCAGCAAACAGCACACGTCGCAATGCAGCCTTGTCACTCTTGCTGGGGGCAGACATGTTAGTAGCAAAGTGTGTAGCCATTAGGTACGAAATGAATATAGCAGGGAGAAAATGGTTCCAATTGTAAATGATGGATTTGAAGCTACAGTATCTCATCAGGGCACAGTCACTCTCGCACAGCACTGTAACACCAGCAGCTGTTTGCTGTAATCCCTTCAGCCCTCCTAGGAGTCAGCCCCTACAACAAGGCACAGAGAAGGACCACTTAACCTGCCTTTGCATTTTCCTATGGCAATTCCCCATTTGATTGTTTTCCATTAGAAATAGCCATATATTGAGCAAGTGTATTTTTGTGAAACACTTAACAGATCTCAAGCTTCAGCTAGCAGTGAGAGTGCCTTTCTGTATACATGCAACCTTTAATCTGTCAGGGACTCTGAGCCCTTTATACAGGCTACCTCATAAGGTGTTGAAAATCATTATTTAACGACAGAGATACAGAGGAACAACAGAATGCAAGGAAGAGAGCTCTCTACGGTCATTGTTCAAGTCTTTCCCACGCAGAGTAAGTCATTTAAATCAGCTCTGGAAGATCACAGTTCTGAGAATTTTCTAGGAAGATGTCCTTCTGCTGCCTCTGTATCATGCCTCACTCTCTCTTTGCTCCAACAGGGAGAACTGGATGTGACCTGGGCCAGACAACTCTCCAGAGAGATTAGAAAGCAAAAATAATGACCCATAAGACTGTCTTAGCTTTCTTAGGGTTAAGGTACAGAGGCAGATGAGGGACTGCTGAGATCCCGGTGCTCCTATTCGCTTGCAGTCAAGCTGCCAGAAATACTGGGTACTCAAGGGAATTGCTGGATAGGTGCAAGACATCAGTGCAAATGGTCTTGGGCCAACTGAGGGTTCCCTAAAGATTGTTTTACTGTAGGTGAGCTCCTTCTGTCAGTATAGCCTCAAAGGGTTTTGCCAGGAATGATTGTAGTGCTGGATTTCCCTGACAGGGATAATTGATGGAGGTAGAGACAGAGTCCCAGTATTGCTGGTGTGCAGGGCACTGCCAAGACTATGGCATTACTATTTGCTTTAGGGCTCTTCTGCAGAGGCCTGACTGCCCGCCTGGGGAGTATCTGGTGTTTCACCTCTTACGGGGCATAGCATGGGTGTGCATATATACATGGGGTGAAGAAGGACTGTGATCCTGAAGTGAGGGGTATCAGTGAGTTTGTGATAAACATGGCAAGTATAGCCTGAGAAATGAACTAGGGACAAAAAGCATATAGAGCAAAGGAAAATAGTCGTTTCTTACCCAGTAGTTAATAAAAACTGCGGTTATTAGCATACTGTAGAAAGCAAGAACTCCAGTCACTGCTACCATAATCCACAAAGGAATTGCAGACTGAGGCTCTTGTGTTTGGATGGGTGTCTCTTTAAGGAAAAGAACAAAGAAAACTTTAAGTACATGAAAGCAAAAACCTCAATCTCTGCTTGTTTACTCCTTGCCCCAATGCACCATTTGTATTCATCATCGTTTTAAGACGTCTTCTTCAGGACATCAGGAGCAGGAATGTAGTTTTACCAAGCAACCCAACTTTTTTTTTTTTTTTTTATGAAACAAACTGCCTCAAGCCATCACGTAGGGAGTGTGTGTAGGGAGGATACTGGCCTACAGTGATTTCCCAGCTTACCTTTCACGTGAATGACAGTCCCGTTGCTCTTCTCATTGTAGACATACGGGGGTGGATACATGGCCTCAATTTTGCAGAAGTAGATGTCAGTTTGGCTGGCACTCATATTCCAAAGATTGAAGATGACTTTGTCTTTATCATGAATCCCCTGGCAATTGAATTCTTTATTTGAATTACTGCTAATTTTGGTCGTATTCCACGAAATAAAGCAAACTTCAACCGCACTGTCTGTTCCTTTGTGCAGTGAAGCTCGAAATTCCTTCCCTGTTCCATTGTATGTGTAGTTACAGACTAGAGTTGCAGTTTTGTTAGCTACAATGAGCAAAGGACGCTGAGCCACTAAAATCTTGTTTTCTGGAAGAGAGGGGAGGGGAGAAAGTGAGAAAAACACTTGTTTATAAAATACATTATGAAACTTCAGAACCACACATCCTTCTGTGCAACTCTTCTCCATTTCTCCTCCCCTGCTGACACTCCCTACCTACTAGGGAGTATGTAACCACTGAGCTGCAGAAGCAGTTTCTTGCAGGAGCTCTTGTTGCAGCAGTCCCCATCTATATAAATAATTACTTAGTCACTAGGGGAGACTGTGAAGTCCAGAGTGTTTTTCTTCAGAGTCAGAACACTGGTACAGAAATTGGCCCATGTGATTAAGATTTAACATCAGGGCTCAGAATGCTACTCTGTGTGTGTTTGCCTGTGTATATATACAAGGCCACCTTAGTCTATCCTTACCTTAGCAAGCGGTTTCCCAGGGGACATTATGGAGTGAAAATACTGTGAATTAAATGCTTAGTTTAGCAGTCAGATAAGATAATATTATTTATATATTTGCTTTTTAATCCAAGGACAGACTTGAAGAGTTTGCAGATGGAATTTGCTGAACCATTTCAAGGGTTTGGACCTTGCACAATGAGCACTAAAAGCATGAACTGCTATCATTTTAATGTAAAATAAGTCATTTATCTAGCTAGCAGCTGTAGTAGATTCCTAATCTCTCAGAGGACTCAGGAGCTGACTAATCTGACACTGCATTAGCACTTAGCACTTGAATGGCCTGCAAAAATACATGTCACATGAAGGTATAACTCAATTTGAATTGACTGGACTGACACATAAACAGGAAATGTTTTCTGGCATGTCGACCTCTGTGCTACCATCTGCCAGACAATGAAACACTACAAGGACTATGCAGAAAGAAAACTTCTTCCAAGAAAAATCATCCTGTACAAATGAGGCCCTACTTTTTAAATGATGACCCGTAAGTAAGAGGAAGGGAATTTGGGCTTTTAAGCTAGGAACTTGGCAGAACTAAGGACAGCCTTTTTGTGGGTGTATATGACTGTCTAAGTCTTCATGCAAGCTCAATTCTTATGAGGTCTTAGCAGCCTTTTATAGATCCTTGAGAACTGCTGTGCTTGTGAGAATGACAATTGCATCTCTTGTCCTCAAAATCTGCTGCAAAACCTATATTCTTTCTACTGAATTCACGTGACGAGACTTAAAAAAGGCTGGTAAGGGAAATGGAGTGGGAAGGAAGCCAGATCTAGAATGCCCAGAAAATAAGTATTTCACCATGTTTAACAATATTTAGACCAAATGGCTACATTTAGTGTGTTCACACCTGCACAAGAAGATGGAGTACCCCAACCTGTTGAGCAGGATACGCTGTTGGGATGAACATGATCCAGGGAGTAAAGTAAACACAAAGAGTTGCATGAGATGGCCAGGACTAGTGGTGGGATGTGGGCAGTAGAAACAACCCACGGCTAGCAGTTTCTCCAGTTACCAGCCCAACCCAGGAAACTGCTGAAATTGTTCATTTTCTCACTGAAAGCCTTGTTTACCAGCACTTTCTTCTCCTGAGAGCAGTAAGACGTGAGACAGGGAATACTCTACTGCCTCATCTTTAGCAAAGAAAGATTGCAGTCCATCCTCCCTGTGTCTCTTTGTTCAACATAGTTACGATGGGGGATGGAGCAGAATTCATCACAGTGCTGAAATCCCATGTTTGCAGGGAACCCAAACACTGTGAAACTTTTTGTTTTGATGAAGGATGAGCGTTTCCAGGCTTTCCAGCAGAAAGAGACATGGATCTTGGAATCCTGGAACTGAGCAGCAGATTAATAACAGACAAGGCGGGTTTCTACTGACGTGCTGCCTGTGGTGAATTTTCATCGAAATGAAGACATTTCAGCAAAACATTTCAGTTTCATCGAATCAGCATTTTCCGACAAAAGCTCTCACATAGGCTTATAAGGCATTCTAGTAAGGGGTGAGGTTTGGATTCCACCCCTCTAGACAAGGTATTTGATCATATTTTTGTTGGCCGGAAAATTGGTCTTTGGCCTAAGTGGCAATGTGCAAGTCTGCAGTAGAATTGTTCTGCCTTCAGCACAGCAGAATTCTACGCATCTTACTTCAGACAGAGTTATTCTTCTGATTTGCACTGCAGTAGCGCCCACCACTACAATGCTGATTATCACAGGGACTGAATACACCTTCAGAAGAGACCTTTTCTGTCTCAGGGTTTACAGTCAAAATAGGCATGCCGGAAAAGACACTTGCAGAAGCATCACACTTCAGAAAAATGCTTGCCTGTTTTTCACCGCAAGTACTTACAGAAAATTAATGGATGTTTATTGCTCAGACCGATCGCATTTTTGCGATGGCCAGAGGAAAGAAAACACTGAAAATCTCATCACTGAGGGACCACCTTCAAATGTTATTTAGACCCACCTGCAGACCCCAATGACTTACCCCCACCTTTTGCTGCTCACAGCTAATCTGCATTCCTGATGTTTAGTACATAGCTTCATGCCTTGAGCTCCACGATTTAACTACAACTTTGAACTATTTATGTCCCTGCCATGATAATGTGCTAATTGGTATCCTGTCTCTTTTGATATACCCACCTAAAAAACCCAAGTTCCTTCAACTTATTTCCACCTCTTGGACTTATGGTCAGGTCTGTTTGCCTTGGTATGCAGGCTCCGTGTTGATAACCCAGCCCCATGCTGCTGATGTTGGAATGCAGGGTGGCTGAGCAGTGGGAAAGAGTTTATTTGTGGATCATTAAACGAAGACTGCTCTTACATGATTTAAGCTAAGCACCAAACCTGTTTTCACCAAGTGGCTCTACTACTTCAAATCTAAATTGATTGAGGGAGATATTTTGTTTTTCATTTATAGGAACTAATTAGCACCATGTGAACTGGTTGGGCTGCAATGCCAGCAGGGGCAGGGCAGGCTTACCCCACAGGCCTGTTAGGCCCTGCTGTCATCCTCCTCCTCCGGGCTTGGATTTTTTTTTAACTGAAGAAAGTCAATCATGCCAAAATGTGTATTAGTTTCATAGGGAAAACAAAATAAGGCCAACCATCCCTTACTTCACTTGTGATCTGAATAGGATTTGATCATATTCTTAGTAGGATCTGGACCATTCTAAGCAAACATGGGCTAAGGCTGCTTTTGTCTTCACAGAGATAGTTTTTCTTGTAAGTGTTGCATTGGGTTTGTTAAAATGGTGAAACTCTGAAACATTTAGTATGTGTTTCCATTAGTGTATGCTTTCCCCTAAATAGGGTTACGATTGCCATTTCCAGAGCTGTGTTCAGTCATGCTGCGTAGTAATAAATATCTATATCTTGGCCTTACCCAGACAAGAAAATGGCAGTTATGAAAAATCATTGTCTACAGTTTCAAAAGCTGTGAACTCTAAAAAACATAAAATCATTTAAGTCAGTGTGCACAGGCTGCAAGCTTTCTCAGGATCTTAGGATTTACATGCAATGGTGTATAAGATTTCTAAATGTTTGTTAAGCTTTTTTATACCTTATTTGTCATGCTAGACATTTGTTATAATCACTTGTGGGGTTTTTTGCATCATGAAAAAAAAATGCCATCCATATATAATATCCGTAAAATACTGACTGTCTAATTACGGACCCCTGAAGCAAGCAAAACTTCATTGAAGTTTTTTTTCTTTCTTTCTTATTTGCCAAGAAAGTGAAATAGAGATGACAAAGTACGGAAAATAACTACTTTGAGGGTTTTTTTCCCAGAACTTTCCATGAATCATCATCAACTATTGGAAAAAATATTTTGCTAAAAATATTTTGTATTCTCCTGTCTTTCTTTTCCATGCCAGTTGACTACAAGGAGCTATTTGCCAGACCAAGGAATCTGGGATAAGTTGGGATTTCTATAAGCACAGTAAAGAAATGGCCCACTTAAGTCCCTGAGGGTATAGGGAAAAACCTGAAAGGAGTTTATTTCGTCCACAAACAGAAAGACACACAGCTATGTTATAAACAAAGCTATTGCATTTTTTTCTGCTGCTGGTTTGTTGTTCAATTACCTTTACTCTTCTTTCCCAGGTACAAGGGTCTTTCTCTTTTACTTTGGTTTTTGGTCACCCAGCTGTGTATATATTGTGCAGCTGGAGGGATCTGCGCCTTCTAGCCGTTATAGGCTTGCTTTCTGTTAATCTTTTCTACTTCAGTGTGAGTACTACAGGAAGCATAGTACTACATAAAGCCCAGGTGACACTCTTGCTTTAATCAAACTCAGTGTGAGCACAAGGGTTTTTCTTGTCAGTTTGTGATTATTTTTTTTTAAAAACAAGAATTTTTTGATGTCATCCTAATCTCGGCTAACCTTGCCTCATACAACTTCTGCGTTCTGGTAACCTGAGTGGGTTAGAGGTTGATTTTACTACCCAGAGACCATAAGCCACAAGGTTATGTCAGTAGTAAAAAGATGAGGTTATTCATGGTACGCTGCAGGGGGAACCCACTTATATTACTTATTTCACAAAATGCACGGGACAGGCAACTTGATCTAGCAGCCTCTCTGACAGACCATAGCAAGGTAATTATTTAGCCAACAAAAAGGGGGGGAAGGACAAACTTTGTAAATGTTAGTGTTCCTGCAAAAGGGAAATTAACAAACCGACCTTTTAAGTCCCATTCCATGATTCAAACTGAACCTGCAGCACTCACTGGTACATTCTAACAACAGCAGAATGGGACAAATTCTGTTGTCTTCCCCAAAACAAAATACCTGAGGCCTATAATACACTTTGTGGCTTGAGGAAGTCCTGCAGGGTTTTGACCTTCCTTACTGTTTTCCATGTACTGAGGATCAATTGTCTCAATCAAAATGAAGAGAAGAGGTGGAGAAAAGATATGGGAAAAAGATGAGAGCCCTGAGAATCAAGTGACTTCATGTGCTTCTCTTTAAGCAGTTGAACAGTCTCAGTGAAGCTATTGGAGAAACTGAAGTTCCTCATGCAAAACAAGTGTATAAATGTCTATAGAGTCATGGTGTAACCCCTGTGTCTGAAAACCACACACTATATTTTATTTTGTTGCAATTCAAAAGAGTTGCTTCACACCTCATGGAAATGTTTTTAAAACTGTTAACCCACTGCTGATACTTATCCCCTCCTGGAATCAGTGTCTTCTCTGACAACCCAGGGGCCCACTGTGGAAATAATTATGATATTGCAAACACAGAGTTATAAACATGGGAAAGGAACAAGGAAGAAAAAGCCTATGATCTCTTAAAGAAATGTAGATCGTGATGTCATGCAAATTACAATGCCTTCACTGAGGAAAAGAATTATAGGAAAATAAGGCAGAAATAAGGAAAAAATAGATTCAATTGTATCTCTTGTATTAGAAAAAGCAACTCTTTAAGGATGTTCTACATGTGAAAAGTTTTGTACTGGAAAACAGATTTTTGTTCCTATCTGTAACTTTCCTGCAAAATACAAAACACTGATATTTGGAGAAGACCCAACAACAGCAGTTCGCAGGCCAGCGGTTTGAAAAATTGTCTGTCTCAGGATTATCCTAGCAAAAGCCATCATCCCTTGCCTTGCTTTGCATTTTGATGTGCCTCTTGGAAAGATGTGTCAACTCTGAAGATACAAACACTGCATCAGCAAGACAACACCAAGACAAAATACCCTCCAACAAGACAAAATACGGTCCGCCACAACAGCTGAAGATTCAGAAAGATTCACTAAGACTCAGGATTTCAAAATCACAAATAGACATTTTTTGTGGTTGAAGATCTTTTCAGAAAGAAGCTAGGTATCTAATACATATCAATAAACTACTAAACAACGCAAAAATCAGAAACTTGGCAATTCCCATCCTCCCATCTTTGAGCTCAGTAAGCAACTCTGCTTTTGGTACTTTTATTTGCTAGTTCCGTGAGGATGTGGGTGGGCTCAGCTCTGCAGCCCACCACACCGAAGCCAGGCCGTGGTGAGACTTGGAGCTTTGCACAGGAGACTTGGGAGTGGTGGAGAGGCTGCCCCAGGAGAAGCACTGGCACCAGGTGCACTCAACTCCCCTGCCCCGCAAGAGAAGACACTTGTGAGGAAAATTTGTAAAGACCAAGGGGAAGGTGAAATAACCCTCCCTCTATCTATGCATGCAATTTCCAAATGCATCTAAAGAGTAGTCAAATTAAAAGAAAGTTCTTGGGTCTTATCTTGGAGGGATACTTGTGGCAGGAAAAAAATCAGCCTCTTAGTTATATCAAGTTGATCCATGTGCAGTCTTAGTAGCATGCTCTGCCTCTCCCCTTTCATCCAAACACAGAATAATTTGCGCAAAATTAATTCTAATCTATACTAGACCTTCTCCCTCCTGACGATCAAAATGAGGAAAAATAGTGGAAAGGATTGAAATGGGGGGTGCGGGTGGGTTTGTTACCTGTTACATCAGCCATGGGGATGAAGCAGAGCACCACGAGGATCCCCAGGAGCATGGTGCTAATGGTGGGCCCAACGCCTTGTCCCCACCCCCTCCAGGCACTGCCACGTCTCCCGGGGCCCCGCGCCACCAGCCTTCTTTCCCTGTGGGGCTAGGCTGCACCCTCAGTTGCTCACACGACTTCTCTCCTCCTCCCTCTGCAGCACATGATACACAGCCAAGTGAAACCACTGTAATGGCAACGCTTGAACAGGAAGTTCGTTTGATGATTTTAGCCTCAGGAAGTTGCTGCTGCAAAGCTCAGTAACGCGTAAAAGGTAGTGGAAGCCTGCCTTTCAAAATAGGGACTCTCGCCCCTGTACTGCAAGATGAGTGCTTGTGTTTGGAGCTCTGCAGGGTTGCTCCTATTGGGGAGAAATGGACTTCCCTAGAGGTGCAGCGCTGTTTCTTTACCAAGAGTACCTACAGACATACGCTGTTCCCATCATCATGGTAGAAGCAAACAGCAGTTTCTAAGTTCCTGGTGGCCAAACCTGGCCCCTCAGGAAGGTGGGTGCTCAGGAAGCTCCACCTCTCCTCAGTCCTAGGAGCAGAAACTTTCGTCTCTTGGCCTGCCAGCTTGCTTCTTGCAGCCTTCCCAGCCGTTGGGAACGCTGACATATTTTGGCAGTAGATGATCTAGCTTTGTTAATTTTCTTTTTTCTGCATCTGCTTGCCATCTAAATCCAGACCAAACAGTGCAAGAAATAGTGAACTGGTATAACTTCCCTTTTTGAAAAAAATCCCAAGTTATATAAATGAGCGGAACTGTAATCCAATTGACATCTAAATTAAGGCAGCATGCACCAAGCACACTTCTCAGTCAGTGCTTTCAGTAGAGGTCTTATTTAAAGTTTTTCTCTTTGTCTCACCTGGTAAATGCTCACTCTTCTTGCCCTGCAAGCTCAGTGTCATCTCTCCCCTTGAAAAAGCAGGATTTTGAGAGCCAGTTAATGGCATTTATAACTGTGAGGAACTCTGGTTGTTAACTATTTACTTTTGTCCACTGAAGTAGAAACATTTAACTGTATTGATGCCTGTCATTACCTGTTATTTATTTGAAAGAAAGAGGAAGGTGTTTAGCAGGAAGACTTTCAAGAAAATTGCCCGTTGTAGAAAGGGATGAAGACACATGAACTGTTCTTCCTCTCCCCTTAGTATCTGAGGTCTTTAGGCCATGTTTTATCAGAAATTACATATGCAATCTAAGAGCAGCTCTAGGTGCTATATCCATTTGCAGTCTAGGAACTTTAACAATATTCTTTTGTTTTGTAATTGGTGTAAATTGCCTGCAATACTGAAAGTTTTGGAATTTGCTTGTACTTAAAAAGTAAAAAAGAGAAAAAAAGTCAGATTGTCTCCTTCTTAGCCCACTTTTGTGGTTTCTAGATAAATACCCCAAAACCTTTTTTGAGTCATATGAGTGTACCTGCAGTTATCAATGAAATAGTCTCAGCTTAACTTGAAATGAGAATCCCCCAACAAAGTTACAGAATTCAGTATCTTTTTGCTGAACTGCCCTGTCCTGGAGATGAAAACCACTGTTGTCACATCTTCTGGCTCAGGTAACTGAACCTAAATAACATTTATCAAGCCTGCTGCACGCTTCTGCATCCTGGCTGTCTGATCCTCTCTGTATTTGGGATATGGACTGGAAATGCACGGAGAGTACTTTCTTCCCTCATTGCAGAATTAGTAGAGTATATTGCAGAGAGAGCGCTACTGCCATTCATTTCACTGGCATATGTTGGCAAAGGGGCACCATTCAGATGGAAACATGATTGTGTAAATAGTTGTGTAGGAAGAGACTCTGCTCTAGGAATACCACTAACAAAAACCAAGAGGGAACAGTATGCACTCTCTTCAATGTGTCCATGGACCCATTTATTCCCTTCTATCCCTTATTGCTCCTCATGTGCCTCTCCCATGGTGAGGACAGACCAAGGCACTGATTGCAAACAAGGACTGGACTGGTGGAATAGAGGAGAGGGAAGAGGGGCCACTGATAAATTATTCACTGTGGCCCTAGAGATGAAGCTGTGATGTATCATTTCTCTCTGTGCTGATGAACAGGGGTACGAGTATTGCCCTTTCCAGAGCCTCTGGTCCTTCAGTCATTATTTTAGTTTTGCCTGATGGTTTTCTCTTTGATCCCTGGAGTAAGGAAGGCCATTTTTCCCCCCCCCAAGTAGCTCTTGGCTCATCTGCATTTCTTGGTTTTCTAGGATTTTAAAAGGGCACAAATCATCATTGTGTTCCCAAGGGTATGGCTCCTTTCCTTCTCCAAATTGCAGCTCTTGATCTAATTTAAACAGTTCATTTCCGATCACTTAGATACTTGACTTTGTCACTTTGCATATATGATCTTTTTCTGTTGCCAAAGTTATCTTGGGGGTAGCGGAAGAAGATATTATAGCTTTCAGCAAGCCGTCTTGCACTTAGGACAAACCACATAAATGTTTATCTAGGAAAAAAAAACCACCAACAATGTCCCCCGATATGTTCTCACTCTTAATTTTTCATTATTCTCCCACCTCTCTAAGTATCTCTCATTCTATACCCCGAGCATTACCCAAGGGTGTTCTGCAGTAGCATTAATTCAGGCACCATTCACTCCTATTCTTACCCCATTTTCCATTCAGATTTCAGTCTGTTGAGTCTGTCTGTACGCTGCCAGACAGGCTCTGCTTGCTGTCACAGCAATGGAAATCCAGACTAACATTATAATTTCAGTGGAGCTAGAGCTGTGAGAGCACTGAAAGAGCTAAAAATGCGATTTGGCCATGTTTGGGAAAAAGGTTTCCATCCCATCACAAAATGGCTGAAATTGCAGTCCAAGAGAAGTAAATGAAAGGTTTGTAAATGGGTTTTCAGGGTACACAAAAATCTAGCCTATGGGCTTGGGCTTTTTACTCATCACAGTATGTAAATAAAATAACAGTCCAGGTATTTGATCGTACCTTTTCATGCCTACTGTTAGAAAACCAAGCACTGACAGGAGCTATGACCTGAGTTTTAAAGAAATGCTGATATGATCTAGTATGGTTTCTCAGAGGATTATCTGGGTATCTTTAAAAGAGTCCCAAGAAATCCCAAGCAGGCTGTCAGTTTGCCTTTACGAATGAGGAAGTAATGACCCACATATCCTGAGCCAAGTGTTCAGCTGTTAAAATCAAGGAAGAGATTTGTTATGATTAAACAAGTGGATAGTTTAGAAGCTAATTTTAAAATAAATGAAGTCTCCCTTCAGACACTGGAAGTTGTATAATGCCGTAATTGTTCCCAGCACATACTCTTGTTCTCAGGCAAATAAAAATGTACATGCATACTAGAAGAGTAATTGCAACAATATACTATCATTCACTTATTCCTGAGGACTCCAGTCTAATGGGAGAACAGTGGGTCACTAAAATTCCCATTTAATTACTATAGACAATTAAGTCCCTGGACTATCCTGCAATTCCATAAAAAGATTAAATTTAACCATTGTCTGAGAGAATCTTCCTCTTTCTTCCCCACCATGAAGAATCATAACACAGATCTTGAGCGAGTAGTCTAGTTAGGCTTTATTCTGCTTGTTCTGCATGCTTGTATGTTGTCAACTGCTAGAGTAAATGCTTTCTTTCCCACAACTGCAAATCTTAAAATATCTTTATTCTTCCATTGCTGCTGCAAGTAATGATTTGTTATGAACAGTGCTTTGCATACTTGGTACAGATGGAAGGTTGCTTCTTTCACATCTTTGTCATAAGGAGAATGTGCTTTAACTAGCTACTGTAAAGATGCTGAAGTGGGTTAACAGAAAGAGCTTAACAAATAGCCATGTGATTTCTAACTAGGCAGACAATGAATGATCGATGTTATTCACCCCCTACTGTGTCCAGTAAGCTAACCCTAAGGAGTTGTTTCATTTGTCATCTGAAGCACTTCATAAAGTTACATGTTGTTATCTTCACTTTACAGATGGGGAGTGGAATTCCAGCAAGGTGAAGAGACATACCCGAGGACATACCTCAGGTTAGTGGCAGAGCTAGGAATCTCTACGAGTAGCCCTGTGCTCTCTAGCTTCCAAGGTCTGATCAGCTTTCTGACAGCCTCTGTTCTATGTTGTCATTTCCCTTGCAAACTCATGACTTTTCACTGTGTTGTGAGTCTTTTCACACCCTTCTTTCTGTGAATGCAGATGCCTTCATACCACAAGCACAACCATCACACTTAGAAGGGAAAATCACTATATTCCTTCAGAGGGAATTTTAAGTTGCTTTTCTGTACCTTAAAATGTGACAACTGATGTCTGATATGTAGGAACCTTCCAGGGCCAGAGCTTAATATGACATGTCACAGTGGAAAGGGAGCTTTCTTTTTTTGGAAAAATGTGAAATTTTTGTTTCCAGCCCTCAAGATAGCAGCCCATAAATGTGTCACTAATATAGGACTAAGTGCTACCATCAAACACGTATAAATTTGAGAGAGAGCTTGAGGGAAGCCTTCCCTATTTGGGGAAAGAAACACTTCCCTGACAGGCTGATTATTTTTAATGCCAATAGCTGGAAGGTGTTCATTAGTGTTTGTTGGGAAAGGGACAGGAGTTCACAAATGTACATTCCTGGCTCTTTTCAAGTTAAAAATCTCACCCAGGTTTTAAAGTTGTAACTGTTTATTCTGGCTGTACCTATTCCTGCTTTGGACTGTTAGAACAAGTCTCAAAGGAGGTAGATTAATGGGTAGAAAGGGAATGGCTCAAAGCTGCATGATTAACTCCATCTGTCACCTGCCTGTAATATGACATATGGCTGCTGCTTCATTAGAGGTCACATGTTTAGGTAGGAACACCTGAAATAAAGCCTACAGGTGAGTACGTATATGCTAAATGTTCTGCAATAAAAGAGTTTTCAGATTAAGGTTAGAGGGAGAATAATTTCTGTTAACTGCACTGCCTGCTCCTTGTTTCTCTTGGGTCGAAAAGGTGAATGAGACCCCTGCATATTACCATTGAAGGTGACAAGATTGTTCCAGTTTACTTGAGCTGAGGACCTGATGCTTGGGACTGGCAGAGCAAAGAGACCCTGGAAAAATAATCCTTAACTCTTCTCAGCCTCTGTTTTAGAGCTGCTGCCAGGCAGCTGGAGGCAGCTGGGCTAGCTCTTCCATTTCTGCAGTGAATGACACACCCGTGATCTTCTGTCCTTCCTAAGGAGAGGAGTAAGGGAAAAGTTGGAAAATAGCCAGTGAAGACATAAAGGATATGGCAACAAAGCAGTGGTGTCCTGTATATGAGGGAGTTCAGAATGCCTCATTCTTTAAGAGGGAAAGAATTTCTTTCCCTCTCCTTTGTCCTGCTGAAAATAAATGATACAAATGAGCACTGCAGGAATATTACAAGCAATTTTAAATAAGAGGAAGCATCTTCCAAAGAACTTAAGACCTAGAAATCTTGAGCAGACAAATTCAGAATTCAGCTTCGTGCAAAAAGGCAGCTTCCAGACCTGGCTGTCTACAGCTTGTCCGGAGAAGTTACATAGATCCCTAAATATCAATAACAAGATTTCTGTCTGCTTGGGCTGTGTTTTCTTACCTGAGGGCAAGATGGAGTGTCACAGGTCCTGCAAGGTCTGAGGGTCTGTAGAGGGCTGCTGAGAGAGGAAGGCTTTCTAGGGCTGTGCTGAATGACAGTTGCATAGAGCAGGAGTTCAAGCCTGGGAGGTACACATCCAGTATGATCTGCCTGGAGTTGGCTGGTCTGCCAACTGTGCCAGCATTTCCTTTTGGAGAGAAATAATTGACCAAAATTATTGCTGCCAAAAGCAGCACATGAACAGTATGGATAATCAGGAAACCAGAGCCCTGGGGTGAAATAAGAATGAAATCAAACTGGCGGTACAGACACTTGAGTCACTTGGCAAACGTTACCCATAGTAAGAGAATGCTGTAGCTGGGGTTTCCAGGGAATTGTCTGCATTGCCTTTATTTGTAGAGAACAATCTACATAGCCTGCATTTATGGGTAAAGCCTTAGCTAGAGAAAACACTTCCACCTCCACTGGGTTCAGCAGAACCAGGACAGCCCAGGCTCAGCTCAGAATATTAGGTTTTAGGGCTGTCATGATCAGGTCGATATTTAAAAGCTTTAACTCTTTCACTTCCTCATTATTGTGTTACTTTTTGTCTCACCCAAATGCTACATTCTTTATAAAGATGTTAGTAGTGCTATCAGCATGGTACATGAATGGTGGAGCACCAGCCACTTACAGTTCTTCCCATTTACGCAACCTTGGAAGGAAGCATTACTCATGTTTATGAACGATTGAAACTAGAATAGAGGACTCCATACAATGAGAGCCCCTTTGAGGAAGTGTCGGAGGGACTGCCCAGTGACCTTGCTCATACAATGGAATATATTCTTTGAGATTACTTCATTCTGAGTAGCCCTCACAGGAAATAATTATTTTGGTAGACACTAACGCACTCTAACTTGTAGGATAAGCATTTCCAAATTACTCCTTTCCCTGAAGACAGTGGCTTCTTTACGCCTAGGCAAACCTAGCTTATGTCCAAATTCAACAACTCTCTGCCTGAGAAGTGCCCTATTCTTAGACTGTGGTGTTGCCAACACCAGCCCACAGAGTTGTTTTCTGCCAAATACTATGAGAAACAGGCTTTTCATTGTATTTCTGCCACTTCAAAATAAGTACTGAGTCATAGCACACTAGAAATATTTGTGCTGGGCTGCATAGGAAAACATCATAAATACATTAAAAAGTGTTTTAACTATTTCCACATAGGAACTAGGAACCAAAATTCCTGATTCTTAACGGTGAAAACTGCCTAAAGCAGGAGGAAGGCCTTTTCAAAGCGCAGTACGAAGCATCTGCTTACTTACTTGGATATGCATATGAACTGTGAGAAGTACTTACTAATTTTATAATGGATTTTTTCTTAGAAAAGAAATCCTGCTTTTATTCAACATGTCAGCATTCCTTTAAACTATTCCTTTAAATGGGAAATTGAAAATAACCATTTCACTGTTTACAAAGTCCTTGATGGGTTCAGAGGATAGGAATCCCTGCTGGTTTAAAGAGGAGGATAACAAATCATATGATGATTTATTAGAATTCACATCCACACAGGAAGCAGAAAAAATTTCCATGCTTTATTTCAGAGGTGTCTGCTCTGTCTACTGGTGCAAGCCATAAAGTCCATTAGGGAGCCAGCTGGCTGCTGAATTTTTAGGTGTCTCCCCTAATGTACCTTAGGACATGGAGCCAACATGTATTGGTACCCCAGACATGCCAGTGGCATCTAATGGCACAGGTTTATCCCTCATCCCATGAACCAACAGGCACATGCACAGCCTGTTAATATGAATGGGCATTTTGCTGTCCTTTGGCTGTCATATCGCATGGCTGACCTGCATGACCACCCCAAAGGGCTCATAGGAGACCGCAGACTGCAGATTGGGTGTATTGTTCTTACAGGCTAAACCTGGCCCTTAAACCAGAGATTATCCCAAAACTGACTGATAACCAAACACCATGTGCTAGAACTACCTACAAAACTTGTATCTGAGCCAATAGGCAACTATTAGGATTAGAAAGCTAGGTATACGGCCTTCCACTTTACATTGCTGCTGTCTCATATACATATGACTTCCTTTCTAATAAAACCAGAATAATCTCATGTTTTCCTATACACAAAGTTTGACCCTGAAGAGGTTCTGCTACATATTGCATATTGCAGCTGTCTGGATAATCTTTCAGATGATATTAAAATACAATCAAATTTTAATAGCCCACTAAGCTTTGGAGGTTATTAAAAGCAATGTAAAAACTCTAGTTTTGTTGATTTCAGGACAGTCTGAGAGTTTATAAAAATTAAAGTACATTTTTGTAGCCAAGTCTACTAAGGTTTTATGATAAAATTGGAGTTCATGATTAAATTTCTGAGCTTTTACTTTTATGCCTCAGAAACATGAAGTTTTCTGGTGTCATTTTTCCTTGGCTTCAGCAGATTATTGTTGATGGCTCCATTAGGCTTAATTCTACTTTTTAAGGTACTTGCACATGCTTTTTGTTAAGAAATTTTCTCACAAATGTCCAAAGTGTCCATGTGGCATATCAAAAACACAATCATTAATTCAATCATCCTTTCATAATTGGAAGTAATTTTGTAAATGTTTTTTATAAAACAAATTATTCTGTATCACATTTTGCCTGTTCACTCAAATTTCCCTTCATTAGTATTAGTCAAATTTCCATGATTAGTTGCATGTGGGTTTTGTATTATATGTAATATCCTTGGAGATTTTCACAGAGCAGCCCTGCAGGATAAAAGACAAATTAGAAAGCAGCAGAGCTTTTGGATCTAGAAGGAAGTGATTTGTGACTATTCTCATGATTAGATCTCACTCCTGGTTTCCAGGGGTCATGTTCATTAAGCTGTTAGTTTAATAATTTATTTGTGAGTCCTAAACATTTTGTCAACAATTTTTAACACAGATTAATATTAATCTGGAAGATCATTCTACAGGGCCATTATTATCTGTTCAGTAATTGATATGCTTCCATCATTATTCTCCTGGTTTAAAAGTTTTAATTTCTCTGTCAGAAACAATGGCATGTGAATTAGGCAACCAGCCACATATCCTTGGGGGTAAAAAATAAATTGGGTATTTTCAAAGACATTGGTCTGCAAACAACTCATCAGTTGAAACGTATTTGTATAATCTGTTTGGTGAATATTTACAATTAATCCTACAAACATAGAAGTCAGGATGATGTGATGCTCAAGTCACAAGTAGGAAAAAATGGACTAAATTAAACAAATCACTTATTACCATAAACAATTCATTCAGGTCTGGATCTGGGAAAATTGCATTGCACTAATAGAGCTAGTAGAAATAGATTCCTCTTTTTCTGAATGCCTAGAGGAGATTAACAGTGTGAGGGCAGTAAACCTGTATAAAGAAGGTAAATATGTGTGATTATATCAGGGAAACTATTTGAAAAAGCACAATCTCTAGTAGTTCTGCAATGATGGGAAGGAGAAGGAGTGTTTAGCTCTTCATTTGACCCGTATTGGAGGAAAAGCGCAACCCTCCTTTTCAGTCTTTCCACTTGACTGTTTTGTAAAGAGGTTTAACTGACATCATTGCTTTGATATTTCAACATCTGCCCTTGGCTCTTCCTTTCATCCCTGGGGATAGGTTATGCTAGTTTTCATTTGTTCACTAGCTTAAAATAATGCATTGAACCTAAGCTAATATCAGAGGACTAGAGCCAACATCAGTTCTGGACAGGCAGAAGCCTGCGAAGGTGTGGAGAGCAAGAGACAGTAGAGAGGCACTCGAGTTCTTGCTGCAGCCTGGCTGTAACCACCGGCAGGAAGTGAGAAAAGCACACACCGTACACGAGTCGGGCATGAACAGGCAGTCTAAGGTGGAGTATATTGTTCAGCTGCCATCAGCTGAAGTGGTAAGGTATTGTTTTAAGTTTAAGACAGCAGTCTAGATTTCAAAGCAGAAGGAACAACTCCACAGTCAAGACCCTGGGTGCGCCCATGCCAGGAATGCCTGTTTGTTATTGTCCCGTTCACTGAAGGAGAGCAGTGATCGTGGGCTAAGCAACCGGGAGAGAGCAAACCATCTGGGGCCCAGGTGCTCTGGCTGGGTATGTTAAGAGTTCCAGAAAACCCAGCTCATACTCATCTCTTCCAAACAGCACCAGCCTCTGTTAATCTGCACAACAGGGAAATCTCTTCTGTTGCTGAGTAGCATTTGAGCTCATTGCATCTTGCTGAGAATAACGCAACTCTCACGGATCTAGGGAGTCATTGGCTCTCGTCCCAAAATCTGTAGCTCCACAGAGCACCCTACTTGGCTACTGCCTGCACTGCAGAGTATTCCTTTGTCCATCCTTTTACCTACAGCGGGGACAGTCTTCCAGAGCCCATTTTGACCTGACAAAGTCACCCCATGTATGTTTCCTTGCCCAAAAACATTCCAGTTTGTCTGAATATGAATATATTCATGTACAAAACACTGCATGACATCTGCTGCTTTTTAAAAAGGTCCGAATTTGGACACAGTTTGGCCAGACAGAAATCCTGGCCCCAGAAAAATCAATGGGAGTTTTGCCGTGGAATTCATTGGGCCAGGATTTCATACCAACTCATTATTTGACCTATTGAATTCTGTTAAGCTGGTAAGCCTGGACTGCGGACCATGTGAGAAGACTGTCTCCCCACATTTTGGTTTCTGCTGTATTCCATCCTGGTCAGAAATGTTATAAAGCTTTTTTGCTTTTTCTTGGAATAACTAGCTAATCCTGCTTATAGTTCTGGACAGAACATGAAAGCAAGGCAAGAGATGTATGTGTTCTTCAGTTAATGCAAATTTTAACTTTAGGTCCACACTCCCTAATGTTTGCAGGTGCTTAGGTTTTGTATGAGATGTAAGCCATAGGCTGTGGTATGCTTATGTGGTTACATCACATTTTAGGAAGTGATGCTGGAAGGATGTAGATTAGCTTGTTGATTTGTTATTTCGTTTGTGGTTGTTGTTCCATCAGCATCACTATTGTTCAAGTAAGACAGACATGGGCTGAATTTTGATGACATTCAGACATATCATCTCACATGTCATAGGTGTAGGAACCAGCTGAAAGGCTTGAGATCAGTTTCTAATCCAAATGTTCAGAACTTGAAAAATATGCTAAGTTTGGCTCTTGAAACCATAAGGCCTAAAGCCTTCTAAGTGTGCCCTCTCACCACAGAGCACACTCACAAGTCTTCTCTAGTTTGTCATCTAAAATTTCAAAGCTGTCTTTGCTGTTAGCTAGTAGATGTATTCAAATGGAATACAATTTCAGAAAGATATGGTTGTGCTACACTGTGGACAGTTGGCATTGATGATTCATACCTGGGTAAATGCACTTTAACGGGTGTAGCTAAAAACCCATGGAGACAGTTGTATGTTTCACAGCAAGACCAATTGTGTCTGGGGGTGACATAATCGGCTGTCTCTGTAGCATTTGTGAAAACCCTGGTGATATGAGACTGTTTTCTCCTGATGGGGACTAGAAGCACAAGAGACTTTAGCAGCTGGAGATGCTGCCAATTTTTGAAAACTTTCACAAAGCACTCTGTGCACCTTGTATCAGATACCACACACAGATAAGAAGGCTTGAGAGGCATCCGCACTGTAATGCAGTCTGGCAGAAAATGTCTCTACAATAATGCTGAAGAAACAGGAGGCCTAGAGCTCTTCTTGCCATACAGTTAAAATGCTGGCCTTGTGATCATAATGATAAAAACACAGTTAAAGTGTTATTTTCAGAGGAGCTAACAGCTTCCAGCTTTCATGGCCTTCCTTTGGAAATTGAAGGAGAAGGAAGAAGCAAAATAAAGGGTCTAGACCTCAAGAAGGCATATTTTGAAATGTTCAGGGATTTGATTGGGAAGATCCTGCTCTGGGCAGATGTAAGGAAATGGCTGCTAAGAAAGAGAAGATAGGTATTAAGAAGCTAGAGGATTACTGAGGATGAGTATACAAGCATGGCACTAGCATATGGGATTGAAACACAAAAGCAAGAGCACAAAATGAGGTAACATGAGCAAATTCCCCAAAGGGTAACAAGAAACACTTCTGCAGGTACACTCAGGGTAAAACAAATCCCAGGGAAATGGCTAATTACTGAACAGAAAGGGGAAATGTTACTGAGAAAGGCATGTGCTGTTTTTGTCTTGGGGCCTTCAGGAGCCAGCTGCAGGCAGGTAACCAACACAACTGACACCACAGCAAAGCAGTATGATCTGCACCTAGGATAAGGAGAGAATGGGTTGGAAAGGGCATAAAGCAGCTAACTATATTCAAATTAACTTGGCTTGATGAATTATAGCTCAGAATACTTGGAGAGTTACCTGATGTAATTTCAGGACCATTTGTGGTTCTTTCAGGAAAGGTGAGATATCAAAGGGAAGAGGGCAAATTTAATAGTTTTCTTTAAAAAGGGAGAAAGAAGAGTCAGAGCATTATAGAGAGATCAGCTTATTTCAGTTCCTGCAAAAATACTGGAAGAATTACTGAAGCCATTATTCATAAGTACCTAGAGACAAAAAACATGGCTTTCTGAAGAACAGACCATGTCAAACCATCTAATTTCATCATTTGATGAGGTAATCCTTACCATGCTGACAGGGAGAAGCAGTAAATGCCATACATCTTGATTTTCATGAAGCTTTTGGCAGAGCTTTATGTAAGCAAGGAAGAGAAATATAGCCAGATGAAAAGTGAGTATCAAACTGATTGGAAACAAGGCTCAGTAGTAACAGACAATTTGCTGTCAAAATAGAAAGATAAACTGAGCTCCTGGGTTCTGAGTTCCCCAGCAGTCTGGTCTAGCCTGGCACTGTTCATTACTTTCATTAATAACTTGGATGATGAATAGAGCCTGCTTTTCAAATCTCCACACAGCCCTGGGTGGGAGGGACTGCAGGCACGTTGGGAGATAGGATTCAAGCTGTAAAAACTGAACAAACTGTAGAACTGGTCTTACACAAAAACTGTAAAGTACAAGGTTCACTAGCTGTGCAGGAGCAGTCTGCAGCACAAGTATGCAGTAAGGAACAACAGGTGAGATAGCAGCTTTGCAGAAGAAAAAAAAAGATCTGTGAGGACCCATTCATGGATCACTGGCTAAACACAAATCACTAATATAACGAAAAAGGCAAACACCACACTGCACAAATTGGGAGCCTGGACTGAAAGTTATGTGAAGCCATCCTTCAGCTTGGTGCCACATCAGTAGTGCTTTAGCTGAAGTAACAAGTGGTGGTTGGGGCACGGTGTAGACAGAAAGCTGTGCCCAACTGGAAGGAGGTGAGAGGAGTGCAGTAAGATCAGTCAGAAGCCTGGAAAGGATTGAAGGGGGTGTGTTCACTCAGAGAAGAGGGGACTGAGTGGAGAATAGCAGTCATTGAATATACAAAAGGCTGCTGCAAAGAGGAAGCAAATCACGTGTCATAGGCAAGGCAAGAAGTGATGGGATTGCACTGCAGCAACTGAGACTTCAGCATTAGGAAAACCTTTCTAAAGGCAAGAGTACCCAAGCAGAGCAGCAGACTGACCATAGGTTTCCATCTCTAGTGCTGGATGCTTTTAACTCCTTAGATATCCATCTTCGGTTTAGGTGGTGTATGAATCCTGCTTAGCCCCCTTTCTGTAGCCATTGGAAAGTGTGTATCACATCACAGTGAGCAGATACGGCACTTGTAAAGCTTTGCGAATCTTTTGTAGGTGAAGTTTCTTCTCCTTACTGTAAGATCATAAATGTAGGGAGAATATTTGCGCACAGCATCCTGCCACCTGTGGAACAAATGACCTGGGTTTCTTTGAAATACTTCACGTAAGAGGAGGTTCCTTGACTGTCTGGTAAAATTAACATACTACACATCACACGTAGTTTTGAGCGTCATAGGACTTACTCACTGTCAAACCCATGTAAGTTTTTAGTAAAGACTGCTGTCAGTTTGAGAATTTTTTATTCAAGAACAAGCTATCCATGGAAGGAAACCCCGCTAAAATATACGGTCAGGTTGATGGTGGCCCTCCAGTGAAATTATACACCCTTTTACCACCAAATCATGCATTAATGTTCTCATGAGTTACTGTTATATTCAGCAAGTTATTACATATTTATTATAAATCAAATAGCAAGTGGCAAACATCAAAAGGGCAAGCTTACTAGCCAAACATTGCTTGTTTACAAACACTCAGGGGTCATGCATCTGGAAGTTTCTTTTATGGGAAAAAGCTTTATTTGAAGATTTCCACTAATCCTGGGTTTCAGTTCCATAAAATCCAACAAAACGGCTGCTGTGGTATTTTGGGTTATTCCTGCTTGCAGCCACAGCTGAGACTGGGATGTGTATATAATAGCGCAAGAATGGGAGCACAAAGATGCAAGGCATCTGACATTCTTCCGCATTCAACCAAGTCACCCAGGAGAGGAGATTGTCCAATGGCCCCACTGTCACTGTGATCACTGGGTGTCCCTTCTGAACAGCACTTCTTCCTGGAAAGGAAGGCACTACCTGAAGCAATATATGTCTTATTATATGTAGTGCTTATTCAGAAAAAAAATGCCCACCCCAACCCAAGAGGCTGACTTAAACACTCACCTAACCTGTGATAGGAAGCTTTAGGAATAAAAATAAGAATAGCCTTGGGAAAGCCAGACAACTCCAGCTATTTATGATTTAATGTTCTAGCAGGGTTCACTCGGCTTCTTTCTGCCCCCAGTGGTTTCCTAAATGAACTCCTAAATTTTGCCCAGACTGCAGATTGTTGTATCTTCAGCTTACAGCTCTGCGGTCCCTGCTTCTCTTGCAGCTGGTATTATCTTTCAGAAGAACCTGTCCTTCTCCAAGGCCACAGGCCTAGAAGCCTTCCAAGAGGCTCCCTGGGAAGGTGCCCGTGATTGTGTGATCACACGTGATACATAAGGCACTGCAACCTGCTCTTCTTTGTGGTAGAGAGCACCTCTCTCTCTGGTCTCCTCCATTCATGTCTGTCTTTGTTTTCTAAGCCCTTCTACCTTTCTGCACTGTACAGGATTCCCTGCCATGGGACATTTGTTTTCCCAGCCACTCCCCTGTCTCTTTCCTTTTCTGGATATAGATCTTATTTGCCTCACACCTTTTCCTCTAGACGCTGCAGAGGCCTTTAGAAAAGGAGTAAGTCTCTACCAGTCTCTGTGGTTTCTTTTGCAAAGGACAGCCTGTCCCCAAGTCCAGCCAGATCCTCACAGATGTTTATTCAAACTGCCAGACTTTTAGAGGTTTGCCCACTTAATTTCTAGCTAGTGTGCTGGAGTTGTTTGCAGAATGCCATAGTAACAGAGGAAAACACTGCTGTGTCATTTCATGGTAAGGAAAAGCCTGAGGAGCTGGGCCTGAAAGTCTCAGTGGTCTTCTTCACTCTCTCTTCTTCCATTTCTCACAACGCTTTGGGCAAGGATATTTCTGTGTCAAGAACGGGCCAGCCCAGAGGAACACAATCGGTGCCAAGTCACCTAGACATGATTGCAATACAAGTAATAGGACACATCAAGATAATCATAAGTAGCAGATGTATTTTAGCTATTCTGCAACTTCTGGAAACAATATTGCCCAATGGCAATACCAAGGAAGATTTTTCTGGGTGATTAATGTGATGAAAATTATCATTAAATCTGCAAGGCGTAAATGAAATATTATTTACTGGCTTTTACCTACAAAGTTAATTAATCAAATGTCTTGAAAAAGAATGAGATTGTGCTACAAAGGTGAAAAATAAAAATCCCACAGGAAATTATCCCTGTTCTTCCTGTCTTTTTGGTACTGCACCAAACAACAGCGATAACTTTAACAGAGGAATGAATGCTTGTCAGAGTGCTGTTGTGTTCCATGTGCTTACTCAGCCCTCCTCTACTGAGTACAGCGGGGATCTTCAAGGTACTATTTTCTACCAGTTTTGAATCAGATACTGTGTGACCTTTTCTTGCTATTCGATGCTACCTCTGAGTATACTGATGTGTCATGCTACAATATCATCATTCTCTTGTCTAAGTGCAGACCCTTGCAGCAAAAGAGTCCCTTTGGCTTTTCAGCACCTTAGTGATTTGAGTCACAGCACCACAACAGCAAAGAATCTATCCTTTAATGCTGTGAACATAGACCATTCTTTGTATGTCTTTAGTCTCTTTCTTATTGTCAGTTCAGGTTTGTGAAATTCTAGTCCATTTTGGAGCCACAGAATTTTATCTATAAGACAGAGACAAATACACACTGCTTAGAAAACCTGCCCTGTACTGTATTTTCTTTAATTAAAAACAGATAACATATGACAAAAAGCTTGTTTCAGGTTTGCAATGAGTTTTGTACAGAGATTCAACTCCATGTTTATTTTATCTCAGCAGATTACTTCTCTATACAAATTACCTCTATCAGTTTCCTGTAACATCTCATTAGTAAATCCAGTAATTCATGCTGCCATTAGACTGCAAGGTATCCTAGCTTAGAGGTTCACCTGCTTGCAGGACTACAATGAGCATCAAGCTTGAAAATACAAATGACTGAGCAGCAGAAAGGCACTATTTTCTAACCTGCAGACCACAGAATAAGCACAACTAGGGTACAGCCCTCAAATCACAAAATGTAGTATCAGTATGGGGCTTTGGAAAGGGACAAAATTTCAGAAGTCAGTGATGCATGAGTTTTCATTTTGTTGGCTGCTACCTGAACATATCTGACTGTGCATTTTATCCTTAATATAAATTATCCTCAACTGCCTGTCTGCCTAGCATAGATTAGTTCTGATTTGAAAATGAATCTAACCCATCCCCCAGCAAGTCCTTAGGCACTGTGTTCCTGTACAACTGGAAAACCCCAGTGAAGTAATATAAACTCAGTAATAATAACAAGTAATGGCCTTGACTTAATGAAGGGTGGCAGTTCTGCTCTGGGGAGATGTCTAATGGATGTGGCTGCTCTGGTAGCTTGGTCTTGTGCTGATTCTCTTCCCTTCACATTTGTTGGTCCATGTCTTATTGCATGCATGTATAGACAAAACCAGGAACTGCTTCAGTGTGGGGAGGAAGGCTGGCATCCAGACGATATGCTTGGAGTGGACTCCCACGCCAGCCTGGCTGCAGCTCTCCTTTCCTTTGGAATGAGGCAAAAAGCAGATCTGTCTTTACCCCTGTATGAAGAGCAGTTCTTCTAGGTCCAAGGACCTGCCCAGAAATTAGCTTTTTTCTGCATAACTGTGAGTTGGAGCACTGCTTTTGAAGTGTTGGTGTCTTTTTTAATTTGGTGTTTCAACTGCTGAGTGCAATAGGCTGCTCACTAAGGGAGCTGGGCAATTAAAAGAAATCTATGTGTTTTTTCAAGTACCATTGTAAAACAGTGAGGCTATAAATCAGGACCCAGAACACACATGCATTCAGACAAATAGGCCTTAAATACCAGAGCTAGAAAACAAAACTAAACTGCAAGGAAAAGCAAGAGGTCTCTCCTTTTTCTCTTCCTTTTAATTTACTGTTACTAGTCCTCACCCAAGACCAACCACTCAGGGGAGGCAAATGTTTTCTGTCTCTCCCTGGTTTTGAGGCTAATGTCTTCCGACCAACTAACAGTACTGGAGATGCAGCTGTGTCTTGGAATTCAAAGATATCTCAGTAAAGAGCACATACCAGTCTCTGTGAAGGGCCTTGTTTCAGACCAAAAGTAAATAGTCAGTGCCACACAAACCTGCACAGTGATCAAACACTGGAAAACATGATTGGATTTTTTTTCCATAGTTGTGAAAGGAGGTTAGACTTGTCTAAAATTGCCTTCTTTGTATGATGCTTGAAGTCGGTGAATAGAACCCAGAAGACAGATTTTAAGCATTAATCAGTGAAAACACAAGCAACTTTTCATTTCGGAAATCTTTCTTCAGAGTAGCCTTTCCTGTTTAACACTGAAGAATTACACTTTGGAAACGGGTGATCTTTGCTGCCATGCTTCCATTCAAACGCAATAATAAGCAACAATCTTTCCAGGCTTATTTGTTGTTTCTTTCTGTTATAATTTAACATCTTTTTTTAAACCCTGCAGAAGCTTTTACTACAGATGAAAAAGCTCATCCTTTGCTCCTGCATTCTCCTTGTAGCGTCATCTTTATCAGAGCACAAAACATTTAGGCATATTTATTTATTTTTCTTGTAAATATCTCATTGATTGAAATAAGAAAGGTCCAGGTCAACAAACATGCACTAACTGTCCTCTCCCAACTCCATTTCCTGAAATCCTTTCCCAGCTGGGAGCAAGAATGAACTCAGGGAGTCCTACTTCAGCAGCACACCATGAAAGAAAACAGATTTGCCATTTATACTACACTTACTACGTAACGCCCCAGGTAATTATCTTTTCCTGTCTATGCATATACTATTTTAGGTATATACTTACAAAATCTAAGGCAAGCATCGCTCAGATCTTTGACTTGTTGATGCTGTGTGGCTTTCAACTTCTTGCATATTTAAGGGAAGAAGGATAAGTTTGTGGTTAAAGTACAAGTCTAGGAGTCAAGAGGTCTGGATTCTATTTCTAGGCTGTGCCACAGACTTCCTGTACGCCCTTGAACCACTCACGTGACCTGTTTGCATTTTTATACCCCATCTACTAAATGGGGAATAATCGTTGCTTCATACATGCTGCTGCTGCGAGGCTTAATTCATGCTTCTCTGAAAGTGTTTCAGGTTCCTCAGAAGCGAAGCACTTCAGAAATAAAGCCTCATCTCAGTTTTAATATTGTCTGAGCTGTCTAGCTTAAATGTAACCTCACCAAAAGGGAATGGTATTTGTAAATGTCATCCTTATAATGAAAAATCTGTTCTCTTTTTTCTGCCCCCCATGCCTTCTCCACTTCCTCTTCCAACAAGCTGCAGCATTGTTAAAATACCTCCTTATCCCCTGGGACATCCAACTGATCACAGACCTGGGTGTGGGGTTTGTTTTATGTGGAGATGTGCAGGCACTGGTGTTGCAACATTATTTTCTCTGTCTCTGAGCAGGCAAACAACTCTGCAGAAAGAATAAGAGCATATCTGCATTTGATTTAAACAGGCATTCAGAACAAGCTGAGCCTTTCAGGGAAAAGATTGGTCTTTAGTTTCATTTAAAACAAAGGGATTCCCAGACTGACATTTCTGAGGGCTTGGGGCTTTTTAATTATCTCTTGAGGGTTTCTGAAGGTGCAGAGATGAGATACTATGCTGCTGTTGGACATGAGTGTTTCAGTTAATGAATGATTACCAAATGATCCATTACTGAATCAGCATAATACAAAAATTACAGTGTTTGCATGTGTAGAGGAGAAGAGCGTGCTTTGTGGGAGCTGAATGTGTTGTCTAGGCCTGATAACTAAAGAAAAGTTTTGATTATTTGTGTAACTGTTAAAGTTGTGCCATCTTGTGCTAAGGCCAGCTCAGTCAAAGTGTGACCCTGGTCAAAAGCCCCATCAACTTTAAGGCTGGGCAAGGACTGCAGAGACTCATGTGAGCTGTGAAATCCAGACCCCGATGCTGAGTGTGGTGGCTTGTCTGGGCTACATGTCCCAAGGACAGAGGTCTGTCACCCTCACAGCAACTACTTGGACTAATCTTGTGGAATAAAGGCTGATGGTGAACAGGGTGATCCTGCTGGTCTGTTGCAGAGCCCCCAAAGTGCAAGAATAGTATCAGGAGTGCATGGGAGGGGAAGGCCTTTGTCCCCAGAACACAATGCACCCTGATTACTCCGGACTACTTGAATAGCCCAGAGGCCCCATAGCAGTGATACACTGGGAAGTCACTCTGTAATTGCTCACGTGTTCCCCTGAAGACTCATTGCGCATGACTCGGAAAGTGGATCCTTGCATTTAATCTGCACGTATACAGAGATCAGTGCTATAAAAAGCCAATCACTACCCTGAGCTGCATGAGATAACCACTGACTTTTCAAACTTGTAAGAGCCTTCTGCAAAATAACAGAATGAGTGCTGAGACACTCATGTATTTGGGGGGAGCAGCATTGCTGTAAATGCTTTGTGAAAGAGAGATTGTCAAGCAGAATAAGCATAAAGAAGAGGTAGAAGCTTGGCATGTGAAGAAGAGAGGAGGAGCAAGTTGCTACTGGGAGGTGTAAACACCAGTGCTAAAAAAGCCTTGACATTGTTTGAGAGACCTGGAGGAGCCTTCATCAGGAATGAGAAAGGAGAAACAGAGAGGCAAGGTTTGAAACATTCAGAGCCATGAAAACAAAGAGAGGAAGCAGGAAGCCAGGATTAAGAGAGGACACAAACTTACTGTGGGGGTGCCAAGATGTGACAAGTTCAGTGTCCCATATTCCCCTGCATTGGGTGACAAGTAGCAGTTACCAATGGTTTATGTGGGGGTAGGCTAGTTATCAAATGAGGAACCTTTGCTTACTGCCCATCTCCTTTTCTCTGTTAATTAGCAACCAGAGGTGGAGAGGCACTTGCATTATGCATGGTGTGGATATTAGCTGTCAGAGGTACAGCCCTCTAACCATTCAGTGTTTTCAGGGAATGCAGGGCTCCTTTATTCGTAACTTCAGGAAGCTGCATTAATCAGCGGGGGATTTATTATAAGGCCAAATGGACAAATTTGTGGTATTTGGCCTGCTATAAATTGTCTCACACTGAACCTTTTCATTTTCCAGTTGGTATTCTCCTGAGAGTTAAAACATATAGCTCTCAAAGTGATGACTTGGGAGAGCCTGGGAAAGCAGTGATATTGCAAAAACTATGTGTCCCTCCTACACCTTCAGTACATTCTCCTCATTACCACAAACTGTCCCCAGGAATGCTTGATCTGAATTAACTACAAGCTCTGCAATATTTTGAAGATCTCTCTAGGCCATTTCCTGCCCTCCCCATGCTCCCTTACTTGGGCAGATATCCCAGTGAAGGTCCATGGGAGTTTTGCTTGAGACATCTGTTCAGATTTCCATTTGTGCTTACTTCTTTTCAGCCAGTGTTTTGCTCCTTTCCTCTGACTCCTTGTTATTCTCCCTTTGCTGCTTAGTGCAAAGTGAGGAGACGAAATAACTAGATGATACAAAAAGAGGAGAAAAAGAAACCTGTCAGAGAGGAGCAATAAGGGCCAGGAGTAATGGGAAAGACTGAAAACCTGGTCAAAATTCATCTCCGAATACCTCCCAGAAGTGCTGGACACAGACAGTTTGGTGGGCACACTTTGAGTTCAGCTATCCAATTTTTGTCCCACAAAACACATCCCTTTTGCTTGTAGATGTAATTACCAGGTCAAAGCTAGCTTAATTAAGTGTGATAGAAAAGGCAATCAACAGATTGCCTTTGGCAGTTGCCCCTTGTATTATTTCAGCTCTGAGAAGATTTAGTATTAAAACACTAGGTAGGATTATATTTCTGTAGGTGTGATCTACCTCTTTATTGTCCTCTCACAAGGCGCCTATGACTTTGTGTTATCACCAACTCACTGCATCAACTCAGAGGGTTAAACAGTTACTCAAAAAGAAATGGCAGACAACATGAAAATACAGTTCATTCTCCCTGATGGTTTGAACTACCTGGAGAAACCTGCTTTCCTCATCAGAAAAGACACGTTGCACCACTTCGGCCATGCTTATTTCTTTTTCTGTGATAAGTTGACGTGTCCTTATGTAGACATGAAAGTGACTGTGCACATTTTTTTCTCATCTAAACACATCTAGCAGCCACTTGGCTTTATTTCCTGAAATGGGTTTTGGTTTATTTTCTTTTTCAATTTCAACATGAGAAGTTCCAACCTGGCTTCTTGTCACAAATATTCTACTTCATGTTTGTCCTGCAGAGTAAGCGTTGCTTAAATATTTTAGGGATTCAATTGCTTCACTTAAGAATTTCTGTCTCCATGACAACCCTTCTGTGCTTTGTAATACCTTTGGCAAACACAGTGGAGCTATTATTTATTTCAAACCATATAACATTTTGCAGTGGAGGCACAAAGGGAAATGGAATCAAAAGAAAAATACCAAAAGAGCTAATCTGAACCATTTTCTTTAAAAACAGTTTGCAAAACAAGGACATCATTTACTGTATGGGAAGCGTGGTCATGTCGAAAATGCCTCATTTTTTCTCAAAATCCACTTCTGGGCTCCTTCTTTATCCCACCACTGTGTCCTGATACAGACAGGCTGCAGAGTTTGGCCTTCAGTATCATCTCCCTGACCATTAGTGTTCTGTGAAAGAAAGTTAACTTCATGGTGAAACTGCTTCCCAAGCATTATGTAATTATTTTTTTTCCCAGACATCCAAATCAACTGCTCCCACACTGTGAAAAACAGAACTCTCTTCTTGCCTGGGATGATGGATGATCATCTGCCACATGATGGAAGGTGTGGCAGGGTCACACAGTTCTTGTGAATCTTAAAAAAGATCCCATACTTCCATCATTTGGAAGCTTCAGTTATGCAAATAATATCCTCTGTATGGAATTTCAGTTCTCTGGTCTATAGCTGTGTTGGCTTTCTAATAAAAAAATACCACTCAAAGTAAGTTGCTAGGTATTTTCCACTCCATCCTCAGATACATTCCTACATTTGTGCCTTTCTCTTTCTTCTTGATGCTGTCCTGTATCTACCTCAATTTTCTAGTTCATACCTGCTTCATATATGGAGTGGCTAACATGCACATCTCTCACGTTAGACTTCTGACAGTTGTGCTTTGCATAAGCTCTTTGTGGATAAAGCTCCTGGTGAGGACGATTTTGAATAGTGGCTTGATTTCTGGGTGCCTCTGTAGTTGCATCAAAACAAGGCCTTATTTTCATATGATGTTTAATGCCAGGGTCTTTCTAAATCAGACCATGCAAAAGTGGTTAAAGCTGGCCATGCCACATCACCAGTCCCTGCTGAGAGGTTTCCTGTGTAACATCTTAGTGCTTCCAGACCTCTGAAGAGCAGCAGTAACAGGCAAAGGCACTGTCTCTGTCTTCTCTGCTCCTGTGTCACACTGGAACTTTCTCAGAGGAATGAGGAGCCAGGATCTACATGTGGCCCAGGCGTTTTGTTAAGATATTCATATAGCAGCGTTGTTTGGTATTAAACATCATGTATCTGAGAAACCTTTCCCTTTTTCCCCCCTCAGTTTTGAAAATGAAGGGGCATTTAGAGCCTAAAACGTCATGCTGAGTCCATAAAGCATAAACACTATCCATGCTGATGTAAAAGGCACCCTTTTACTCTTAATACATGATGTTGTTTCACAAAACCCACTGAGATGCAGCCCCAGAAGTCTCCCATGCTCTTCTGATTCCTTCTGTCTGGATGTCTAAAGCCACTCACCTCTGCCTCCTCCTATTCATCAAGCACTGTAGTGCTCTCTCATGAGAGAACTCCTATAATTCATAGTGTTAATGACTCCGAGTGGTGCTACCTTGAATATAAAAGCAATCTAATTAGGCCACCTTCTGGCTGAATCTGATTTAGTCTTTGACTCGGGAGAGACAGGGAAGATGAGTGGGTGTGTGTATGTAATAGTGACTGTTGTAAAGAGCAGACGTTGCTGAACACAGGTTTTTTAAGTTCTACTGCCTCCTTTCTCCTTTGTTTTCGTTGTTTCCTTGTTGTGCTTGGAGCATCTACAGAAAACCTTGGTGTAATATGATACAGCACTTAGAACAAGCAGGATGATTATAAATGGCTCTTGCCTCACTTCTGGATCCTACAGATGTTACTACATGAGGTTTGGTTCTTCCTAATTCTATAATTTGATTTTAATGGCTAGATACCATTGCAGCATGCAAGTCCTAGAGACAATAGTGTCCTTTTACATTCAGAAACATCTGTTAGCTAAGTGCTGTTGTACAGCCTGAACTCTAAATGAGCAGATCTGTGTTTGAACACCAGCATTTTATACCAACCTGGCAGACAGCATTCTCAGGAGAAACAAATCTAATACATCTTTTCTCATTTGGTAGAGCTCTTTCCCCCATCCTTCATGTTACTCTTTATTTCATCTGCTACTTTTAGGGATATGAAGTTTGAGAGTCTTTTCTAAGGGCTTAATGCAGCCTGGGGACCAAATGTGTAATTCAAATAATGGTGCTTTGGTGTTCCCTTGAAGCACAGGATAGAACAGACGCCACTCAGAATAATATTTTGGGCTGTCACTATTTGATCAAAGAGCTTGGACTGGATCTGCCAGTGTTAAAGCTTTTAGGATGGATGACTCCTTTGCTTTAGAAGGGGTTTCCAGTAACCGAGGGCAACACATAACATCTTTGAAATTTCTGTATTTACAGAGTAGTGAACTCTCCATGGTAGTGCACTTCAGGCACCCTCCAGGGAAGAAACAGGTTACAGAGCTCATTGGCACATCCCTCCTTTTCCTCTTCTAATTTGTGCTCTTTCCAGTTTGGTCTTGTTTCTGTAGATTTCTATAGCCTTCCATAGGACAGCTTGGGGAACAAGCCTGAGCTCAAACCCAGCTAACAAAGAGAGTTTACTCATAGCCGTAGGCTGTAAGGAATAAGTTTTAAAGATACCTGAGTTCTTTGGGGTTGGAACCACAGTACTCTTGTGTCAGCTGAGTACGTTTTATACCTTAAGTGCTGTACAATAAGTGGTTTTTGTAAAACACACGTACTATTAATGCTTGCAGATTAAAACAGCTGCCAGGCGGCAAAACTGTTGCATGCAGAAAAATCAGGTGGACGCTCAAAGTTGGAGCTTAAATTAATTCTCTATTAGGGAACTGCAAATCTTAAGGCAAATTCAAACAAAGAATTGTACAGAGGTTTGAAAATTAAATTCACAGCAATTTTTCTCAACCTGTGTTTAGCTTTGAGGGCAACTGCTTTTATTCTAGACTTGAAGAAAAATTGCCTGGTTTTCCAGTTATATTGGTCTAATAAAATTCATCACTGCTTCTTAAAAACGCTGCCTCACATAGTGTGTAGTTAGGTCATAACAAAGCCACTACCATGTGTGCTTGGAACACAGCCATTTAACACTTTGTTCTTTGTATTCAGAGTATCTCACTGCAAAACAGCAACAGTTACAGCTTTCAGAGGAAATTAGCAAGTACTGGGGAAGGATCATTTGTTTCTAATAAACCAGCCAGCTGCCCACTTACTTTTCAAGTAAATCACCACATTCAGTTACCAGATTTCAGGCCTGTTTAGAGTATTTATAAAAAGAATAATTGGACTTACTATTATTTATCTTTTTAACCATCAGTTATTTTAAATTGAACTAACTGAAATTTAGGTTCCAAACAGAAGTATATGTTCACTGGAGCTAATTCTGAAAGCCATATGTGAAAGTTGGTACAAAGACTCAACAAATTTAACTTCCCTGCCATCATGCTCAGAATCTTTTCTTAATATCACCTGCACTCTGTATTGAAAAAAAAATACTGCTTCTCACTGGGCAATAGGTAGGTACAGTTAGCAAACAAAACACACTATGAGCTCTAGAAAGTATAAAACACAGAAAAGAGAGTGGGATTCTCCAGAAGAGCAAGGCTTTTTGCAAAACTTCATTTCCATTTATGTCACATAAGAACTTTTAAACAGAGCCTTTTGTGTGTTGCCACTACACATTGTTTTGCCTCTGACTCTCATTGTCATTTAGTCCATAGACAGTTTCAAAAGTATCAATATTCAGTGTTTCTTCCCTGCTTCTCAACAGATTAAATTAATCTGCTCCCACCCGCCTTCCTGAGACAAAAGTTATTTCATCCATGGCTGTCATGTATTTCCCAGATAATATTTTAATGTAGTCCCACCAGTCACGACTTTCATAAACTTGATTTACTGTCTGGTTTATTGACCTCACTTTGCAAGGCTTTGCCTCCATAACAGCTGTGAACACGTTGCCATAACAGGAGTTTGTCTTCTGTACATCAGCAGTTTGCCCTTTCGTGTTCTGAAATCTCCAGGGAAACCCTGGTGGTGTTAATCCTTAATTCCTGGGAACCTCCCTCATACTCAAGACACTCTGGGCATCTTAATAAAAATGTAACTAAGGAAATAATTTAGGGTAACCGAGCAACGTTCACTAAACCGCCGAGACTACAAAGGATATTTTCCAAGCAAATTGTTTATTGAGAGTAGTATCCTTGGTCTCCAAATGAGGAGGAATTTAAAATAGACATGAGAGTACATTTGGGGATATACAGGGCATGCACGGCATCACCTTTGACTAGTTTGCTCATGCCAATCTATACTTCCATATTCTCCCATGTCAATTGGTTTCTATTCCACATGCCCATTGGAATAATGAGAGACAGAGATCTCTGCAGCTGAACAGCAACTCAAGAGCTGATTGGATCTATATATATATTTGTAGCCTCCCACTGTATATGTAGAAATGGCAATAGGAGCCTACTGCCTATGCAGGGATATAGAGAGCTGGCAGCTAGGGAATGAAGGGAAATGAGATTGCAAGGAGCAGGAGGAAATGACTAAGAACTGTAGCAGAGGTGAGATCACACTGGTACACAGGCTAAGCAGCAGAAGCACAGAAAGACAAATATAAAGGTGTAGAGAATGTGGGAAGAGAAGGAAAAATCCATGGGATGTACAGAAGCAGAAGGCAGAGAAAATTCTTGTGGCTTAAATAGTTTTTTTAATTGAAAAGCACTTCTGTTTGTTGAAAGTTTTAGGCAAAGAAAGCTGAGGTAAAGATGCAAAAATACATAAATAAATGAAGAAAAAAAAAACGGACTGGAAATAGTCACTTGTGATGCCCATAGACAGTGCAATTAAGTAGCTTCTGTATAAAAAAGGAAGACAAGAACTGAATATCAGGGACAAATTCCCACCTCCAGTAGTGTCCCTGGCAAGGGTCTCCCTTTCTGAAGGAAGGCCACGATTTTGTCCTAGACAACCAAAATTAATCAAAGCAAGGAAAATGGCAGACATTAGTATTCTGTGGGAATCAACAGGAAGAAGCTTGCAAACAAAGGTTTAGAGCCAAACACAGTGGAAAAGAGGTTGAATGGTTAGGGGCAAAGCGAGGGGCAGACATGACCTAGGCAGCAGCCTCACTAACTGCAGCATTTCCTGCCATCTGCTCACTCCATTCACCAGCGTGCTGAACAGCCCTTCAGCAGAAGTTCCCAAACCTCTTTTTTGTTGCTTCTTTATCAGCATTTTGATAAGTTGGCTTGTTGGCACTCCTGAACTGAGGAGTGTTGCCATGAAGTGCCTCTTTCCATGTTACTAAAAGTTACAGCCTTCCTCTACTGTGGAATTAGCAGATGAACTTTCAGAGGCCAATTATAAGAACTATCTTGGAAGCATATAAGAGCCACTTCTTTTTATCCAAGCTCTTAGCCCAGCCCTGCTGTTCTGTCGCATGTGCGTAGCGGGACTACTTGTGCAGAGTGAGATGTCTCCTGGTTTGGTTTGCAGGGTAATACCTTCTAGGATGATAATATTTGACTGGGTCATGGCAAGAGGTGCGTGGTTGAAGAAAAATATCTTAAATTATTCATATTCTGTCAGGGGAAGGAAAGCCATGTAATATTGGATTATGCATATTTTATCATCGAGTTGTATAAGTGAGCTATTAAACTGCATACAATTCTTGCAAGTCTTTGTTCTATAGATTAGTTTTACAAAGCATTTTGTGTTCCTGCTGAACATAAACAGCCTCTCATATCTCCACCTACTACACCAAGTATTCTCCTGATTAATTCATGAAGTCTATAATATTCAAAAGGAACCAGGGAGAAGAAATACGTTTTTAAGCCCTCTCCTAGCTTTGGCAGAGCAAACTATTTGTGTTCAAGTCAGGAAAGCAGATTCCTTGATCATTTTCATTCAGCACAGCATTCTTTCGTTAGCATCATGTCTGGTCCTCTGTCTTTGCAAGGAACACACAGTAGTTCTGCAGCTATACAGTGGACATTGTGGCGGCTCTCAGAGGTTATCATCATCAAAGCTAATGCTAGAAATGGAGGAAGCAGAAGGACAAAATCAACCTCGCTTGCAGCTTCATCTCCAGCTAGGTGAAATCCCAAACCTCAACTCTTCCCAGCTGGGGGGACACTGGCACCCCTCAGTACACTGATTTCCAAGAACCAGCCAGGGCACTGTGCACAGGCAAGTTCTGTAGGCTCTCCTGGATGCTACTACAGTCACCCACAGCCACACCATGGCAGAGAGGAAGGACAGATATTCAATGGGGAGATTTATAGCCTCCCCTGGGCAGCTGGGTAGAGCAACATGGCAGACTGAGCTCCCTGGGTGCTCATCAGTCTGGCCTCTGTTGGGCTTTTGCCTCAGAGTCCCTCCATCTCAGACCATATTGGGTGGCTATAGGCTAATGCCTAGGCATAGCCCTGAGACTTCAAGGATGGGATGGCAGAAACAGAAAACTTCCCCAGGAGCAAGGACAGCTGCTTCACAGCCACTTTATGACCAAATATAACATCATCTCAAATAGGTGCGCTCTTATCCATGGATGTCTCCCAGGGCCCAGAGCAAGGGATGCTTCATGTGTAGTACATTGTTTTCACTTTCACAAAACTGATTATCACAGGCTGAGCCTGGCTGGCCACAGGCATGCAACAGAGCCAGAACAGTAATCCCAGTATTTCTGACTGACCCACTGAAGGGAAGTACCAGCAGAAATGAGGGGAAAGCCCAGTCTCCTGAGGCTTTGCAGGCTCCAAATTGCTGGCTGGCTCACAAAAGGCTGAGTATTGTGCTCAGCCAAACAAACGCTCATTGGAATTTCAGTGCTTATTAGTTGACAGCTCTTGGATAACCTCCATATGAAGAAGAAGGTGGAAAAACAGTCCCCAAAACAGATTTTTGTGTGTACCTCATTTTGCATGTCTGTTTTTCTGATAGGCTGTATGCATAATGCAGCAACAGGGCATTAGGGTGAGCAGTATTGCTTTGGGAATTATCTGGGGAACAAGGTTTTGATGTCTTTCTATTATCTATAGTCTAGGAGGAATAAGGGGGAGACAAGGAAATGTTGGTTCAAGGTGCTAGCTCTTGTGCCCTCGCCTACACATTCATTTCTGTAATGAACTAGGTATCTGTCCTCTTGCATTGATGATGAGCTAGGCTTACTGAATGTTTTCAGAGCTCAGTTTAAAGCAGATGTCATTCTGCTAAATTAAGGAGGCATTTAAAAAGAAATCACATGGTATTGTTGGTATTGTTATCCTTTCCCCCCAGAGGCTCCAGGTGCTCTTAATTCTCACTGGAGTGCTAAATACTCAATTTCTTCAGAAAAATCTGACAAATAAAGGTTAAGTATGTTCAACTCATCATTTCTGGAAATGTCCCTTTAACTCAGGTGTCAGCCGGAGGGGTTCTTGCCACTGTTTCTTCTGTTGTTCTCTTAAAATCCCACTAGATGCCATAGCAACAGCTGGATCACATGCTCCTCTGGTGTGCTTCCTATAAGCAGATGTGAACAATGCTGGCTAATAAAGTCTCAGCAAGTGTTGGACAGGAAAAGGACTGAATTCAGCCTCTACATTTTTTTTTTTTTAATAACTCCCAGCAAAGGCTTTCCGTCATTTCTTATGACACAGGTAAATGTAGATCTGCAGGCAAAACAGATTCAGGTTACTTCCTCGCTTAATAAGACGACCATCAAGGTAGCTGACATTTTACAGCCATTTTCTCCCCATCCTATGTAAGTGTTTCTTGGAAGCCTGAGGCTGAAATATGTTTCCATATTCAAATGTGTTTGCACTGCCTGAATGAATACTGTCTCTGCTTTATTGATGGGTTAGTCCTGCTGTTAAATTGATTACACTCTTTGGTATTTTTTGAAACTTCACCCCAAAGAAGAAATTCAGACCTTTTCATATGTCAATTGAATGCTCCATATTCAATTGTACTCTAATTATTTTCCATGCATGTGGCAAACAATTAAAGCAATACAGGTCAGTTTGGCCTAATAACTATGTCATTGTTTTTTAAATCACAGAATAAAGCTTTTCACACGTCAAGTGAACATTTAATAATGCCATCGCTTAGAGGAAGTGTTCATAATCCTTCTCCTCGACTAATGCAGAAAATATATGTGCAGCCTTATTTACGTTCATATTTAGGCAAGCGAAAAATAATAATTCTCTCCTTTAATCTGATTTCTGCTTCCAAGTATCTCCCATGAATTCCTCCCATCTAACACTAAACCATATGCAGTCTCAGCTGTGTCATACTCCCTAGGTTCAAAACCTACTTGCAATGCATGGAGTTTGCAGCTCTGTCAGACATTGTGTAATCAATTTGTACTTTAATTATGGGTTCTTACAAGGACAAATAAGTTATACCTCCATGCAGTGTGATGGAAAGACTAAAACCCAAAACAGGTAAAGAAAATATTAAATTTTTTCTCTTGTGCAACTAGATGGAGGTTTAGTAAGAAATTAATGCTAATACTTATGATGAAAATCCAGAGTAGATTCTGTGATTTGTAAAATCTGAAGTGACTCTGAAATTGCAGATGCCTGTGGAGTTCTTAGACTAATACTTGTTTATAGCGTCTGCATCAATTTAGATGCAAAAACTTAAGGGATCTAATTATTTTCCTTCTGTTTTACAAAGTCTCTTTTCATTACATACCATCAAGTTAGAAATCCAGAGAGGAAATCTTAAGTAGTAATATCTGCTGCTGATTTTATCTCTTTTTTTTCTTTCTGAAGACTAAGGAATATGTGTATGTGTGCCTTACAAAGGGTCTACTTCTGCCACACCCTTGGTAGCTTTAAAAGAAATTTTTGGTGATTACTGGAAGTGCTCACTGGTAAGGTCAGAGTAAGGGAAACAGCCTCCAGTGAGGTAAAATGACAGCCCCTGCTCCAAAGCCTGAGACTATCGCATAGCAAGCTGCCTGACAGGCACTTGCGTGCATGGCTTCCATAGGTCTGGAGCAGGCTCTGAGCTGTGTAAAAAAGGCGCTGGTGCTTAAACAGGGTGAGCACGAAGAGTGGGAGGAACACAAGATATTAATAGCATCGTAATGGCATAGCATGGGAGAATGGGGCATAAATGGAAGGGAGCATCCTGGCAGGCAAAGAGGACAAACCAAAGGTATGGAGTATCCCAATGCTCACTGCAGCTCAAGTGTGCTGCCTGTCTTCTCCTGGACTGCCTCTCACTGCCATAGCCCGTTGCGTAGCTCCTCACGAGCAAAGAGTCTGGAGGGTGGCCCACACTGGCTGGCCTCAGGACAATCTCTCCAGGAAAGGTGGGCCAAGGGTGCTTCTCCTGCTGCTGCCCCTTGTGAGGAGGCACAAGTCTATGGTCCTCAGACTGTTGGTTCAGCATTTCTCACGGGAACAGCAGGTGAGGTTGAAACAATGACAGTGCTCTATGAAAAACTAGACCAGATCAGGCTAGGAAGATGAGCTGTTCTGTACAAGCTGGAGTGGCTGTTTGCCCCTGCCCTGCCAGCAGGGACACATCTTCCCCTGCCAAACCATCCAGCTCCAGGAAGATGCAGGCGCAGGCCTGTAAATTGATATTGCACTTAAATGATTACAGGCTCTTCACCTTCAGCCTGATTGCAGCTGACCTGAGGAAAAGCAAGTCCAGAAATCTAGTTCTGTCTGTCTAAGGGTTGCTGAACAACTGGGCTAGTTAAACCAGGCTAAATTAGTAATTAACAGGCATTGCCCTGGGAATGGTTTTATAAGCCATGAGTGAAGGAAATAGGCAAGTAATCATCAGCAGCTGCTAGGAGGATGAATTGCATGTGGATAGACAGATTTAAAGTCAGGAATAACAATTGTGCTTAGAAGTGGAAACAATTTACTTTATTGTTTTATTTGTAGTCATTGTGCGCAAGCATTTTTGCTCAAAACTCCTAGGCAGACCACGTATGTTATGTTTGTGGAAAGACAAAATCATTCGTAAAGCATAACCATAATCACAAAGAGATTGTTTCATCTCAGATCTGTTTACTGACCTTTCACCACCAGAAAATGCTTTTTTTATTGCAGTCTGTGGCAAGAGAAATTCCAGAGAATTGTAACGTGTGCAATTAACAGGGGGTCAGCATTGCAGCTAGTATAAATCAGGGTAGCTACAACTTGGAGATATACTTACTTACATCAACTGAGTGTCTGGCCCCAAGAACGTAAAATAAGATTGGTCTGCAGAATGAGACTACTGTTACTGAGGAACCCATGACTAGCCTTTGTGTGGTGAGAAAATGCAGAGTTAATAGGATTTTGCTATTAGTGAATTTGATCTGATACCGTGCTTTATTTTATTCTAGAGCAGCCTGGCAGATATTTAGCATCAACAAAGCAAAAACCATAAAAGCATTTCTTACCTGTTGCGAACATTTTCCTAAGTGTACCATTACTCCCCAGGAAGCAGGAGCTCTGGGCACGGGAACCGTGAGCGGCCAGGCCGCGGGCAGCACAGCAGGGCAGCCCTGGGCAGCCTCACCCTGCAGTTGGGGTTGCCAGTTCAGCTCTGGCACCATCACAGTGACACTCTGCACAAATGTTGAAATGCAAACCAGAAAACCCAAGATGCACCTCTCTTTCTCAACAAGTACTTGAAATAGAAATACTCTGACCTATTTTTTTTTAAGCTACTCCTGTCTTGATATTCCCATGTAGAAAAAAGCTGCATCTTCACAGCCGTACTCTTCACAGAAGCCCTGTTCTCAAAGGCTTAGGGCTGGATTCAGCCCAGCATCCCTATACTAGGGAATATCCACCCAGCCTCAGTGAAAGCAGGGGTCATTTGACAATGGCTCACCTTGGCAACGCTTTTCAAGCCCTGAACAGCACAACAACTCAAATAATAGTCACTGCCTGCTTTGCTCTTTTCATGTTCTTCCCTAGCTTGGCACTGCAAAAATAAAAAGCCTCTTTAGAAGATAATGCACACTCTGTGTTGCTCACCCTTCTGTAATTTGCAGGAGCTGAGGACACTAGTAAGGTCCAAGAATAACAGGCATTTCTGCTGCATTCGAAGATACCTTGGCAAGTCTTCTGATAGATTAGAAGAAAAAGTAAACAGTTTAATGCAATCCCCAGGCAGCATCACCCATGTCTGGCTTTGAATGTAGATGAGGCCAATCTTGAAGAGGGCTTTGCCTGTACAGCAGCTGGTGCCTCTGTGCCTCAGGGCAGCAGAGCCAAGAAGGGAAACCCTGCAGGCACAAATGCCTGAGCCCTGCCCAGGCTGCAGGGAGGGTCAGTGCTCAGCTGGGCAACAGCTTGTCCCAGTAGCACCCTCAATGCTGGCTGTGGGTGAGCACGGCTCTTTCCTCATGTAGCTGTCTGAGGACTGTACAGCATCCAGCAGAGCAGAGCATCTCCCGTGTTTTACAGAGCCTCTGTTCTCGCTCCCGCTAGCTGCTGCATCCCCTCACACACAGTGCTTTCCTTGTTCCTGTGAAGCAAGGACAAGCCTTTCCTGCTGCCTCCTCTCACTAATGGTGGAAAATCCACAGGCCAACACTATAACACTCATCATGACAAGAGGGGAGCTTTTCTCCTGACTGAACTTTACCTCTGTCTCAGAGGCGTTTAGAAATTCACGGGCGGAAAGCTGCCTTTTCTTCATACGTTGTCTGATGACGTGACAACCTGGACTGTCATCATAGGGCAGATGTTTTCTGCAGCAGCTGGGCAAAAATAATTAGTACAACAGAGGTATAAGCAATTCTGTCCGTTGCTGAGGAACAGACAGAGGCTTCGGCTGCCTAAGCAACAACATGAAAGTTGTGTAGTCCAAGGGATCTGTTACACTAACCTGAATTTAGCTTGCAGCACAGTTTGATCATTCAGCTCACTCAGAACACCCATCTTTGACCTCACTTGCTTCTCAGTTAATGCCTTCTGCTCCTCCTTGGTACCAGCACGAGTGAAATGGAGGCCTTCTGGAGGGGAAACAGAGGTTATCAATATCTGCTGTGCAGACCATAGTAGTTGGACTCAGAAGGGCAGCTCCTAATCAGAGTGGATTTTGTTTTGCTCTTAATGGATTACAGCTGTTCCTGTGCTCCTGAACAAACTTTTCTCTCCTTCTCTTATTTGCATAGGAGATTGCAAACTTTTCAGGCTACTTTAAATGGCAGTCTGGTTGAACACGAAATCCTTGCCACCAAGAGGTCTGTCATTTGGCAGATAAATAACATCATTGCTAAAGTATTAAAAGAAATAATAAATCTTCCACCCTCTGTGTCTTACAGCTATCCTGGGTCTGTGGAGCTCACAGCTATTTTTCAGGAGGGAGACAGATTTATGTAGAGAGCTAATGTGCATGTAAATCTCTTCCCCATATATACTGCCTCCTCCTGCGTTGAATCCTGGCCTTGGTAAGAACTGTCATAATATCCAAAACTTTTTATCATTGATTGAAGAGACTATCCACTGTGAAGCCACTCCTCTGTTGGGTCTCTCTGAATTGGGGAAGGAATAAAAACTAATTCAGAGATAACATTACAATCAGTAACGGATTCATACTGATCAGATTCAGAAACATTCATACCGAAAGACTACAGTCTGTTCCTCTCTCCGCAAAACTTCTGTTACCTATATTGACAGAAGAGAAGCACTTCTGTATCTGTGGGGGATCTTCCAAACAGAGGTCCTTATGATTCTGCCAGACTATCATCTCACTCATTTGAATATTGCCCCCTGTCTTGAGAAGAAGCATAAATCTGATACTGCTGTAAGAACTTACTCCTACCCCATAAAGAATTTTCAGTACATGTGACACAGATGCTGCTCCAAGTTTACGCTCAGGGTTTCAGGTTTCAGAACAGACTATAAGTGCTAAGAGAAGCAAGATCATGACAGAACACAGCTCTAGCAAAAAATGGGAAGGGTACTGAGCCACATAAGGGTATAAATACAGAGACTAGTAGGCAAACTGTCTTAATCTGGTGGTTACCTTCAGCCTGGAAGTGGTCCTGGATGGTATCACCCTGCCCACCAGGTTTGTCTTAGAGGGGCTGCCCCTCCCTGCTTCTGTAAAAGCAGAGAGGGGAAGGACTGTATCTGTCTCCTACTGCTCGTACAGAGCCCACCTTCTCAAACCAGGGGCTGCTGCCACTGCAGCAGAGCTCATGAGCAGAAGTCCAATATACACTGACCATGAAAGGGGATGCACCTGGAAGCATGTGCATCTTCCAGGAAGACCATGGAAATCTAGGATTGCTCAGTGACTTTTGTCTTGGGTATTCAGGAAGGATGACAAAAGGTGAGAGATGTAGTGCAATGTGGCTGCAATTTCTGTAACTCCAGCCATGCAGAGGTTGTCCATTCATTGAAGGGCACCATTCCTCCCTTATGCGTGCCAATTCAGGGGATGAAATTTCTTTCAGGTCAACAGGACCTGTTGCCTAACTATCCACTTTGCCAGAAAGGTTCCTTCTTGGCTGAATGAATCCAAACGCAGAGCTCACCCAGACTAAGACCTTGAATGTAAGCTTCATTTTACTTTCAAGAAAGGGTGAAACATTTCATCTGTTATCTTGTGAGCCATCACCATAGGCAGCCTGTTTTCCAGTATCAGCGCATCCCAAGAATGGCAAAAACCTGCAGCTGGCTTACCAGCCTTTAGCACTGCCAAACCAGAAACTATGCGCAACTGTAAATCCACCACAAATTAGTCTGGATCTGAGACCAAACAATATTCCCTGTCTCAAACACCAAAGCAAGAGAGCAGCTCCACCCTCCAGAAACAATTTAGCCTGGTATGACCTGCATACTGAAAAGCATCCGTTAGCATTAGCATGCTGATTTAAACATGGCAAGGCAAAGATGCTGGCAACTAAAATAAAGATGCATAGGGCACAGAAGAGTCCTGTTCAGCTTCTTGCTTCATATTGCACCAAAAAAAGAGAGGGAGGAGAGATGCCTTTTGTCTTTTTTTTTAAACACAGCATTATCCAGAAAAAACTAATCCTTTTCATTTAGCAAATCCATTTTGTTTCTTGGAGGGTTAAATCCTGCTTGCCTCAAACAAATGAGTAATCCAATTGGCTTCAATGTGACAACTCCCAAAAGGCAAACAGGATTTGACTCCCTGCAGAATGTAGTACACAGATTTTGTGAATGAGCTATTTGAAACGCTGGATACTTTGTGTGCTAGCCTTGGTGCTTCCCTATAAACCCATGATGACTGTCTCAGCCAGTTTTTCTTGTGCTGAAGGTTTAAATGGCTTCCTATGGCTCTAAATTTAAACTAGGCCCTCTCACTACAAATCATAAATTTGGCCATGTTGGTTTTGTAAGATGGAGAGAAGAGGAAAGAGAAGGAAGCACTCTCTCTGAAAGCAGTAGTTAGGGCCAATTTACTTTTATTGGATGTTTTAATTTCTTGAGAACCACGTAATCTTCTAGGACTCTTGAAAAACTGTAAGCTCTGCATCTCTAACAAGAGCGAGCAAGAGTGATTAAGCCACATTGTATAAACTTCCCCAGCACCAAGGGCTTTCTCATCTCCTCACTGACTGAATTTCTGTGTTCTTACTAAGCCCTCTTACAAGAAAGCATATATTTGAGCTTGCAGCTTGACTCATGTTTGCTACTGACAGTGAAGGCAGGCTGTTTTCAGAGTAGCCTGAATTTCTTTTCCTTGACACCTCTGGTTAGTTCACAAAAGATGAGTAATTAGCCACCTCTCAGCATTCACCTACAATGCTTGCACCACTGCAGGAGGGAATTCTCTTGACAAAAATGTTCACGCTGGCAGGAAACCAGATCAAGAAGGTAGTCAACAGTCCATATGCATGAAACCCATCCAAGGAAAACAGCTTCACTGATCTAACCTCAAGAGCTGAAATAATGTGGAAAATCACCCACTGGCTGTTTAAAAACAGTCAGACGGGTAGAGGCACTGAGTCCAAATAGCAAGAAAGAGAAGACAAAATTGCAACAAATAATGTGCCAAACACATTGTATGTTGATTTAACTATGCCCAAAGACAGACTTAGTGCCATCAGACAGAATTTACATGTCTTTAGATCCTCTATACTTGTCCTGATTTCTCAAATTGCAGTCTCTCACGGCCCCATATCCCCTAACAGGTAGCAAGGCTTAGGCAACTTGCATTTTTAGAAGACTATTTGCATCTTCTTTTTTTTTTGTGAAAGTAAAGCCTACAGAAGGAGAGGGGGAGTGCAGAAAGTTGTTATATAAGCAGTGAAGATAGGGAGTTCTGATTAGGCTTCTACTCTGGTCTGAAAAATAAATAATCAAAGAAAATGAAGATGCAGGTGCTTACACCAGGACTGAATATGGCTGAAGGTTTTGTTTCCTCGGCACTTCTTCCCTGATAATACAGATAGTGTCATGGGACTCATCTGTGCTACAGTAATCAAGCTATATAACACCACCGCATGCAGTATGTCTCACCGGGAGGGAGTGTATTGGAAACTGGCCTAGTCATTTTTAATGTGTGCTACTCATTACTAAATTCAAGTATCATATTTTAAAGAAAAGTCTTTGTATTCAGAACAGGCCTCCAACCAAAATGCTGGATGTGAAAACCTCCCGTGTGCTGCACCAGGTTTAAGATCACTTTGGAGCAAGGGACTCTATTCCAGTGCTCCGCCCAGACCGTGAAGGTGACAGCAACTACGGCCCTCTGGCAGGAGAAGGGCACTGTGGCCAATCTTGTGTCCTGCCCTTGGCAGTATAAAATGCTGGAAATTTAGGGCAAGTTTGCAGGCTGTGCCATTCTCTTCAGACAAATTTCACAGGCCAGACCATGTAATCCATCACTATTTGAAGAAGAAAACTGTTGCACACCTTCTTAAATTACCTCCAAGGACTTTGATTTCAGTAATATTATAGCTTTTATTTTAGTAAAGATGAAACGGGCTCCCAAGCCTTGAAAGAGCAAATATCATTGGAAAAGAAGACAGAAGTCATCCATGAGCTAATTTGCCTTTTTGCCCAAATAAGATGAGATAATTCCCTGGAGTCTATTTTCCTAAGATTTTTTTTTTTCTCCAGTCTAGTCAAATGTCCTAATTAATAGATCTCAGTAGAAAAAAACACAAAATTAGAATTATCCAGAGCTCATGGTATCATCTGAAGTGCTTTGCAGTTCCACTGTGTGAAATTTGCCTCCTAACAGCGTGTGGGAAGCCCTGAGAGCTTGGCTCCTGCAGCGGCTGTGTCGGCATAGAGGTGGGGTGTGGGAAGATGAAGCTGTACAAAGCTGTACAAACCTCACCCATGTCAGTCTCCCGGATTTGGGGGGGTTTCTGCGTCCCATGGAGGGCATTTCCAAGCCGCCTTCTGGGAAATTACTGCCTCAAATCTTGTTCATTGGAACTAGGTATTCCAAATCCCCTAGTTAGCCCTACAAATATTTTTCTTTAATCTTATAAAAACATTTGAAATCTTAATCTTAAAGGTCGTAAAAGACAAAACAGTGCTCAGCCTCCCCCTCCTGAAATCCTGTTGATGTAAATTGGAGTGAGATACTGGGCTGAAGGTGATTTAAAGGGGCAGGGAATGAGGCAGAAATTTTACAGTTACAACCAAGACTGTTTTAAGGTTAAAAACTTTTGCTTTCAGAACTTGCAGGGCCATGTAGGAAGAGTGAAACAGGGTTGTAACCATGAACCCAGCTAGTCAGCCAACAGGCTGCACTTACAGAAGTTTCAATCCAGTAGAAAACTATTGATTTCTTTTCTGTGAAAAACAGAGGCAAATGTTTCAGTAAAAACTTCCCTCAAGAAATACAAGTCTAGAAGTCTGGATTTTTTCCAATGTCAACTGCCAGTAAGTGGCATAAACACCTACAAGAACAAATGCATTCAGAGGAACAAAACCCAAGCTTTTTGCTGGAAGATACCATGGGTTGAACTGAGATGTCTGAGCACATTTGATGGCAAGTGCTGCTGCTGGATTCATAATCCTTTCCAGATAACTCTTTGAAGAAAGAAAGCTTAACCCCATTTGACCTACGCTTACTCAGAGTGTCTCTTCCACTTCAGCAGCTTGAGCCACATACAAATGACCTTGTTTTTGCAACAGTTTTGATAGATTTTCAGGGACACAAATGTGCCTGATTCTGAGGGAAGGCTGATGCAGTTTGTGCCTCTGGAAGCTGACTTGCAATTCGTTAACCCTAGTTCCAGCTGTTGAAGTCCGTTGTGCCAAAATAATGAAATGCAGCCCTGATTTCCTTTCTTCTGGGTCAGGTCTTGACAGCGAGTGACATTCTTAGCTCTGAGAGCGGCTGGGGTCACTGGCTCTCAGCAAATTAGGCTCTCTGTCTCCTATGGAAAGTCTTTGGTCTGTTGTGGCTGTTGCTTTGATTTTCTAGTGATGTGTATTTTTATACATGTCTGTAAAAACAAACACAGTTTACCCTACTGCCACACAGATCCCTTGCAATCCCTTGTCAACAATGTCAAGCCAATGTTACACTCAAGCCCAGGAATGACTCATTTTTTACAACTGTGGTCTTCTGAGAGCATTACAAAGGCTACAGCGGAAATGGTTTAATTCAGAAGTATTTCCTGCACCACCATCAGTGGCTTATTTTTCCTGGGTCTCCATTTCCTTTGCTTTTCCAATGGTTTGGGTGTTCTATATTTAGCCAGTTCACTGAAGCACACGAGGAGAACTGAAGTAAGAGCTTGTACAAAAGCTTTTCCCCTGAATTTCTGCCTTCGTAGTAGAACCCCCTGTAATTTGACTGTCTTGTTACTCCCACTCATCCCTGCTGAATACAGCTGTATAAGATTTTAACAGTGCACATCGCATTTTTAATTCACTGTGCGCCTCTCCCTCAAATGAGAAGCAGATGACATCTGCTGCCAGGGTGACTCAGCATGCAAAGAACTGCAATCGTAATCCAGCAGCCTATGCTAAATAACCTGACCCATTTACTTCGAAAGTCACTCAAATCTAAATGCCAGATATTACATTAAGGTGCGGGTGGGTGGGGATTGGAATGAGCCAAGGAGAGGTGAGGGAAGGGTCAGACAGTGTCCCTGAACTACACAGGTAAGCACCAGAATAGGGAGCAATGTGATGGCGGTGCTTGGACCCCTACCTTGCAGTCCTGGGCAGGGTGCGTACTGATTTGTAGCCCACCCAAACAAAAATATGAGGCAAAGGTATTACTGCAGTTGAAGGAGGAGAGAGAGATATATATGCAGGGGCAGACCAGGGGAGCCTGTATGAACCTGCCTTCTGCTGCAGGAAGTATAGAAGGTAAAATGACTGGTTTCACAGGTGGCTCAGACAGGATGGCCTGCGGGCAGTAGAAGCTCTCAGGAAGCAGTAGCTCGCTTTATCTCTAGCAGTATTTTGGGAGGGAGAAGAGAGGGCACTATCCTGCACAGGCTTTGGCGTATGAACAAAAGACATTAGGTAGCCAGCAGTTAATCCACTGAAAAGATGGATTCCCTGCCTTTGTAACAACAGATTTTCATTTCCAAGTGGACGAGATCTTTGAAGGGATAAGAGATTAACAATCTAATGTTTCTCGGTCTGCCTGATCAAGTGTAATCTTCCAGCAGTGCTTATCAGTGTCCAAACTTGTTTTTCATAGGAATGTCATGTTTTTACAAGGTCATGTTTGGTGGCTGAGCCTCAAAAGGGCCTTCCTGTATGTGTGAAGATATCATTGATTTTAGTATCTTCACTGGAAGTTGCTGATTATTTACAAGCCTACTATATGGGAGCTGGGCGTAGTGCTGCTTTCTTCATGTATATGACAACATTGTCATATGCTTGTCATATTTCCCTTCAGAGTAGAAGGAGTTTTCCATGGATCTCTAAGCTAAGCCCCTCCCTGCAAAAAGGTTTCCTTACTCAGAGATGAGGAAACTAAAACAAGAAGTGATTCAGTGGTTTTCCCGAGTCACACAATGATTTGGAATCTATCTCATGTCTCAGATGGAAGAAGGCAGATTTTGTGGCTGAATCTAGTGGCAGGAGTCCTTTACTCTTTCTGTGACCTAGAAGTTACGTTACAGCTATGTACGTCCATGTGCCCATCTTTTTGTTTAAAATGATCAGGATGAGTTCTAAATTTACAGTGATTGCATTTAGAAGAATTAACGGCTGAGGTGAAATGCCCAGGAGCTCCTGGAGGAGTGAAAGTGTAAAGAATTCGCAGGTTCTGTTCTTCAGTCAAAAGGCTCTTTTCTCCTCTAGTAATGTGATTCCAGTTTTAGGGGTGTCTTTTTTTAGGAGCAAAAAGTCCTAGATTACTTTGCCCTGAAACCATTTGTGGAGCTCCCTGCAAGTCCCGGTGGCTTTGACTGTACAGCGTGCAACGTGCAAGTGAGAAGATGTGGAGGCAGCTGGCATTCATTCCAGAAATACATGGGCACTGGACTTTGCCAGGGCCACGCCTGGGAATGTCTCAGCTCTTCCGCTGCAGAGATGCAGAAACACAGACTGTTTCTTCCTTTAGAGCTGGTTAGTTCAATCTGGCAAACCCATGTAACTTTCTTCTTGGAAAACAGTTTTGCGCTTTAAAGGTCCTTACCCTTCAAAGGTGTCTGAGCCTTTGTGCAGACTCAGTCAGAGAATGCTATGGAAAAAGTGGACTGTTAGCCATGATGTACGTGACAAAAAGTCAGCCACAAAGAGGGTTTTAATTTCAAAATGCCACATCACACGCATTACGAAATGATATAAAAAGTTACAGCTGGTCTGCTAATAATTCTCTACATGCTTTAAAATTAAACACTTTATGAATTTGCTATCTTTCTTAGACATCCTTTATTGTCATCTCCTAGCAGCCTCAAGCTAGTTACATTATCATAACAATAAACGAAGTGTCCATCTTGCTCTCTTCCACACAGGTATCCTTTAAGATCACTAGCAGCCTTTCTGAAGTCGACTAAGTCACTTGCATGCATAAAAATGTTTGCAGTGAAATTTCAAGGGTCAGTCCCAGCTTTCATTTTGTTTGATTATGTTTCATAGACATATACATTCAGTCATTTCTCCTTATCTAGAAAGCATCCGCCCCTCTATTACACGGGGAGGAGTGAAGAAAAGAGCAAACTACAACATGCAGGCGCTTCAAAGGCAGGGAACAATGCTATCTGCAGAGAAACACATACACACAGCCTGCTGCCCATAAGGAGCTGGATGAAAAGACTAAAGCAGCACAGAGGGAAAAAATAACACAGGGAAGGCCAGCTGTGTCTGGAGGCACAGTTTCAGTTGTCATGTCTACTGTAGTATAGAAGATACACCTTATTTTCATTAGTCATGCTGAGGCTGAAGTGAAGCTGAGCTGCCAGACAGTGCCTTTAGATTCTGAGTGCACTCTCCAAACATAACATATAACGAATGTATTAAACAGTTCTACCTGTATGATGCTGCCATTTAAAGTGTGCAGTGTGAGTATGCTGTTGTTTCATTGCCTGCTCTGATCCAGCTCTAATGTCTGAGCCTGTGTCATCAGGGACTAGAAGGGATGTTAGCTACTGCCCAGCCCTTCCAAACAGTACATAAGGATGACTGAGGACAAGAAGTGTGTCAGAGCTCTAAGCTGCCCCTCTGTTCATTGAAACTTGAGACCTTTAAGGAAGAGCAGAGTGAAAATACAAACTGCATTAATTCAGTAGTATGCCACAAAAACACTTTGAATGTGAGCTGTGTTGTAAGTAATCAATACTTAATGTTACAGTGAGCGCTTCTTGGTTTCAGAAATGCCATCTTAAAGGTACAAAGCACTCAGAGGATTAAAAATAATCTTTGCACATCCTGCTAAGATAAACGGGGGATGTTTTCACTGGGGTGCTCCTGTTCTGTTACTCTCAGGCTGTAGCACACAAGACAGTGCTCTATTGTCTTATACTTCAAAAACCATCTTCTCCCCCACCACAACAGGAATAATTCTCATTTGAAATGAGCAACCCCATCACTATTTTAAGGTGAAAAAAAGGTGAGTCACCCCACAGGTTCCTTTTTCTTCAAATAGCAGATTCCTGTATTTTTCTCTGAAGTTCTCACACACAGTCGATCTGCTGGGGAATAAACTGTACAGCAGCACTAGAGAGCCAGTCATTAGGCACATATGAACTGATCACATTAACGCATAATTAGCACATAATTTTCTGGAGATCCCATATGGCTCCAGTCATATCATTACTAACACCAGCACATCATATCGTCTAACAGGAGCGGGTCAAGCCCTGACCTTTTCCTAGTGTACATGTTCTGATAATAATAGATATTATTTTTGGCTAGAAATAGATTTGTGGTGTAATTTATGACCCAGCTTATTCTTCTTTTTTCTTAAGAGTGAATGTTCTCTTTGATGATCTTAGTGGTGGTGTCTGCTATCTTGGTGCTGTGGCCGACAACAACATAACAAAGCCGACTAGATCACCAGCTCAGTCTTACAACTGAGTAAGAGTCTGGCATCTTACCAGCTCAAATACTGGTGCACTGGCTGCAGGGCCCAGAAAAAAAATGTAAATATTTCAGCTGTGTAGACGGCTATACAAATAGCAGAGCAGACGAGGCAGCCTCATCTGGGGAGACAAAAGATATGTGTGATGACCTCCTTCCTTCAAGTTAAACAAGTAAAATCTTACCCTGGCTCATTGTTCCCCTCCTCTGTGAATGTGCACAAAGGGCAATGCACTATATCTGCAACTTGGCAGCATGACAAGAGCCTGGAGAGGATGTTCTGTGGTCAGGTCTCACTGTGCCCTGTCCATGTGCCTGCTGTGTGTGGTCAAGGTGCCTGGGGCTGACTGAGCACACAAGGCAGCAAATGCCAGTTGAAGCTGCTATATTTTCTGCCATTCTGTCTCTGCTCCTCCACCATCACCTCTGGTATTGCCATTCCATGTGTTTGCTCTATCTACCTGTGGTGCCCTGCTTTTCTTGCACTCTCATTTGTCTTGAGGGAGCATGGAAGTTTGGCAGGAAAAGTGGAAGCTGCCTTTTCTCTGCTGAATGTCCAACACCTTGGTCTTTCTCCCCTTTTGGCACGGTAGGCTTGGATGTTGAGGCATGATAAAGGTTTCTTTGCCCATTTCTGTCTATCAAGTCTGGCACGATGAGCAGTCTCAGCTGAGATATTTTTGGCTGACAGTGTCCCAACATGCCATGCATTGTGCAATCTACTTGGCTTTGCTTCTTACCGCAGAAATTAACAAAATCCATACCATGCTTCTTGCCCGTCAGGAAGCTATCCTCTGAATTAATCTCTCATTCAGGAGACAAGCTATGTGACAGAGATGATTAATCCTAGCCACAGATAACACTTCCTGTCTTTAAATAGTTTCGGTAGATAAATAACTTCTATAATGAAACACCATCCCACAATGGGGTTTTGGTCTAAGCCAGGAACTTTTGAGTTTTAATTCTGGCCTTCAGACAAAATTGCTTTGTGGATAAAAGTAAGTAGAAGCCTGTTTTTTTTCATAGAGAAGGTACACCCTCAGCTTTTTTTTCACACTCCACAGGCGTTCCAGCTCTTCAGCACCTACAAATGCAACCTTGCTTCTCTGGCCACTTCTTTTGCTATAAGCTAGTCATAGTTTTCCCTGCAGATGTATTGAAAGGATAAATTACTCAATGTCAGAAAGATTTCTGAAGATGCAGGTCATGGCTTGAGGCAGATTACAGTCACGCACAGTGCTCAGTGGTTGTTCTAGGGAGCCTGCATTGTCATCATGGTCCCCACCAGTACTCAGTCTTTACCTGGAAAATTTACTCAGCAGACCTCATTCTTGAATCTGTGTCACATATACATTCACTAATGCTCACAGGTAAGATCTGGTTCAAAGCCCATTAAAATCAGCAGGAGTCTTTCCCAATTTAAGTGGGTTAGAGTCAGGGCTTTGCAGGATGCATGAACCCCAGCCTTCCCCACTTGTGGATAGCACAGTGGTGATCTAACACACAGCTGCCTTCTGAGAGCATGTTTACACAACTGGGGAAGTCTTGGCCCCTAGATGATAAAGGACTTTCTACCATGGGCACTGTCCAAATGGTATTTAAAAAATAACATTCAGACTCCTGCAATCTCTCTGCAGTACTTGCCATTTAAATCCTTTTCCAAACCACACAGAAATAGACCATGCATTGTAGTGATTTTCTTTGATTCCCTTCCACCAGACAAACTGGGGGGGGAGGAGGGCGGATGGGGGGTGACCATCAGGTCTTGAGGCTGGGGGGAAATAAATGGAAACAGAAAATGCTGTGTATAGGAATCTCATGCTTGCCAGAACATTTAAAAATAAGAAGTGGTGATGAGATAAATTCTTTGAAAGAACTTGAATTTGTTTAAGGGACTTTTTCTTTTCTACCATGCAAAATACATGGGCTACATGCTGGAAGTTCATACTAAAGATAGCTGTGCAGATGCGGGAGCATCACAGAGCCTCCAGAAACACTGTGACTGCAATTTTAGCTTTAAACTAGCTACAGAGGACAAGCTCGATATCCCCCTGGCTGCACTGCTGCTGCTGCTAGGCCCTAAGCTAGCTACACAGCACTGCAGAGACTTGCCTGTGATTTTGCTGGTACTGACAATACCTTAACACAGGCCAAAGTATCAAGCAAAGACTGGGATTCTGCAGCTGTGAGCAGAGCTGTGTATGATGCTCTGGTTAATATTTGAAGTAATAACCCATTATTCTTCCATAATGGTGAGAGAATGGACTCTAACGTATGGTGGTGATTGGCAAAGTAGCGCTGTGGCTACTAGCGCTCTTTTTTTAATGCACCATGTGACAAACAGAAAGATGAAGCTAGGTTCCACCCTGTTGCATAATGATTTCTCCTGGTACAAATGCAGGCATGAGGATCTCAAGGACTGAAGGGAAGTAGTGCTTGATCCTTTTTCAGAGCAAAGTGGAAACTAAGACCCAGTCCCTCTCCCTCTGTTCTCTCAAGAGGAGCCAGACACTGTAGTAATGGTTAATCAGAAAAGCAGATCGTCTCACCTGTTTAGCCTCCCAGGCCAAGCAGTGAGAAGCAAATAACATTTCTATTTCATGAACTGGAAGCAGGGAAACGTTTTTACCTCTGTTTACTTTTGGCTAGACATTTACTGGGAAAGAACTTGGGCAGTGTGGTTGAATGACTATGCCAATTCAGCACTGCCTGTGAGAGGTGCTTTCCCCAAAGCCCTCAGCCTTCCCCAACTTGGAAGCCCAGACAACAGGTCAGCAGAGCACTGAGGCTCCAGGCACCCAGCTCTTCTCAGAGGGCAATGGTAGCTCTGCTCAGGATGGAAGCCGCACAGCTACTTTTTCTGCTATAATTTAAAACCAAATGGACCGAATAGCAAAGTCCTTATTTTGATAACAATTGCATTCAAACATGGTTTTGCTTGTGAAAATGCTGACTCGTGGGGTTCATATCCATGAAGAACATTGTTGTCAGAAGGGTTTCCAAGGAAAGTTCTCAAAACAAGTTTCTCTGTTAGAAATGTAGGCTGCAGCTAAGGTATCTCAGTATATGGGTAATGTTTTTGGAGACAGTGGGAGGTCAGCATAAGAATCATTTATTTTAGTTAACTGTAACTTCTACCATTAGATCAGACATCCTACTTCAAAATAGGCTTTAGAAATTCTTGCTTAATATTTTAACTCTAGGAGATGAAATTTAAGCTCCAAATGTCATATTTAAACTCCTAAATATAAGTGGCCTGATTTTGCAGGGTGTTAAGCATATGCAATGCCTTTTGATTTCAATGAGAAATGTGGGTGCCTGTCAACCATTTTGGAAAACCAGGCCATTTTATTTAGTCATTGAGACATAGATTCCTAACTTTAAGCAGTCAGGTCTGAGACCTTTTCTAGCTTCATGCAGTTTTGCTTCAGCTTTTGCAGAAAATCACTTCCATTAAGAAGTACCCTTGGCGTACTCCCTTCCAGCCCTATTTCACATGCTGTTGTAAGTATTCATTTAAGGCTGGTTTTGCAGAAGCAAACAACGAACCACATCAATTTAAAATATTCCTTTTTATTTTTTATGCTGAATAAATAATTACATAAACATTTTTAAAAATGTTCCTTACAGAGAGAATGACCTCATTTTTATACAGCAATTACTACTTAGAAGGGAATTTGTGCTGCAGAACTGTTCTCTATAGTACAGATGACACATTTCAGTGGGAAAGGCAAAGTTAAATACATAGCAAAGTTAAATACACACACTGGGTTCCAGACGTATTTGGACTGTGTCACAAACTAAATAACACTAGAAGATTAAAAATGAGTGCTGCTTCTCAAATCTAATCTAGATTTATTGTGCTCATCCCATGTGATGCTTGATCAGAAAGGAGTAAGAATGCACATAGCAGGAGACAATGTGCCAGGTCTATGCTAGATTGAATGTGCCAACTGTTCAAACACATAGTCCCACTGGAGGGACAAATAATACAAAGGAAAACAAATATGCTTTAACCCATATAGCTTGCACTAGTTCAGCATTAGTTACATTGACTAAAACACTTTCCTCTTAGGACACTCTTATATATGTTAGGGCTATAAATGCTGTCAAAATTTCCGTTCTCTGAGTGATACCCATATAATAGCACAGGCTTTCAGTGGTCTTAACCTTAATCTTAGACTTTCAGAGAGAATTAGCAGCATGCGTTGCTTGCATACACCTCCTTGCCATCTGTGGATTCTTTAGGTTCAAAGGAGGCAACAAATACATCAACACTTAGGGAGCCAGTTGGATCTTGAAATTTTAAAGCGGGAAGCATTTATGGAAGGCTGCAAATAGTCTGAACCTTCACACTGGAGTGGATGTTGCAGGCTAAGATGTCTCAATATGGGCTCAACAGAAACAGAAAATTAATTAGACATACCTTTCAGAGAGCAAGGGTAAGATGGTGAGGGGGCTGGTGGGGTTAGGGAAGATTTTGGAGACCTAAGGATGTAGCAGAGGGAGAATTCGTCTCTTTGAAGTCTTTTGAAAGAAGGAGGACATTTGTTTCCAAGGGATAGATCTGAGCTTCAATACATCTTCCTTACACTGTCGGGCACACAACGTTATGACCAGCAGTAATTCAGGCTCTGGGTAGATTCTCTTCTGGAAGAGAAGTTATGCTTCTTCCCTCATTATGCCCCTGTGAGTCCACCATGACATACCGAAAGGTGGATCTCCATAGGAGCAGTCATATGAGCAGGGAGTAGGTAACAACAGTCCTGTTATCAGCTGCTTAACACGAGGCACTACCAGGTTACTCACTGAAAGGGAAATCTGGAACTATAATGATGTGGTCTTGGCATGCTGAAGCTCTGGTTGCAATTTGACACTTGTATTTAGTGGCAGGATTTCTATTTAGCTAGCTAAAATTGTTTACAATGGTGTAGGAATACCTCAGAACAGATCATACTCCTGTTTTTCTGACTTTCCAGACGCAACCATAATGTTTTAAACACAGGTGTTGGGCTCAGTCTCATGTCTTTGACAGTGTACACAACAAACCCATGACATAGTCATAGTTGGATCCTTAGTAAACCAATACATTAAACATACCCAAGCAAACAAAAGACAAAGAACATACGGGGCACTGCTGGGGCTGATTTCCGGGTGGCTGTAAAACAAAAAACAAAGTGAGCACCACTTATAAACTATTTAAAGGAGCCACAGCTGCAATCATCACCACTCAGCCTGGCCCAGCTGCACAGACCCTACCCACCACCATTTTTCAGCTGTGGCAGAAGAGACCTTCTCAGGAAGCAGTCGCTGTATTAAGAGCCTTGCCACATCCTCCTGTAGCTGCAAGGGGCCTGGCACTCCCCACCAAGCCACTGCTCCTCAGTCCTTGCAGTAGGCAGTGCAGGATACCTGCCTGCTGCAGCGGATGTGCAGCCCAGCTTAGAGAGCAGTGACCCACACCACCATCACCACGGCACAACCTGCACTGGGGGCAGACCTGCAGCTGCAGCCTGGGCCCCTTTTCTGGTAAGACTGGAGCACAGCCAGACACCTTGAATGGTCTCCAGCACTTTTGTAAATCAGCAGGGGTAAGTCCCTGGAAAGATCAGGCTTCTTTTGTATCATTTATTGTTTGTATTGTAACCGAACATAGGCTCCTGTGCAAAAATTTTGTCCTGGTGGAAGAAGATGGATGGTGCTATTTGTCTGGAACTGCTGAAGTAGCCTTGTAAGAACTGTCACTCTGGCCAGGTAGCTCAATAGCTGGGCATCTCCAGTCTGTCCTCTTTAACCAGACCAACTATCCACTGTGTCCAACAGCATCAGGCATACTGCTTGCACACTGGCCGTTAGGGCAGCAGATCTGTCCTGCAGCTGATGCAGCCTGGATATGTGGGATTTGCTGCCTGCTGCATGAGTCAGTATTGCCACTGCAGGCAGAAGTATGGGTGTGGTAACCCAGGTCCTGTCTCTGCTTTCAGTGCTCTTTTATACCAGATAGTCACAGAAATGTAACAGGGAACCTGTGTCTTACTAAAGAGCTGACAGTCAGGTTTGACACAATACAAAAAGTGGAAGAATATCCAGTGGAGGAAATCAGAAGGGAAGGACAAGAATAGCAAAGATAAAAACAGGCAGTTGCACACATTGATTTTGTGCACTGTAAGCATTGACAGATTGCTATTTTGAGACATTTGTATTCTTACTGGTCGCTCTGGTGGTGTTATCAACTTTACAGATGTCAAAATGGAGTGCATATGGAAGAGGTTTGTAAGGGACCATGCACTGGCTTCATATATTTGTCCATGGAGTTTATTTTAGGACGCAAAGAAGAAGACAGCTTGTACTTATAGGAGAAGAGGACAACTGGTCAGTAGAAGAGGAAGAAATGACTAGACTTTGAGTTTTACAAGGATTTGAAACTTATGGGAAGAGGGTCTACGGGGCAAATCAGTTAACGTGAATGGACCTCTAGGAGGATCTGGAGAAAGTAGCAAGACTGCAGAATAACCTAGCATACATACAGGTATAGAAACGGAACCATTAGGGTGACTTCCAAATTATGATCTGGAAGAACCCACTGAGATTGCTAAACATGAGCTGGCTACGCTAGCTAAATGCATATGCATGCAGTCGCTGGGGGACAATGGGCTCTGTCCTTTGAAGTTATTTTCACGCTGTGATACCCAGTTTGCTACTGGTTGGTATATACAATAGATGTTGCAAATTTTTTGTATCTGTTTTAAGCCTAGTTGTCAGGTAAATAATCAGGAAAATCATGGGGTTTAAACCTAATATCACAAATAATTTTTCAAAGTAAATTTATAGATTTTTCTGGCTGAAAACCTGTCAGTTTAGTGTGGGCTTAGGAGCTTTCCAGTCACATTTATAAAAAGGCATTTCGTAAGAAGGCAGCATCCAGTTATGACTAGTCTGAATTACAGAAAAACTACCTGCCACAATATGATGATGACTCAAAAGAAACCACTAGATCCTCTCTCTACATGTACATATTGATAGAGTACAAGTGAAAAATTAGTTTCAAGATTCTAACACAAGACAAAGTACCTTTCACCTAGACAGTATAATTTTGCAGGATTTCCCTCATAACCGGTACCAACCTGTGAAACTTTATGCCTGTCAGTTCCTTCCTCAGAAAGCTTGTCCACATAGCTTCAGAAGTAATCCTCTAATAAGCAATATAAGTGTGGCAGAGTAAGATGGAGGGGGATTTTATTTCCAGCTTTCTTAACACCATATGTTCACTTAATCCCACTCTTCATTTAGTTAAAGGTAATCCCTGAGTACTTCAGTACAAATTACATGCAAACATAACATTATGTGTGTGGGTGTACCTGTATATAACACTGCACATGTGTCTCTTAGACTAAAAGAGAAATTGCACCGATAAGTATGGCAGTTGAATTTTTGTAAACAGATGCTCCCAACTCATCTACCTCAAAAGTACACGTTAAGATTCAAGGAGGAAATTTTCTCTGAAAGAATTATTAATGAGGATTGCTTGGATTTTTTGCCCATCAAATCTTGAATAAAAATCCTCAAACTTATTCTGAAGTGCCATTTAATTTTTCCTACCTCATCACTAAAATTATTCAAAAAATCATGACAGCTCTCTTTGATAAGTCCATAAACATCACACAGACTGCGTTAAACGTGCTGAAACTTTTATTTTCCACTTTTCACTTCAGAATGAGAGTTTTTAGATAAATTGTAAAAGTTTCAAAATACAATGAGAAAAAAGCTGAAATTTACTGTTCAAAAATCTACTGTCCATTCATCTACAGCTGTTCAAAAAAGAATCTGAAACTTCCCACAACTATTTTCAGCCACTTGCTAGTTAAAGAACAACTGCACCAGTTTAAACTACTTCTTAAAAAAAATATGACAAGTCCAGCCAATGTCACTTAAGTGGTCAAGACAGAAATTCCAGTAAATCCTAATGTATGATTTACAAGACATATGTCAAATATTTCACATATGCACAAAAATGACAGGAAAAAAATAGTTCTGCTCTGTAAACATTTGGTACAGTTAAATAACACAGAACTTCTGGAGAAAGCTGTGCTTTCTACCCAGTCTTGCAAGTTGATTGGTGCCAGCTGGCTCCTGAAATAAAAAAAACCCAAAAGTCCACTTGAGCAAGTCACTATCCAGAATGGGATCTGAGGACAAGACATGGCTGAAGATAGCTAGGAAACAACAGTGAATAGTAACTGGAAAAACAAACACTAGTGCCAGAACTGAGTATAGCAGAGATGTGTGTATCTATCCCTGCAGCTCCAGGAACCTTACTACATTACTGCAGTACATACATACAAAGCTTCCCCCTGCAATTATGGCCAGTGCATAAATGAGTTTGACTGAATTTAAAATATTTCACTCTGTAAAGAAAGGAAGCTAAATGTAGCATATTGGATTTTCACAGTGCAGCAGGAGAAGCTCCAAAATTCTGTGCTATCTCAGACAGCAATGTGACTGATAACTCTATTTTATTGCACATTCATAAAATCACTTATACTTTAATAATTATTAATTCAGATTTAGCTGGTAATTATTCTGTAATGACGATTAACTGCATATAAGGTGTTTGGTCTTGAAGGAAAGACACTTTCAAAATTTACATTAAAACGCTCTTTTTCTAACTCAGTAAGCAAAAGATGTCACTTCTGAAGTGAGATGAAATATAACCTTTTCGGTGTAAAATGAGAAGTGCTGTCATGGAGGAAGTCAAAACAGAAGGTTAAAAGTAATCTGAAAGGCAAATGGCTATTATGCCTTACTCTGTAATGGTAACATGGATAACATGAACTCCCAAGACCTTCTGAGAAGTGCTTTCCAGCCTGACCCAGAGAAATACCTAATCCAGACCCGTGGATTATCCTGGGACTCTTCCAGTTTGATATCAAGCAGAACCATTATGCCTGAAGAGTCAGTAAGGCCATATCAAAAAGGTCATTGCAAGAAGAGAAGAAATTTTCATCAGAACTACAAGACAAATTTGAGCTGCAAAGTAGAAGTAGCAAGCAGAAACAAACACAATTTCTTTTCCCACCCCACTCTGCCACTCGTCTCCCTTAGTATTTTAAACATATTGTGGACTTATTTTTTTATGTAAAGCAATGGTTCTCATGAATACAAAACATCTGGTATACGCCTGTCATTTCACTGTGATGTTAATGACCAAACCTCTGCCATTACACCATAGCAAATGGGATGTTTTAATGCTCTTGAAGTAATGTGTGATGCTTACTCCTATGCTGAAAATTCTAGTGTTGTCTGAATGAATGTGTGGAAAAGAATCGCTATTTGTATTTTAAGTGAATTATGTGCCAGAACCTCGTAATTCTTATGAATGAGTAACCTCACAATTTTCAGAGGCATCACTCAAAGAAAGCAAAGATACTCCAGGCTGTATTTCTTCTCAGAGTTGTTTGCAAAGTTGTTGCCATAGTTTTGGCCTCTTTTTTTAGATCATCCTTACCACCTAGCAGTGACAAAGTCAATGTCCTCTACATAAGCAGTTGTTTACATTATTCCCCTTGCTGTTGTTGGCACCTCATTCCAGTTCATGTCACCTTTTTTTTTTCCCATTCTAATGGGCCTTTTCCAATTCACCTTCACCACTGAGATTTTTTTCTCTTGGTTTTAAAGGTACAGTCAGATAGAAAAGCATTGGCTCCTCCTGTCTCCAAGAAGATAATGAAAAACCTTGTTTTATGAATGGCCAGTGCAACTGCTGCAATTGGGACTCACAGCTTCATTATTTTCCCTTGTAATCATATTAAGTCAGATGAAGGAAAAAGAAAGGCGGCTAGAGAGTATTAATAGATCTTGGGGGTGTGATAGATCTTAAGGCCTGTAACAGCACTGCAGAAAGCCACTCATTTATCTGCCTCTCAGTAAAAATCTCTAGAAATAGAAGCATTTTACATTATTTTGTTCCTAAAGATATAAAAATACATACATTCTAACTGCACTTTGGAGAAGGAAAATTAATAAAGACAATTGCACCATTCCCCATTAGTGGAAATGCCCCACATTTAACCTGCCTCAAACACTTTCAGTATCACTGAATCCCTTGGGTGGGATTTTCCAAAGTGCCAGCATTAGCTCAGCCCTTCTCCCATTAAAATCAATTATTGACTTCATCCTCCTCCTGGGAGGAGAGTCCAGAGAGTCCCTGTGGTGCCCTGTGTGTTGGAAGATCCTAATCTTTGTGTGTGCTGTTGCTTCCCTGTTTTTATGTGCATGGCTGCACAGGTGCTCAGATACATTCATGAGGGCCAGGATTTTCCTCAGAGGACCTAAAAAGGAACCAGAAAGTCAGCTGTGCAGAATAAAGAGTAATGGAGGGTAATATAAATCATGGAGGAAAGGGGAACTTCACATAACATGAAACTTCATCAAGTGTCTAGTGACGTCAGGTAGTTGCAGCCTCTATGCCCCAATTCACAGAGCAAAACCTCCCAGAACACGTTTTCAGTACTACTTTCACACAGTATATTTTCAATCTATGGAATCCAATTGCCACAGGCAGTCATCAAGGCAAAGAGTTTAGTAGAAATAAAAAAGGGATTTAGGAAGTTTTGTGAGCAAAGACAACATTTGCAGCCACATGCGCTAGATTACAACAATGCAGGGGACAAACAGGCTTCCTGCTTCAGCAGCATAGCCTGTTTGCTTTGAGGGTCAAGAAGACGTGTTAGCCCTGCTGATTTATTGAGATGTGCGATGGGATGGTTTGAGTTTTCACTAAAAGGAGTGATAATGCTAATGAATGCTATAGGTAGGTTATTTGCTAGTCTGTATAATGGTAATGTTGGCACTTCCATAAAAAGACTATCAGTCACTAAGTCTGTGATGAAGAGCCATCTCCCAAGCAAGGGATGAGTTTGGCACTGATGAGAGCAGAATTCAGACCTTGGCTATGAATGAGACTTTCTGACTGCAAGGAGGTAGCTTACTCTCTCTGTGCTTTAAATCATCACCTGAGAAATGGGAAGACAGTACTTCTCTAGTTCTCAGAGGTGGAATGAAGGGAAAGTGCATAAAGAAGAGAGTGGTCCTATTTTCATTCACAGCCATTCTGTGCTTTGGATTCAGAGCTGTCATCCCACTGTAAATCAGGAATACTTTCACTGGAATTAGTCAAGATTTTCCTCATTTACACTGATGAAATGAGTTCAGAAAATGGTGTTTTCATTCCACTGTTCATGGTGCTCCTCTGTATGAACTTGTTCCCACATGCAAATAGCAGCAGCCTTTCCTAAGAAGAACAGTAGCCCTGAGAAAGCTTAGCAGCCTTAACCTAGAACATGAGCGGTTTCTGCAACGGATTATGCATCATGCTGACTGGCTTGAAACCCCAGAAGCTCCTGTCCAAGTCTGCATTCCTATTATGGGCTACTGTTCTCATTACACCTGTAGCTTCAAGGTCAGATCCTCTTCAAGATATTCTTGTTTACTCTGAACAGTAGATAAGATCTGAGAAAAGGCATTTTTAACGTATAGGCTGGATGAGCTGAATTATTTATGTTAATGGATATGGGTGCTACACCTGTTGCTAAGAAATACTGTAATACTTCATCATAAGTCCCATTTGGAAAGGACATTATAGCTATCTGAGCAGCAATAGATACAGTATAGGTTGAGCAAGCTATTGATGCACAGGAAAGGCTTTTTAATGATTTTGTACCTTGAACACTGTAGTTGGCAAAAAATTTGATAAAGAAGCCGGTGGAAACAGTCAGACTGCTCTTCTCCTTGTTTGAGATGCCAGGGGTGACAGGCGCTCAAAGTTCCATAATGGGATAGCTGCATGTATATATAGATGTACCTATATATGCACGTATATATATAGTTTTGATTGATTGATTGAGTCTGGATCAGACCCAGCTGGTCTTCACCAAAATGTGAAATTTCTACCGCACAAGTCATTGAGCTTTGTTGGGTCCAACAAAGCAATCAAGATGGGAGGTTTTTTTTTTATTTTGAACTCTTGTATTTCCAGCCTTTGCCTGGTGTGTCCATTATGGAAATTCCCCCAACTGTCTAATGATCCGAAAGCCTACGTAACCTTTGTTTATTTATGTTTTCTTATTCAGAATTACTTAAATACAGAAAATAAAACCTTTGAAGGATTCAAAGTTAAGCTCAGCTGCCAACGCTGCTTAGCTGTACTTAAAATTGAGATTGATAGACAACATTTAGGCAGAAGGAAGGGTCAGTGGCCATGGAATTATTGCCCTGATTAAAAACAATGATCCATTTTATCCTTTCTTATTTGGAAGCAGATATACATTTAAACTGACCTTTTAACCTACTCAGAAGGCTTACCTATTTTTATTATTTCATTAGCTGTTAATTTTATTGGCAGATGTATGACTAAATCCCCTGTACTACTTTGAAAACCTTACCCAGCGTCTACTGCAGGTATGTACTACTTCCCTGGCCTGGGGGATGATTTTACATTAGTAACTGATGTATGTAATTAGATAGCGGTTCTGTAGGATGCACACAGATCCAATCTGGTCCTCAAGCTTAAAATGGTCTGGCTCTGATCTCTACCCTGCATTAAATTAAGTGTGCTGTCTGTTGTCTGCTTAGGCTCAGGGCAGCTTAGCAAGTTTGATATAAAGGAGTAACATTTCCACACGCCCAAAGCAGAGTTTGCATTAGTCAGTTGCAGCCTCTTTTTCATTTTGATACAATTTCATAGTTGAGCGTGTGAAGCTTTGCACACTTCATGTCCTGAGCTGCTGTGGTGTTGAACGTGGCTTGGCAGTGCTTCTGTGCTGGGTTAGATGTAGCTGGAGCTGCCACGGAGCTACAGAATGAACCTGGGCATGGCACACCAAAGTTGCTCCTTGTACTGCCCGTGCACTCACTGTGCTTACTGTGTGAATCTCAGAGTCTGCTTCTCCAGGAGGTGTTGTCATTGTAATCCCTTCAGGGTTACAAAGGATCATTAGGAAAGTATGGTGGGATCAATACAACCTGGAGACACAGTCTAAACGTGCCGATAACATCAGATTCATAGTCACTGCCAGCTTAGTCTTACTGCTGATGTTCAGCAAGTGCAGAACGGCACTGAATATTGAAGTACTTATCACTTTTATTACATAACGTGAGCCCAGACATTTATTAATTGTGGAACATTTCCACAAACTATGAAGCAGTGTAGCAGTAGTGGTCTATTATTTTGAACGGTTGGATTAAAATTATTTGCAGCTCCAGAAGGCTACTGTAGTCTCTTGGTGATGAGCGCATGTAATTTTATTCCACATTGATAACTTATAAAAGAAATTCAGAGTTGCAGTTGAAACTGTCCGATATTTCTGCATCCTTAACTTTGATCTCAGGTTGTCTGTGGTAGTTAATTGTCAACAATTTATTATGTTGTCCAAAATCTGGAAGTTATTACTTGCTGAGGCTAATTTATATAGCAAAGATTTTTTGCTGAATACATTAGAATTAGATGTCTGAACTTTGTCTTTCAAATGACCTAATTGTATGTAGACGTGAAAATAATTTTCTCCATGTAGTAGCTTGTATTTTAAAAGCTGCCTCTTCGTGTTGCTTTTGACCTAGCTTATAACCTCCTCAGTAAATCAGTATTTACAGAAGTAAAACGACTAGCACGGTTTTGCATAATTGTTCTCACTTATGGAAAACACTGTGCTTTAGGTGACTGAAGTTTCCTCCTTGTCAAATACTGACAGATAAAACCTGATGTAAAACATGCCTATGTGGTGGCACGGCATGACAGCAGTTGTAGCGAAGGGGAGAAGTACCTTCCCAGCCAAAGGCAGCATCAATGTCGTCTCTTCTGCGCTAGACCTTGGAGCACCAGCACACGGACGTCTTCCCCCGCAGCCCACGCAATAAACTGCGTTTAAGCGAACCTCCTCTCGCATAGCGTTATTTGCAGAGGCACCAGCGTTTTATCCCGGTTGGTAAATAATGTAAAAAGCGGTGATCTCGGCCCTGAAGTTGTGGTGGGACGAGAAACAGGGGCAAACGCCCAGCCCGGGGAGAGCGTGGCCGAGGCGGCGCGGTCCGGGGCTGGCCCAGGGCAGCCGCTGCCGGCTCGCCGGGACTCACAACCGAGGGTTTCCGTAGCGTTTCCAGGATTTGGGCATCTGCTGCCTACAGAAACCCTCGGTGATGGGCGCGGGACGGGGAAAGTCCCCCAGCGCCTGCAGCTGCGTACGGAACCGCACCGCGCGTTCCCTGCCGCAAGCCGCCCGGGGCACGGC
>NW_010972437.1:7045407-7045700 GCF_000737465.1 Haliaeetus leucocephalus
GGCCACCATTAGCGGCGGCGGGGGGGGGGGCCGCAGCCACAGGCGCATCCGCGGGGGTCTGCAGGCGGCGCGGAGCCCGGGTGCCGCCGCCGGCAGCCAGCGGGAGCGTGCCCGCCGCTTCGCCCCTCGATTTTGTGGGGAGTCGCCGCTGCCCGCCAGCCCGCCGGGGGCTTCCCCGGAGCCGGGGCGAGGTGAGTGGTGGAGCCGCCTTCTTGTCGGTTTTTTTTTGAGGGGGCGGCGGCGGTGGGAGAGCCGGCGGGCGTCTGCCGGGCCGTGGCGGGCGGGGGGCGGCG
>NW_010972437.1:7045740-7137497 GCF_000737465.1 Haliaeetus leucocephalus
CCGCTGAAGGACCGCTGCGGCCGGGGGCTGGGTGGGGAGGACGGCGGCGAAGGAGTGCGAGAGGGGTGAGGATTTAACGGCCCGCGGTCTGCCTCCTGCGCCCCTCCACGCCCCGAATACCATCGGGGGATTTTTTTCAAAACGGGCTTTGGAACGCTGATGACTGGTGGAGGTTTTTTGCGTGTGTCCCCCCCCCCCCCCCCCCCGGCTTTTCTTCGTGTAGGGCATGCCTCAGAAGAGGCTGGGAAGTAAACCGGGGATGCGGGAGGGATGTAGTCTGTGGCATCCAGACAATGTCAGCTTGGGTGAGTCTCCACCCTGTGGAGCTGCGGGCAGTCGAGTCCCCTGCACAGGCATCGCCAAGTCTCTCTGTGCGACCCGGGGAACCAAACACGCTCGAATTCTCCCTTTCTTGGTGCAAGAAAGGAAAAATTGGTTTGGATTGTTGGTTATAATGTTTTGTTTAAAAAAAGAAAAAAAAAAAACCCCACCCTGAAATCTTTTAAGCTTTTTAGCCATATGCAGGCTGGTGTGTGAAGAGCCTCCCAAGCAAGGCTGGTGTCTGCATTGGTTTTCATGAAGATGGAGAGAGTGGTATATTATTCTTTCTGCATGGGGAAAATCATTGATGGTGGGAGGGAAAGGAGGAGTGTCTGTATACATGAGCGTCACATGACCTGTGTAAAATTCATGTAAGTATACTTATTTTTCTCCTGCATTAATGCTAGTTGTTTTAAGAAGCCAATGACTTATCTGTTCATTTTGGAAGGTGTTATTTCTTTGGAGTTGTTATCTTGTGTGGCAGAAAATAGTCACCTGTGTGTTTGGGCACTGTCTTTGCATTTTATCATTTTTACTAGTATTTCAAGGCGTTTTATGTTTTTACCTGGTTATAGGTATTCAGAATGGGACAACAGCAATATAATTCCTCTTTTACTGGAAGAGTATCGGTACCCTCGGTTTGGCACAAGTATACTATTTCACATGGCTCATATCTTGACATTGCTATTCATGTGATGGAGGAATGGGAACTACTATTTTGTGAGACTGTAGAATCACAGCCACTCCATTTTAAACAAATTGCCTCTTTTTATCTGTCCGCCCCCCCCCCCACTCCGCTGTCCTCCAGACACAGACACATTAGCTTGTAAAACACCTTTGAACAGAAAAATTAATTTAGATGTTTATTGATAAATGAATTTAGATGTTTATTGAAACAATATGTCTAAACCAGCAAATCTTCCTATTTTACTGTCTGTTTAATCAGCTTTTCTCTGCTGAGAATTTTCCTGTTAAAATAGAGGAATAGAAAAATCACTTGCTAAATCATCTTGAAGAACAAAAGTATAGGTCATAAATTTCAGTTCTAGGGAATATTTTACACGTAAGTTATATAAAGATGTAAACATGTCCATATTTAGTATGCTGATATCCTCCTTCTTGGGTGTGGTGGATAGTGGAATATAGAACTGTGTCTCTGCACCTAAACTGGTATGTGGTTTTTCATATTGGTGGGTGACACTCAAATTACCTTACAGAAATCCACATTAGGAAGGCTTTTTGCTTTTGTTGAACAAGGAGGTAAGTGGCACTAAGGAATTTATTTATTGTCCTCCTACAAATTTAATTCTCAAAATGGCTTGGTTTTTAGACTCATATGGCATGCAGTGAAGAGTCCTTCTACCACTGTTTTTCTGACTCAGCATGGGATGACAGAGACAGAAAAAGTATTGTTGAGAGATAAGCCACAGTTCAGGAAAGCAATGTAGTTTACCAGTTGTTAATCTCTTGAAAGAATATAAAAAATAATGTGAAAAGGAACACCCACAAATTTTGTATAATCTTCAGTCTGCCTTCCTAGTGTAATATCTTGAGACCACTGCCTTCAGGTTTGAATTTCAAATAGTTTTTTTCCAGTGGAGTAGTGCATTGACATAAACTGTTTTGAACTTCCTGTATATTGCAGCCTGTTCCTTTCTTAATAAGGTAAGCCATGGTACAGAGAACACCTGTTGGTTTAAAGGGGTATATGAGACTGCTGTGGTAACTGTTGTAGGTGATGGTTCACTATGATTGGTTTTAAGAGGCTTTATTTTTCAAGAGAGTGTCTCAGTCTTCTGAGTATCAGACTATGTGGATATTGCCTCATTTCTCCCTTCCCCCCAAACCACTGACTTTTTTTTTAGCTGTAAAGCTATTGTGTTGCTGCTTTATTTGAATTTTGCAAGAATATGAACATGTGCTCCTTTATCTCTTCCTTTAGCATCAAGATTTTTAATAAAATCAGCTGGCTTTTCTAGCCAGAAACAGTTATTTCTTTGTGCTCTTAATTGAACATCTTATGCTGTATTAATCTGATCTTTACTGGTCATACAGCCTGCCTTCCTTCTTCAAATGTCTCTCAGCCACTGGAGGGAAAAAAAAAATAAAAATCTATCAAACTGGGACAGAGTTAAATCTGAGTGACTAAGCCAGTTAGGCGAATATGAAGAAGAATAGTGCTGAGGATCCCAGCCGTTAAGTAATTTAGATCACATTCTTAATAGTAGAAAAATCCAAATCTCTTGTGTTACAAATGAAGCCAAAGGTTGCAAAATAATCACGCTGCCTTTTCTGTTATATTAAACAATAGTTTTATTACTGAATTTTCAAGTAGAACTGAAAAAATGTGCTTCACAGCTTCCCATTAACATCTGTTCATACTGAGGACCCTGCTGATTAAATCTAGAACTTGTTACAGGCACTTAGCAAAGCCAAAAATGTCCAACTTGTATTTCAGCCCCAACAATAAACCAAACACTGAAGGGTGTGAAACATCACAAAATATGTATCCATTCTCTGCAATTGCTAGAAGAAAATGTATGTTGATTTACAGCTGAATCAGGCAATCTCAGATAAACAAGCCTTATAAAAAGGGCAATCCAGATCTGTTTTGTTGCTAAGGTTTGATAATACATAGAAATGACAGCAGACTGCTGAGTAGTTGTGTTTAACGTATTTCTATGAGGAATGTTAATTTTATTTAATGAAATGTAGCTTACAAAACCAAAGTTGTTGTACTGAGTAAGTCTAAGGGTTCAGAAAATATCTCTATCATGATTGGCAGTCACAGATTTTGAGTGAGTACGCATATTGAATGCTCTTCATCTGTAGCAATGTCTACAAGGTTAAGGAATGCCAGTGAAGAAACTGGCACTATAATTGCTATTATAATTGTTCTTCAGATAATCAAGGGATTTAAGTTTCTTTTTGTTAATCTGCAAGCACTATCATCACTTAAAAACTGTGTTCGTTGAAAATGACATTATTTTCAAGAGGTTAGTACTAGAAATTGGTAATAACAATCCAGTTAAGCATATCAGTCCCTGTGAGAAAGACAAGTCAAATTCCTTGATGATTCAGGTTGCTAATAATCGTCCTCATAGTTGCAAATCTTATAAAGACTAAGAAAACTGTCTGCAGCATACTTTTTATGCAACTTGATCCAGATACATTGGCTGATATTTTTTGACTTTTCAATGAATTTAAGTCACTTCTCTATTTTGTCCTAAGTAGTAATTTTAATTATTTGCTGGGAGAGGCTTTTGTTGAAGCGTTTAATGTAGGATGTTACGTAGAATAATGTTTTTGTTGAGCTTGCTTTTTTTTAATAGATCTGTTAATGAAGAGCACTTGAAATGTCTTGTTCTGTGAGCTATCACTCTATTTGTTCGGAATTGTATGGAGGAATGTGATGTGCACGAGAATTTGAAACTGGCCTGAGGTTAAATATTAGGGAAATTATTTTTTGCCATCTTATATCATGATGAGTTAGTTGAATTCTATAGAGAGGACTGGGGTGGGGGAAGGAATTCCAGAGCTACTATAAAAATAGTTTTAAAACCTTTTAGTCATAGAACATAATTTTTACCTGTTACTGAATTTCTAGTCTCAGAAATTCATCAGATTAAATTGATGTAATCAGAAAGGTGATTGAATCTCCATTGCCTCTGGTCTTTTTTGGAGAGCAGTGTGTAAGGTGAAAGTTTTTATACAAGAACATTATAGTGAGTCTGGTGAGGAGAATTGCTATACACAGTAGCAAAACTTTTATGATCTATTTACTTGAGTAAATATTTTGAAGTGTTCAAGAATGCAAGTTATTGCTGATAAAAATGTACTGATGTTGCATAGAGCAAATGGTAAACTGAATGAGGGTTGTTTTCATCTTGTGTGAAAATTACCTTAAATATCGTCCCTTATTGGAATGTTAATGTTGTATTGTTCTAATTGTTGTATTTGACATCTGCTGAAATGGTTTTATACTGTGTAAGGGTGTCAGTACTCTGTCAGTGTAAGTGTTTAGAGTAGCAAGTTGTGCTCTATATATACTAAAGTGCAGTGGCCTTTTGCTGAAGCTGTGTTAAGCACAGATCCGAATCACCTTACTGTTTCCTGCTGCTTATGACAGCACAATAGCTGATTTCTAGCAGATCAGGATTAGAAAGAAACAGGAGCAAGAAGTGACATTGTTCTCCAGTTTCGTGGCTCTCTTCAGTTTTATTACTTGTCAGTATTACACCTTCATCTAAAAAAGTATTGGAGAAGAATAGAGAACCTGCTCATTTCTCTCAAATGCATGTATGAAGTGCAAAAATATGCTAAATAAAACATATATACAGAAAGGGGCTGGAGGGAAACTAATTGGCATCCTTCATGCTCTCCAGTAACTTTACCCTTCAGAAAGCTTTGGGAGCAGTTGCATGGGGACTGGCAGAAACTTCTGTTCATGTGATGGAGTTGAAGTCCACTGCCTATTGCTGGCATAGGGTCCTTTGCTACTGTCAGTGCTGTGATTATCTCATCTTGTCCTGCCCTCTTCCCAAAGACTTACCAATTTGCCATATTTGTAGGACCTGTAGTATTCCTGGCATATCATTTTGTCCTTAATACTGGGCTTGAAAAAAAATTAAAAACAGTGTAACTGTGCTGTGCTTAGAGTTGAGGCGTGCAATACAATTACTTCTCGTAGTTGTTTTTTGAATTGTTGCCTTAGTGGCTCTTCCAGTAGGAACAGTTCCGTAGTTCGCCCCCTAAAGAAAAGCTACAAGTAGAGCTTGTTGCTTTCCAATGATACATGGATAGACTTCATCTTGATGCAAATTCTGTCGTCTGTTACCACTTTTCTGCTTTAGGAGCAGCCATCTTTAGCATAGAAAAGGTAGTTCATTCTATGTGATCACAGTCTTAATGTCTGAACTTGGTTACGGAGTGCTTGTAAAAGTGCTCCTCCAAACTAAAACTGTTGTCAAGCAAGTAGTTTCTGCTTCTACTGTCCTACTGTTGCGTATCAGTGACTTGTGAAAAACTCCGCAGGTTCTTTGAGGAAGTGCTGCAAACTCTTCAAGGATTACTCTGTGAAATTTTACTTTATTGTCTGAAATCCAGTTAATCATCGTAAAAGGAAAAATGTTTCCAGAAATGTCCAAAAGACTTAATTACTAGCCTTACTGAAACTGTAATTGGTAAATCTGCATCATCTGCCTGTAAAATTGGGTTTTGAAGGCTATGTCATTAAATAGTGTTAGAAGTGCAAATAATGAATATGTATCAAGCATTGATGATAAAATAATCCCATCTCAGATGGTTGAATTCTTACTCTGATATCACCTTTGCAGTTAAATCCCTTCAATATATGTCATAAAATTGCCTGCTGAGTTAAGTGCAACACTAAAAGTTGAATGAGATACTGCATACTGTGAAAAATGCTACCTTTACAACATAGAATTCATAAAGGTTTTTTTGGCATGGAATTTCATTCTTTTTGGAACTTACAGATGGTGCTAAGACAGTTTTGCCCCAACTGTGTTGTTTCAGTCAGTGATGAAAAAAAATATCTAGCATTTTTTTTAATGTCTCTGGATTTCTTTTAAATCATTTCATTGATTATTATGATGAAATATCTCTCTGTCTAAAATGCCTATTTGGTTTAATCAGTGAGAAGGTATACTGAAACTGTGTTTGACAGATTTTCCTCTCTGTCAAAGGGCTTGTAGCTTTGTAGTGGTACTCTTACATTTAACTCTGTGAAGTTGCTGATTTAATCCTTGTGATATACCATCAGTGAAAAGACACATGTTCGGAAGGAAACAGCTTGTGTACATGCTTGCTGGCTTTCTGTCTCTCATCTTTCCATCTCCTCATGATGAGATGTCACTGATAGGCTTTGTTATAGATGCTGTAGAAGATAGCAGTAGCAAAACAAACGCGCGGGTTCTTTGGAGGAAGTAAAGTTGCTCCATGCATTGTTTATAAACTTCTTCCAGTCATGAATCTCCGTAGAGATGCATTTGCTATGCCTGGAATAGCTGCAGGTTTGCAGTTGTCCCTGCTTGCATCTCTGACAGTGCTGACCCAGTCTCAAGAACTGTATGTTCCACTCAGTCTTTTTTTCTAGTAGGTCCCTTAATGAAATGGTATTAATAAGAGCAAAAGAGAAGCAATTGAGATGAGAGACAATTTTTTTTCCTTATGCTTTTCCTGGCAGAAATATCCGTAGGTCTTATGTAGCTTTAGTGATCACTAAACTGTTGTGTGTTAAAAATACTCTTAAAAAAAAGAGGCTGGTGAGATTTAATCCATGTAAGTTCTGTGATGCTGTTGTCAGCATGATCCACAGCATGCCAAATTGGTAAAATTGAAGGGGTGATGAGTTGCGGTGAAAGGTTCTACCTTTGGGGAGCTGTTGAGAGAGGAGAAGCTACATCCTTGTGTGTGTCTTCCTAGATCATGACTATATAGCTTTGAAAAATTAAAGGTTCTTTTATCTCTGGGATGTAAAAGCATTTTTAAAAATAAAGACAAACTCCCTTCTAGGCTGCTATTTGTATCTTACAAGTATTAAAAGGCATCTATCCAGGGTTTCAGAATCTGTTGTAGGAAATACTTTGCACTATGATTTTGTAAATTAATCTGTTTTCATATCTACATGACAAATGTTATCTGTACTTATTTAGGAAAGCTGGTTCACAAAACTGGGATGGGTTCTAGCTCAATATTGAAAACAATACGTTTTCAAGATGTTTTCAAACATCTCATTCATGAGGCTGATTTTTGCAGCCTAATGATGATCTTCCAAAGGTGAAATTGGCATGGGAAGTTTTGCAGAAAGACTGTACTTGCATACTAATTGCCTTAATTTTAATCCTGTTTTTTTTCTGCTTTGTGTCTGAGCTCATTGCTTGTTACTCCTCCTCTTTATGGTTTAGAACAAGAAGTATTGAATTAGGTGGGAAGAGAAATACATTATGACCAAGACAGTGTTCCCTCAGGTTTTCTCATATCATTGGATGGGAATACGCAAAGATAAGTTAAGATCTGAAGTTCTTCAATTTGTGTTAACTCTGAAACTCTGTATCTACAAGGACAAGACACCCTATCTGAAATAAACAGCATATCCACTCTGGCTTTGTTCAGAAGTGAGGACAATGTTCTTTGCCCAGGGCAGTTCCTCAGTTGTTCTATGGGAGGTACATTACTGATGGGTTGTGTCTGGACTTAAAATAAAGCCTCAGTCGCTGGTGTTGCGCTGTTGGCTATTCCTGGGCAGTTTCCTTCTCGGGTATGGTTGTTTTCAGTTTCATCTTGACTTGCCTAGTTCATGCCTGTATAGTGATGAGGCATCTTGCATAGGATTTTTGATGCCATGCCAGAAGCCAAGCATTCCAAGCTCTCTTTTTATCCTTAGTAATTTTGCTTCCTGCTTTTCTCCTTGCTAGAAGGATCACTGTGATCTTGTTGCACCATTTAAAATTGAGTTAATCATTGTTGGAATCTGTTTTAATATACAAGTGCAAGTTTGGACTTCCCAGGTGTCTGTAATCATTGTTCTTCACAGGTGACTAAAGACCTTTTACACAAATGTGTTTTACAGTGCATTTAAAAAAAAAAAAATTCCCATAGTGGAAAAAACCTCCTCAAGTTGTTCTGAGTCTTTAAAGAAAGATGCCTTACAGACCTCTGTTCTCCAAGGAAGTTGACACTTATCTTTTTAATGAGTAACTTAAGAGAATGACTTGCTTGGACATGTAGTTCTGAGTGGCTTTGATAGAAACATGGATGATTGCCCGCTATTCCCGGAAAAACATTCTGCAAGTTTGTTGTGTGTTATCAGTGAGTAACATTTCTAGTAGTTTGAATTTTTAGTTAACAATAGTTGTGTCTGAGGGCTTTAAGAAAAGCACTTGTGTCTGTTAAATAGTGGCATTTTATTTAGCGGGGTGGGGGAGAAAGCCAGTAGTTTTCACTCACTAGTAACTTTGCAAGGTAGTAATACTGACTAAAACTTGTGAATTCCTTTGGCCATCTCTGAGCAGCTCACAGGTCAGGAGAACAACTCTGCCTGAAGCTGCATTTCAGAACACTTTTTCTTTCATCTCTACTTCGGTATGTCTATCAATAAGTAACTTAATGATATCTTGTGATCAGTTCTGTGAAACTGGAAGGCTCTTTGTCAGATTGATGTGAGTACCAACAATAAATTCCTGCCCAGGGAAGAAGGAAAGGAATTTTTTTCCTAAAGAAATGTTCAGTTGTTCTGGATTAGGGACCTCAGAGAGTTTCTAAGAAGCATAGCCAAAGTGAGAAGTCTCATTTTCAGCAATTAAATGGAAGGAGAAGGGGGGCTGCATAGAAAAGCGTGAATGTTGTCTTCCCTTCTGGTAGCTGGCAGAGTGGAAAATTGAAGCAATAGGGAAATGGGTGAAATTTTTAGGAGGAATGAGGTATCCATGTCACAGTTCTTGAAGTGAAACATACAGTGCCTTTACGAAGACTGCTCTGTATTAACTAAACTCCAGTTGATAGTGCAGCATACAGCTTAACCTTTTGTGCTTGCTATCCTAGTTAGTGAAAATCAGAGACTTTCCTGTTAAAATAGAAAACAAACCTCCCAAAACCCCACTTAAGTGCTTGTGATTAGCTTGAAAGAAACTTGCTATTTTGATATTGCTTATCCCTATTTATCTTGAATCTATGCAAAAACTTCAGAAGGTCCTCAAAACCAACAACAATTAAAAAAACCCAACAAACACTTGGAATTATTTATTTACTACTTTGTAATGAAAAATCTTAGATTATCTTTTATCAACTGGAATGGAATATTCCTGGAATGACTAGTGTGCATTGTGGGGTTGAAAGTCCAGTGTAGAGCAAACAGTATTTTCAGACTGTGCACTTTCAACTTCAGTGGTGTTTCATTTCTGAAATGTGATGACTTGGGTGTCTCTCTTTTTGAAAAGCAGTGTCACTTAATCTTCATCCTCCTGAAGTACCAGGTAGTAATGTATTTAGAGGTGTCATGTAGGAAATTAGCTTGGATAGACTGTTGTGCCCAAAAGTTTGGGGAATGATTTTGTGTCATCTTTTTTTCTGGGCCTGGATCCTTCAAAAGTATATTAGGTTTGTGTGGCCTTTAAATTTAAAATACACATAGTGTAGGAAAAAAACATTGTCACTTGACACAAATTACTAGGGTTTAGTGGTCTGGCTGTCTGCTATCATTGTCACAAAAAGAGTTTAAATTGAACTGCTGTTACTTGCTTTCTGGCCTAAAGACTGATCTGAGTGCAGTACATAAGGCATGTTACTGTATTATCTGTGACTTTAAAAATATTCCTCATATCTAGTACCTTCTGATGATTTACATTTTCTGCTGATTCTTGTGAAGTATATACTTCCTTGTTTTGAAGATGACAACACAAATTGTTATGTCCCTGTATAATGTGATCATGGGCCAACCTCATGTCTTTATACACTGTAAAGTAAAAGGTGCGTTAGCATTTGCGAAATGAGAATTGAACCTGAAAACAGTAATAAAATAGGTCTAAAGTGTTTGTAAAACAGGAGAATGTGCTTTAAAGTAATGTCTTCCTAAGACTTCGTTTAGTTTCTCCATTTTGTAGAGCATAATAAAACCCCTGCTTTCTGAGCTTGGATTCCACCTCTCCATTTTTTTTTTTTTTTCAATCTTGAAGGTACACAGTCTTCCTTTTGTTTAAAATGTACCTCACCTGAAACTGGAAGGCCAGAACTTTCTACTTTTTTGTATTTATGCTCATTATTAACTTTCTGAGATAAACTTATTCTGGCATACTCTTCAATACAACTCTTGACAGGCTGTGAGCATCTGAGAACAACATTTCTATATACGTGATCTGATGAAACATGATAAAATGTTCCAGGATATTGATATGTCTTGTGTAGTACATTGTTCCAGTTAAAGCTGCCTAAATCTTTATTTTTCTAGTTTAGAGTGGGTTGAAAAGCAAGATAAAGGGCCAGCTGTTCTCTTATGAAAATGTTAAAAATTGCAGCTGACCTTATGTTGTCTGCATTCTTTTTGCCTTCCCGTATGGATTTAAATATTTGGGTTTACAACTGCACGTGCTTTTACTATGTTATGATGTGCCATGAGAGTTGAGAAGGCATAGCCTACTGATAAATTCAGCAGCTGCTTCTTCATTCCTAAAATGACTTTTGCTGGATTGCTTTCCTTAAAATGTTGGTATTTTAGCATGATTCAGGCAGGATTATTGACAGGAGTATGGGACTAACATATATTCAAAAGTAGGGCTTTTCTAGTTTTTGCAGTATGATTAAATATTTTGTTTTGTATCCGGATACTGTATACAAAGTATGCATCTTAAATCATCACCTTTTATCATGTCTGTTTATTCCAAGACACTCAGACTGAAGTATCAAACTTTTTGGAGTATAGTGATAGTCATTGTTCAAAACAGTAGTATGTAGGGTATGAAGTTGGGTTTTTTAAAGTAGAATTTGGAATACATAGATGGTTAACCTGTTAAAATGTTGTATTATTAGTTCACTTTTGAAAAGAAAACTTAAAATTTTGCCTGACACGACTCGTTGTGGATAACTGTAGTGCTGTGACGGAGTCATCTATTAAACTAAAGAACGCTACTTTGTGGGGGAATTGAAGGTCCAGTAAAAGAAACCCTTAGTTCATTTAATATTTTTTTTGTAATTTCTGAAATTCTGCTTGCATCTGTAATGTGATTAGTAACGTTTCACCAGGGAATTGGGGGAGAGTAGCGGCAGTCTGGTCCTGTGTGCATCAGGAATCGTCTATGTAGTTACATGGAACTAGTTTGAACATATGGTTTGAGGCTTGTATTTCAACACTAGTAAATAGTGATGATCTTCCTGTCATTAGGTGTGCATGCAGCAGCCTGGTATTTAATGGAATACAGATTGATAACTATGTAGTTTTCATATTTTTATTGCCCCTATGCTTAATATATTTTATAGATCATGTTTAGAGAATCTGTCTGTAACTAACTCTGACCTTTTTCTTTCCAAAGATGAGCAGGATTAACACTGAAATGGTATTAATGACTCTGCATTCTGTAAAAAAATTGATTTGTGCCCTCTGTGTATTGCTGATCTTTTATAGTGTCTTGAGGAATAGGACATTATAAAAAGAGAAAGTTAGGTCTGCCACAGAGGAAGCATTATATTGTGGATTAAATGCTGTCCTTGTCATCTTTGAACCACCATGTCTTGTTACATGCATTTTTTTTTTTTCTTTATACAGTCTTCCAGTTCTTGAGTTGCAGACAATGAGAAGATTTGAAAGTTGTATGTGTAGCTCTCTTGTCCTCTTTTTGGGTTTGGGGTATTGGTCTTGGAATGTTTGCTTCTGAAATGCTGCTTGATTTGAAACTGGATAGGTAGAAAAATCCTTTTTTCTGTGCTCAATTTTCTGTACTTGGGCTTATGTTTGCGTGCATGCTCTTAAGTTTTGTTGGCTAGAATTGTCCCACAGGAGATACTGTGTCCACTGAGAACTGGACAGAATATTGTTCTTTGTGTTCCCCATCTCAAAATGCACATGGGGGAAGGTTGGATAGCATAGTTAGCTGTGCTGGTCCTGTGCTTTGTACATATTCTCCTCAGCTGGGAGAAATTCTTTAGATGATGCACAAGAATTGAAGAAGGGGCTGAGAACTAGCTTTCTGTGACTTGATTTTAAAAAATATAAACTGTCAGGAATAATCGAAATGGAAAGAGGTACTGTTAGAATTGAACTTACTACTTGGCACAGAAGGCTGTGAATGATTCCACAGAGGTATTGCTCTTTTAACTGTTTTCTTCTGAGAGAAGGTTGTGACATTAGATGAAGAGTTGAGACCAGGAATAAACAAGGTCTTAGGATGCATCCCATTTTTTTGGATGGGAATAAAAAGGATAAAGGATGTTGTGGGGCATGCTCTGGCTTGTGATTGAGCTGTTTCATCTCCAGATGTCATTAGTGGTTGCACTGAATGGATAGAGACAGTGACACAGAAATAGTGCTAACAGCCAGGCATGGATTCCTGGTAGTCATTCTCAGCAGTATTGCCATGGGACCATGGCCAGTCAGTTCCCTTAATAAGTGCGAATGTCCACTGGCAGCTCTGACAAAACAGCTGCAACTGATGTTATAGCATGCTAGCACCTAGTTGTTGCATCATTCACTGCTGATTGTTCTAGCTACTGTCCAGTAAATAATGAATTTTGGCTAGTTTCTTGACTAAAAGTTCCGCATGCACCTTGATGACCAGTCTTTCGAAGAGTGGTTATTACACTAACTTTGCACTGATTACAGTTTTGTCAGGCTTTTGTTACACTGCTGTATAATCAGGCAATATCAGAGGTTAAGATTTTAGAATACTGTTGAACAGTAAAAGGAGAACAAAACGATGTGACCTATATCTTGAGCTTTCTCATTGTTTGTGCGACTTCCCTCAATATCATGGGAAAATTGCCCAGGAAATACCATGGGAAAATATCATCCTTCAAAGTGTGTTGGAGGATTTCTGTCAAATGCAAAAGAGAATTTTCAACAGAACGCCAAATCCAGCTGTATGAGAACAGAATTTGCTTCAGCTTCACCAGCACAATTTAAAACCTACATTGTGTATAAGTAGTTTAATCAAAAAAACCCAACAACCCAACCCCAAAACCTAACTATGTTCTCTGTGGGAATGTTCTGAAGACTTATTGAGACTTAAGTATTTGAGGACTCTTAGTAATGGATTATGTTGGTAATACTACCTGTATCTTGTCTAGTGCTTTTAGTATACTGGTGTAAATAAAAGTAATGTAAAGTTCTTTTCCTTTCTAACTTTCTGACCTCTCTAATACAGTTGCAGCTAGAAAGTGATAGCAGTGTGTACTAGGAATCCATTCTTTGTCCATGTGACCAGCAATGTTTTGCACTGCAGCAACAGCGATGTGTGGAAATCTTTCCCGACTTTCTTCCACTGACTTTTGGGCTTGTTTTTCTTTTTCCTGCAGAAGCTGGGCTTTTCTCATTTGTTTTCCTCTCCTTGAAAAGGGGTTGGGAGTCTCATGGTTGGTTTTTTGTTGTGGTTTTGTGCATTTTTTTGGCCTTTTTTTTTAATGAAAAAGCTTTTTGAGGTTTTCCTTCTAGTCTTTGACTTGTAAAATTAAATTTTAAATGGCATACTGTCTTTTGTATGTGTGTAACGTTGTCCAATGCCAGATACACTATTGTAAGTCTAATATTTCTTGACTTTTTAACACTGTGTTTCTCCTTTCTGCTATCACTTCCTCTTGGAAAGAGAAGACCTGATTTGTTTTAGATGATCAGAAGATTTCTACAGAGAAAGTTGGATTTTCTGACTTTGCATATACAAATTCCTCGGATTGTCTGCTGCTCCCTGCAGATCGTTTAGTCTTAACATTTTTCTTATGATGGGAAGGAGAGGTCTTCTGACTCCTTTCAGTACTTGATTATGAGAGGGGGGTGATGATGTGTTTATACTTATGTGGGAGCTTTGCATCAAGAGATCTCCAGTACCATAATGAAGCGATAGCCCTGTTATATTGCTAGAAGTCTTCCTGAAAAGCATTGATGAAAGCATTCTTGGATGCTAGGCTTAAAATCAAAAAGCACTTATAATGTTATGAAAACATTTTATTGAAGTTAGACTACCCATTTTAAAATGAGATTTCATTATGTTTGGTTTTTACTGATGTGTCATACCAGTTGAAAAGCTAGAGTTCTACCTTGCCCTAATTCTCCAGCTTTAAAAAGTTCCTTGTTTGTTTTGATGATCAGGAACGAAACATTTTCTTTACAGTTTTAGGTCTACTTTTACTATTGAGTAGAAGGAAAGGGGAGATTAATGTCAGGGGATGCCTTGACAAAAGGCTTCATTTCTAGCTACAGGACCATGTTCTCTACCCATCCCTCTGCATGTTTTAGAGTTAGTCAAGCAAACTACCTGCTGTGATGTAAGTGGACAAGATGAGATGCCCTGACCTGTATGGATGACCTGTAACATGCTTCTTGTGAATGAAAAGGAGAAAGAAAAAGAAAAAAAAAAAAGCAGACGTGGTGATTTAATAGTAAGAGCTGTAATACCTCATCTTTGAGATGGAATGACATCTCTAATTCTGAAGGGTGAAGACGGATGAAGTCCATCACCTGCAGAGATTTCAGGACCTCCAAAGAAGCAGCTTCATTTCATTCCGGTGTTCCTCTCCTGCTGATGGGAACAGATATGTGGCACTATCAAGTGCAACATTCCTTTGCAGTCTGGATGTGGTCCCTGGCAGAAGTTATTAATAAATAAGTATACATAAATAATTTAATTGTATATTTTAGTAATTATAAGGTACCTTTACTGCAGAGATGTGTTGGGATGCAGGGAGAATGTCCAGAAAGCTCCCAGTGAAATGAAATATATTACTCTGCAAAAATTATTTCTGTTTTTGGCTTGTTAACCTGTTCTCATTTGTCACAAGTTGGCCCTTTAAGGTGTGCTAGGCTGTAGCTCCTATCAGCAAAACTTCATAAATCCTTTGGAAAGATATAGAAAGAAGTTGCCAGCAAGACTTAGACCTGAAAGGGCTTTTACAGGTCTGAAGGAAGATAGAAAACCAATAAAACCCATGAAATAATTTGGTTTTTTTTAAGCTTCACTGTAAATCCTTTCACAGTGCTGCTTTTTTGATTTAATTCAGCCTGAGAGGGCTAAGATTCAAGCGTAGTAATCTTTTCTACAAAAAAAATGAAACAAAAAAATCTTCCAGCCAATTCACACCTCATGTTAGCAATCTGAGGAAATGAGACTGTAGGCTGATGGAATGTTCCACAAACTTCTGCATCTGCATAAACTTTTTCATAGTGCAATAGACAAACACAGCTTGGAAATTATTTTGCTTTTAAATATTGACGTGCTAATGAATTAAGAGACTTATTGTAATGTGGCTTTTAAACTGGTCGCTGTCACTTACATTTTAAATAGCTACTTTTGCTGCTTTGTGGCTCATTTTGGCTACAGCAAATTAATGCAGATCAGTTCTTTCTTGCCAACCCTTGTCCTTAACAAGATGTGAATGTGGTCCAAGTAATTACCATTTCTAGTGTCACAAATGACATTCCTTATACTGTGTGGTCAACTCAGTACAGCTGCTTTAGCAGTAAAAATAGTCATTGTGGTACACATTCCACTTTTAGTGTTATATTCTGTAGTTTATTCATCTGCCTCATTCCTTGGAGAGGTCTTTATGCCAAAGAAGATATTTTTTAGGCAACAAAAATAATTGTTCTTTTGGGATGTTCAGAAAAAAACTTTACTCTGAGGCTTGCCAAATTGTTACACAGCTGTTAAGATGATATAATGTTTTTTGTTTGACCAAGGTTGTAAATACGAACTTCCTTCCTCCTGCATTTATATTTAATCTAGCTGTATGCAGAATTTGTGATCAATCTCTTCCAAATTTCTGTTGAGGCAGAGTACCTATGAAATACTTAAACCTCAACATGCAGTTTATATTTGCTTATGAAATGGGTGGCCTAATTTTCTATGAGCTAGATATAACCTCCTCCCCTAGTCCTGCCAAAAGAATGTATGTCTAGAATAAGTGTTTGTCCTGGTTTTATATAGCAGAAAAATATTAATTGGTGAGAATTCTTGACTGGAATACCCTTAATCCTGTGAGGAGTTCATTGTGGTTAAGTTTCATTAGAGCATACTTAGTTACACTTCAAAAACGGACTCAGAGTGGACAGTAGATTCTGATGCGTTTGCATGTGTCAGGTATTCCTGCATTTCTTGTGAGCCATGTTTCCTGCTGCTTTCCAAATTATACTGAAGGAAATGACAGCACTGGCGATCAGCCTTGAAGACACAGGCTTAAGTGTTTTGGAAAGGAACTGACACTGGCTGCAGCGATACTGTAAACTGAGGTAGTATTTTGCCTTAGGAAGGGCATGGCTCTTTAAGCAAGATGCAAATTCAGTATGCATTACAGTATAAGCTTGGTTTTAGCCCTGTTTTTCTAACTAATTTTTAATGCTTAGAAATTGCATGTAACTGTTTTCATATGATGAGATGAATTTTTATGTTCCGTAGGAAAAAAACTTGAGGTAGTGTGTGTTAATAATAAAATATCTATAAAAGGTTTGGCTTTTTCTAACTATTGTAGCATCAATGTCTGTAAAAGTTGGGTTTTTTCTGTTGTTTGCTTGTTTTTCTTTGTTTAAACAGTATTTTGGTAGTATAGTTACATTTGTAGCAGGAAAGATGAATTAAAATATCTGACTAGTTGAGAAAAGTCATCTATAAGTTAGCCTTCTTCCAAAGTTTTCCATTTTTCCACAGAATTCAGGAAAGAATGAGCCTTGATGGCTTCTGATATTAAGATGTGATGGCAAAGACAGGCAGGAACATTTGTGTCTTGACAAACTTGCTTACTTGAAGTTTTCTAAAGTTTGTGGGTTTGATTCTCAGTTATATAATGAAATAATAATAAATACAGTATGTATGTTTCATGATCACCTTTAGAGCTAGCTATTGGGAAGACAAAGACCCTGCTTTCAATGGCAACAAGCTGTTTGCGAAGAGTATCATGAGAAACCATAGCCACACCCGAGAGAGTAGTTGGCTGGTACCCTTGATTAAGTACTGAGCTCTGTACGCCTGTTAAAACCAAAAATTTAGGGAAGCCTTGAGAGTGTGCTGGTGAGATGTGTCTGTGCTGGACAAGGACAATGGGAAGTGGTCATTCTTCCTTCTCCAGGAAACAGAATATGGGGTCTCTCTTTCCATAAGAGAAAGATCATTTCAAACACTGAAAACCGAAAATTGTAGTTGCAGTTAGGGTTCTGTTTAAAAACTTAGAGTTAAGGTATACAGGGATCTACAGCAGAGTATTCTTGTAAGTACCCTTTATACTAAGTAAAGGTCTAGCAGAAGATATTTTAAAAGTGTAATTCCAAAGGAATTTTGCAGTCTTGACTCTGGCAATGTGGGTAAGAGATTAGAAAATTCTTACTTTGCTTGAGTTACTCCAGACTTAGCTTGGCACTGTTAATATCTGGTCATTACACAGAATTTTGTGAGCCCTTAGTGTTCCTTGCTTGGAATTATAAGTGTGGGGTTTTGGTGTTTTGTTTTGTTTTTAAAGTATTTAAGTATGTCCAAATATTCTTATGAAAGAATTTGAATTGAGGTGTTTCTGAAAATATTATGGTATGACATTAACCATTCATGCTCATATCTTTTTTTGTTTTTTGAAAAAAACCCAACAAAACCCCAAACCGCACATGTAGTTATTAGCATGTAATGGTTTATAAAGCACATACTGTACTCTGGAAGGCTGTGAAGGAATGTAGGCGGAAGGGTGCTCTGTTGCATGCCTGAAGCTGGTCACCCCATTTCTCTTTCTCATTGCTCACAGCAGAGTTAGAGGCAGTCATCTGTGTGCTGGGGGTGCCAGCAGATGGTGCATATTCATCTGACTGAAGCCATATACAAACTTCGAAACAAATGTGAAGTTGTATATCGTGGCTTAATTTCTGTATGAAGACTGCAGAATGTTTCTTACACTGGCAGGAGAAGCAGCCTGTATCAACTAGTAAATGTATGCTTCAGACAATGAAAAATTGAAGTGACTTTAACTTCATGGAATTGGTAGTAAAACTGCACAATTATAGCTCTACCCAAATTCTATGATTCATAGAATCATAGAATATCTCAGGTTGGAAGGGACCCATGAGGATCATGGAGTCCAACTCCCTGCTTCTTGCAGGACTACCTGAAACTAAACTGTATGACTTAAGAGCATCATTCAGATGCTCCTTGAACTCTGGCAGGCTTTGTGCCATGACTACTTCCCTGGGGAGCCTGTTCCAGTCACCAACCACCCTCTCAGTGAAGAACCTTTTTCTAATGTCTAATCTGAACTTCCCGACAAAGCTTCATGCCATTTCTTCATACCATTTCATGTAGTAAAGGAGTGTTTACATCTAAGGAAAGAATGTCTTGTTTGTTCCTGATAATTTGGGAAAACTATGCTACAAATACAGGCCTGTTAGTGTAAGCCCTTCCTTTCAAATTTTACTTCTTAGTGGAATTTGTGTTGCAACAAGTATTCATTTGTACCTTTATGTCATCAGTTCTGTGATGCATTAACAGAGCTGTGCCTTTGCTCATGCACAAATGTTTTAATGTTATGAATACCTATAGACTATTCTAGTGAATAAGTAACTCACATTGGAGAGTTTTCTTTTATTATTTTATAAATAATATATTTTAAAATTATATACACATATTTAGAAGCACAGATGTGCTTACATGTGTTGCCTTTGGACTGGTTCTGAGACCACAAATTCCAATATATGCAAGGTCCTGTAGTTGTGAAATAAATTTTTAGATTCCAGAAATGTCTGACCAAGTAAGCATTAAATGAAAAAGTGCAGCAGGGAAAACACCATTTCTGTATTTAGCCTCTAATTTGAAAGCTCTCTGTAATGGCATGGGCATGCTATGTTTTCATATCTTGTGCCTCAGTGCTACAGAGTTAATGTTGGAAGTTCTCTGAATTCAGAATTATTAATGTATTTATGGCTGGTAATGCTTTACTATTTTTTTTCCCCAAATTGTTCCAACTTCTGTTTAAGTGTAGTCTTCTCTAGGGATTAACTTGATATCTGAGAAGTGCTAAAACATTAAATGCTTGTAATGAAAAGTACAAGCTTTAAATATGCTTGTAGCTTAAGTAATTTATTAAGACTTGTCATTTTACTGATTTGGTAAAACTGATCCAATTTTAATATAAATAAATGCAAATGCAGTACTATTATAACTGTTTTTCAGTGTTATGCATATGTGTTTGCATATGCCCTACAGTAGGTAGCATTTGAAATTTTCTCTGTACTGATTGGAAAGGTAGCCTTTTCTATTTATTATGAACTTAAGAATGTAAGCCAAGTGTTTGATTTTTTTTTTATAGTACACTGTGAGCTGGAAGTGGAGTTGCAAGTTACAGGTGAGCCTGCTACATGTGAACTTGCTGCTGCCAAAAAAGGGAAGTCCCACTTGTTTCTTTCTCTGTCCTTTCTGCCAGCTGTCTGGTATGAACCCAAAAGAATGTGTTGGCTTTATTATTTGTCCAGTCAAAGGGTAATCTATTTGTGTTTGCTAACTCAGCAGAAAGATTATTTTGGTGTTTGGAGTGTTGAGTGAGCTTTCTGGTGGTTTAGAAGGTTGAGCAGGCTCAGTGATGTTCTGGAGCAAAGTGCTAGTGGATGTAGGGGAAGGAGAGTCCGTCGTTTTCTTGACAGCAATGAAGTATTAGGCTAGCTCAAGCTTTAATGTGTAAGTTGTTTTAAAATGTAGGAAAAGGAGCTTAAAAAAAAAAAAAAAGCTATCGGGAAAGCTTGTACAAACATTTTTCCAAAAACTCCTTTGGAAAGGACTGTAGAAAGTTGGCTCTGGAATAGAGAGAAAGATGACTACAGTTTTGTTGCTTGTGAGCCAGTTGTTGGTGTTTTCTAAATGCAGAGAAAGCATTCATCCAAAATGTGTTGGGTTTTGTTTTTTTTTTTTTAATATCCTGCAGCTCTTAAATGCCAACAACAATAATAAATTGCCTGAATTTCTCAAATGCTTTGCTAAAAGTAAGTGTAGATTTACTCAGCTGATATAGTTGTAGGTATATATGATGAATGAGTTGATCATGCAGAGTAATGCAGCTAGGAGGTAGGCTGCCCCTTTCACAATAGCATGTTCCTGGGAACAGGTCAGATTGAAGGAGTAGGTGAATTTCTTTCTGAAGGGGCAAGCACAAATGATGTGCTGTCTTCAGCATATCATAGAACCTGCTCCCAGCCTTGCTTTTCCTGGGCGACTTGAATGTGGTCTGTGTGAATTATTTTGACAGCCATTCCCCTATCTATCTTGAGAAATAGACAAGCTGAATTTACCTATGACTTTTTACGAAGTAGCATGTTCCAAATAAATCCAGTACAGTGGAAGAGAGGCTCTATGGCTGCCAGGAAGGATGGCAGTCAGAGGGTAGTTGCTATCAAATGAAATAATCCTGCATTTTGCTGCTGAGTATTCTGTGGGAGGGTGCTGTGTGGCAAATCCCATGAGCTATCCTGTAGAGTACCGTTCTTCTTAACTTGAAAGCTACAGGGACTCTTGATGTTCACAGTTCAGTTGTCCCCCAGATTGATGAATGCCACGGAGTATCTCATTCCTGTCCCTATGAACTTGTGTTTCTTAGCATGGAAATGAAACTACTGTACAGTGTTTTTCAGTCAGTGTGACCCTTGCTAAGAAGCCCTGATGTTTAAAAAGGCTCATTCAGTTCTTGTATTAAAAAAAAAAATTGCATGGAAAACAAGTACCCATGTTACTTTCAGATGGCTTTAAAACTAGCCATAAATTGTATCAGTCTGATCTAAAAATTGTGACTTTACAAAAAAGTTTTTTGTAAACTTTAACATTATTTTAGTAAGCCTTAGGTGTTCTTTCTTCTCATCATCTAAATCTGTCTTACTTTGGTTTGTCGATTTGCCACAGAATCAAAGTTAGATGAGAGACAAGAATAATTGAATACTGAGTGATAGAACTTCCAAGCAAAATGTAATGTGAAACATAAGGCACTGTGTATATATGTTTGTGTGTATAATAGCTGTACTCAGCCACCTGTTTAGGATTATCCCTCACTGAATAAAAAAAACTCACTAGTTTAAAAGTTTTGGCGGGGAAGGATTAGTTTTAATCAACAAACTTTTTGGAAAAAATCTTGGAACTTATGTTCCTGAGTGGCAGTATAGAGTTTGTTGACTCGATTTATTTTATTTTTTCCCCACAGTTGCAGTAGCAAAGCACACTACTGTCTGTAGTTTCCATATGCAAGAAAAGTTCCATTCACAAAGCTACCAAGTGTGGTGGCAGCAGACTTTACAGTAGTTGTTTACGTGACTCAGGGGCTGAGCTGTTTAGACAAGACCTCTGCCGCTTAGGATCTGAACAGTGTTTCTTAGGAATGCTGGCCTAATCCCATGAATTTAAATCCTTCTGTTTAAAGTCCTTCCTTAACAAGACCCAGCTGTCAGTCCTGTCTTCCATGGTTGTTCTACTGTATAGAAATTTCGTATTCACTTCCTCAGAGACTTGACTTACACTTTCTTTTTTCCTTTTTGCTATGGAAGCCGATTTTCTTGCTTTTTCAGGAATGTGTGCTTTAAAACATTGATTCTGTGCTAAATATTTACATTTGGTCTTAATCTCTGTAATTAAATTCTAGATCAAGTTCTTTTGGAATGCGTCAGTTGGTGCTTAACTGGCTTTTTGACACCTCTAACCTTTGACATAACAAAACTTTCTTATGTTGAGGCTGCTTTCTTGCTTTAAGTGCTTTTTTCCAGGGAGTAGAGTCCAGAACTGGTGTTTTTTCCCCCCTTCCCTCCCTCACTCTCTGCTGCCAAGATTTATTTAGAAACTGAAATAATGCAGCTTTTCAGTATGAACATGTATCTTTAGAGCTCATCTTAAGTATACAAAATCAATTAAAAAGAATTTTAATGAATTTCAGGAGGCTTATAAACTAGAGATTAAGGTCAGTGTTCAGTAGGCAATGCTTAGATTCCTGTTAGCAGTCTGTGACAAATTTTCATAGCTTTATACCTCAAATTGCTGATACTGGTTTGAGTTATTATGTGGACTTCTTGGTTTAAGATAATTAAACCATCCTTCCAGAGAAAGGATGTTGAATCAACAGTACAAGCAAAATCCCAAGTGAAGGAAGTATTAAAAAGAAAAAATGCAGGGAGAAATATTGTCAGTTTTTTCCTTTTTTTTTTTTTTAAAGAAACTTTGGAGAGAGTTTTTCAGTGACATTCTGCTAAAATGGCGGATAAGAATTAAGCTGTATTTTCAGCCTTTATCAGTGAACATGCCTTTCTATATCTGCTCACAGACTTTCTCCTCTTCAGCAATTTCTGCAGGCTTGTTGTCATTTAACCCCAGCTGGCACCTAAGCACCACCCAGCCGCTTGCTCACTCTCCCATGGCAGGATAGGGGAGAGAATCGGAAGAGTAGAAGTGAGAAAACACATGGGTTGAGATAAAGAGAGTTTACTAGGTAAAGCAAAAACCGCACATGCAAGCAAAGCAAAACAAGGAATTTGTTCACTACTTCCTATCGGCAGGCAGGTGTTCACCCATCTCCAGGAAAGCAGGGCTCTATCACACATAATGGTTACTTGGGAAGACAAACACCATAACTCTGAATGTCCCCCACTTCCTTCTTCTTCTCCCAGCTTGATATGCTGAGCATGACGTCTTATGGTCTGGAATATCCCTTTGGTCAGTTGGGGTCAGCTGTCCCAGCTGGGTCCCCTTCCAACTTCTTGTGCACCCCCAGCCTCCTCGCTGGTGGGGTGAGGTGGTGTGAGAAGCAGAAAAGGCCTTGACACTGTGTAGGCACTGCTCAGCAGTAAGGAAAATATCTCGGCGTTATCAATGCTGTTTTCAGCATAAATCCAAAACATAGCCCCATACTAGGTACTATGAAGAAAACTAACTACCCCAGCCAAAACCAGCACAAGGCTTTACTAGAGAATAATGGTGGTGGAATTGTTACAGGCTTTGGCACCCTGCTCAACCAGATGTCTCTCAGAAGTTGTTTTGTGGATTGAAATCTCTTCTGGAAGGGCTTCCCTCTTACTTTTTGAGGAGAAAAAGAGCGAGTGTGGAGGAGTTATATAAGTGTAGGACTTCCTTCAAGGGAATTTTTTTTTTCTTGCCTGGTGGTGGTGTCAAAATACGACTTGGATTCTTCCAGTATCAACAAGGAAAACTGTGAGTTGCAGTTTATGCAGCAGGAAGTTGGCTTTCTGTCTTGTTATTGCATGTGAGGTTTATGGGGATCCGAAATTGTGCCTAATCACCTGCAAGACGCAGGGGAAGACGCTGATAAAGTACTGTCTCAAAGCAGTGGTTCTCCTGCAGCTGTGAGATTCATAAACATGTTTTTCCACCTACATCCATATCATGAAGAACTTGTCTGTACTTTCTCCTTTTCATGTCCCATAGCTGCTCCCAAATTTCGTTGTGTGGCAATGGACCCTTCAGCCCATGTGCCACACATCACCACCTAGTGAGCAAAGTTGGTTTACTGCCAAATGATCCCCTCCCCTTTCCTGTCATAGAAAACTGCCCCATTCCTGCTAACTTCCAGCCTTTCTTTCCAGTCTTGACTGCTAGATCTCATCTGTCCAGTGCCCCACATTAGTCTTTCTCCTAGACTCACAGGGCTTTTCTGCTATGCAGTCCTTCCAAGCCTCCCACAAGGCACAGCTTTTCCATGGAAAAGCATCTCCTTACATAGCATTTATTTCTTTTCTGGTAATGTCATGGTGCAGTGCCATACATCCATTTTTTTTTTTTTTCATCAGAGTGGCTATCCTCGTCTGCCTCACACCTCGGCAGACATCCTTCTGTGTAGAGCTTGGTGATGAAAAAGAGTGGTGGGGTTAGAGGGGGGTTTAATGTCCCTCCTTGCAGTTTGCAATGAAGTTGGAGGATGAAAGTTGACTGCCAATCTAAATACTTAAAGCTGGTCTTACTAGTGGCTTAAAAATGTAAAAATTGAGCCGGGGAAGCTGTTTAGATAGGTTTATTTTTGGTTTAAGCCAGTGTTGTTGTTGTTGTTGTTCTTCTGCTCAGCTTGTTAGGAGTGGGTTTAAAGTAAATCAGGTGTCTTCTAAACTGAATACACTTTTTTGTTCTTTGATAATGTTTCAGCTAAAAGATTATTTCCCTACTTGTCCTCTAAACAATTTTTTAAAGTGATGTTTCTTAACGTTATGCTGTTTTGTAACAGCTAGCTATAAACAAAATGTGTTGACTCATAAATGCTAAGAATGAAACACCTATGTACTTTAGGTGTATTGCATTTATTTGTGGGTTTTCTGAAAAATATACAATTGTGTTTTTTTCTTTCTTTTTTTTTTCTGGAGATGGTAGTTCCAGCTATAGTGAAATACAGCTTTTCACAATGTAATCTTAATTCTTCCCAGGAATCCTAAATCAACTTCCAGCCTGTTGCAGCTGAAGTTAGTGTAAAGAATATATACACTGATATGAAAGTTTATATAAAGCAACCTGTTGAGAATGTTGTTTCTTTATCATAGCTAAAGCACTACTCTTCCATTTTTTTTGAACCATGGTTCATAGGCTGTCACTAGGCCCTTGTTGAAAGGGATTTGGCAACTTCTTCTGAGTCTAGATAGTACCCACATTATAGAGATTGCCAGTGTCTGGTATGGTTATCTTAAGTGAGCATTGGCATAATGATTATTTTTAACCTTTGAGAGGGTCCCTTGAGCAAAAATTAGTTTTTAACTGTATTAAAGCATAGAGTAGCTCAGAGTGGTATGAGGACGTACCCTCACCTGTATTGTAATTTGACCTATGACCTAAATGATTTTCTTGCACCTCCCTCCTCCTGGTTGGTTTGATCTTTCATATATATACCATCTTCTAGAAGTACTGTTAAGATGTCCACCTTATACATGTAGTTGGTAGTTACTTGCTTTATTTTGCTTTCTTATAGTTGAAAGACAGCCTAGTATGAGTGTAAAAATGAATTTCTTTGAGTATTCATTCCTGGTGGAAAAAGACTCTCTACAGGCACAATAGACATAGACTGATCTGTAAAGGGATGTGAATTTTATACTGATTGGTTGGCAAGAGCTTCTTCCCTTCCCAAGTGCAGGGTGAGCCTAAAAGTGCTGCTATCAGCCTGGTGATTGTTATTACTGAGCCACAGCTACAAGAATATTTGGGTATTTCCTGGGATCTATGTGTAAGGCCAAATACTGTCACAAAATCCATTGCTATTCTTAGTCTGCTGATGGAGAAGAGAGACTATGTAAACTTTTCTGGAATGAATGAAGTTGCAAGAAGCAAGTAAGCTCATAGAAATTAATTTACAGTGTGTCTTCTAATGTTTCTCTGGATTGAAAAGAAGATCCACAGGCCGGTGTGGTAGATTGGGTACCTGTGGAGCTGTCATTCAGGGAGTAGCCAGAATGGCATGAATGTACAGCACCTGTGCACAGGCTAGTCTCACCTGCTTCTGTTGCATTATTAAATTAGTGCTTAGTTTAGTGGTGGTAGTAAAGTGGTTTCCTTTAAATGCAGCTGACAAGTGGTTTTCAGTGCCCATTAAGTTTAACTATGGATGTATATACAATGTCATTCTTTCATGCTGTGTCTCTTCTCATGTATTGTTTGAGACATCCCCTCCTTCCGAGTGGACATCCCTTCGTGCAGTTTCATGCATCTTGGTTCAGTCACCTGCTGATCCTGAATTAAGGAGTTTCCTGTTTGCTAGGTTTCCTTACCAATCGCACCAACATAGAAGTACCTCTTTTTGCATTGCCTGTAAATAGAATAGTCAATGCAACCTGCATGTTGAATAGCAAGCACAGGGATGGAACTGTATACTGCGGGAGGGGGAGAGGGAAGAATGTAGATCTGCATCACAAAAAGATGTTTTGCTCATGTCTCAGTTGAATCCTTTTGAAGGCTGTTGTGTGCCCCCCCTACAGAATAAGACAGCCTTGATTTTGTTGTGTGTTATTGCTTGGTTTTGATTTTTTTTTTCCTTAATTCCATCAACACTAGCAGCTATAGAAGAAAGAGAGAGCCAAATGAGACACAGCAGAATTAGGTGCTGTTTTATTTGAAAAATGTGTTAGACCTTTTGGATCATCATTTGGACTGTTGTTAGTAGTATGTCTGAAAATGTCCTCATTTCAAAATAGAATCCTTTAACCGGTTATGTAAAATACTGTGCATGTTTCTGTGCTTTTTTAGTCAGATTTTATGTTCTGTTTTTACATACAGAATGTTGCTGAAGGTACAGTTATGGATGTATGCAGTTTTCCTTGTTCTGTCTGCCCAAATCATGAGCAGTTTGCTTTGTATTCCTTGCCTTGGCCCTTATCTGGAAAATGGAAATACTCCTTCCTTCATTCTTCCAACATGTCTGGTGTAGTTTCGATGATAAATGCATACAAAGATGTTAAAGGCTTGCATTTTTACTTGAATCATTAAGCCCTTGGGAAGTTTCAGTAACAGTTCAGACATCCAAGTTCTTCGTTTCTTTTTCTAAAGGTTTTATATAAGCTTTAGTGGAGCTTCGGGCTGGCTGATCAGTATGTGTGAGTCTACCATGTCATTAGGAGATGTGCACTTCTGGATATCTCATCCACTTCCTTTGTGTACTCTGGGGACAGAAGGGTTGCCTACATTGCCCTTAGTGTTCTCGTATCATTTGCAGCTGTGTATTAGGATAACAGCTGTAATTGAATTGAATATTATGCTTCAGGACTTAAGTGAGCTGCCTGCTGTGATCAGGAATGTTTGTCTTTTGCCTATGCTGCTGCACATCTCCTCCCCACCCCCCCAACCTTCCCTTCACAATTAATGAAATATTTAAGGGTGTTATGTTTTCCTGAAATCTGTGGCCATAGCTAGAATTGGGAAAGCAGAGCAAGGAGCCCTGTGGTCTGAGGTAGGGAATCCTCACTCTGAGACGATTGCATAGTCTTGTCTTGCTGTCCACTCAAAATAGTGGCTAGAGTTGGCTGAAATCTGTTCTGCCCCTATCCCTCAGATCAAATTGGCAAGAAATGTCTGAGGGCTTTTCTTTTTCCTAATCTGTATGGACCAAGAATCACCTCTTAGAGGCATCTGAAATTTATTTTGCTTAGTAATTTTTCACTCACTGTAGAGGCTCCATCAGCCTTCAACCTGGGGGAAGTTTAATGGCCTGCAACACAGAGGAAGTGTAATCTTGAGGATTGGTAGGAAGGATTCTTCTGAAAGAACAACTCAGGACTGAAATAGCAGAACTTGTGAGTCACTTGTGGTCCTTCAGTGGGTAAGGAGGAGATGCTTTTTAATGATCATTTACTCGAGCAAAATTCGCCATTTATCTAAAAACCTCTAAGACAGGTTGACCTGATCGTGTGTTTCTGTCCTCTTCAAATACTGTCATGAGCATATTCAAAGTATGTGTTGTCTGGAGTCAAGCATAAATAACCCTCTTAAAGCTTTGAATTTGTACGTTCTCAAATTGTGTAATAAAGTTTAACTTGACTATGAAACCTTTTTTTTGACATCTAGCTGTTTTTTGTCAAGGTTGCAGCTGCTCTAAGATATTTTTTCATTTATAATACAAATGCATACTCCGTCTACTTCCTACTAATATTTAAAAAAGATTAGTTATGTAAAAAAAAATTATTTACAGACATACACTTCTTGACATTACTGCATTAAACTCTCTTTCTGCATCAACTTGTTAATGTTTGTTATTCTTCGTTTGAACATCATTCCAAAGCTAAAACTGCATGGGAAGAGATGCTACAATAGTGTTTGTCTTATCATAACTGCATCATGAAGATTCTGGAAAATTGGAGCTAATGTATGTTTTTAAGTACCTCTCTGCCTACTGAAGGCAGACTGATACAGATTCAAAGTTACACATTTTCCTAGCTTTCATAGTCTCACTCTGTTTTCATACTGAAAATGCTCTAGTCTTAGCTGGTAAGACTAAGACGTTGGCTCCTGCAACTAATGAGTGTCATTGTTTCAGAGAACACCTATATTTTATACTCTGCTTGACAAATATTTTACCTAAGGCAACTTGTTTTCATGATCTCTGGCTAAGCAGTTTTTTAAAGCTGTCTTCAGGTTGTCTTCATAAAGAATCTGCTGTGAGACATGATGTAATCTAGGATGCTCTTTTTATGGGAATTAATTTAATGTTTGCTTGGGTACTCCAGCTGGAATCTTGGTTCAGGAAATGGGACACAATGATTGATAAAGCCCCTTCTTTTCAAGGCAACATCTGCCTGGCTAGATGTGAGACGGTCACTGAAATATATTGGAGGGAATAAAGGTTCTACTGTGTGCCTTCTCAGCAGTGCAAATTCCAGATGCAGTTAGATAGATTCTTCAGTAGACGTTTCAGTAATTTTGGTGTGTCCCCTCTCTTACAGGAAGAAATATCTTTTAAATGTGTTTCATTATACAAGGGGTCACCCTCTGGAGACTAATTTAAAATTTTAGGCTGCAGTTATGGAAAGCTAGAATCAATATAAATAGTAATAATACAAAGACAGCTTAAGTGATGATGAGAAACCAACCCCGTGGAATATAGGGTAGACTTCTGCTTGATCCACTTTGTATCTTACCTCTTTCTTCAAGCTTTCAAACAAAGAAGGGGTGGGTGGGTGGGTATTTTGTGGGTGATTTTTCTGTGGCACATCAGAAGTATTTCCCATTGTTAGAAATCAAGATGATGAAGTAAACATTCCAGTATCTTCAGTTTGTTTATTTCAGGAAATTGTGGGTGCTTGTGTCAACTAAAGTTAGAGGGGGAGTTTATACAGCACTGATGTATTGGGGGGGGTGGGGGGGTGGTCCAGGAACAGTGAGACAGTTTGCTTTGATATTAACGTCTGATAGCTGATTAAGACTTTTTTCTTCTTCCAGTTGTTTTTTTCAAACAGTTGTTTCATTAGCAGTTGCTAAAATTTATGTAAGTTATATGTTCACTTGTGTTGCTATAATTATTTTTATTACAAACTTAAAAATAGTTTTCTTTATATTCTCTATAAGAATTTAGTGAAAAGGTTGTTGTTCGACTGGGCTTAAAAAATACAAACAGCTAAAGGCAAAGGCAGGTTCTTGTACAGGCATGTGCTTAATTTTAGGAGTAGAATTAGAAATCAGGCTGTTTGAATAACTGTTACTTTGAGCAGCTTTTAATCCGTCTTTTACTGAAACTCTAGGCTGTCTGCAATTCAAAACATGCGTTTTCAGACACAAAGATTTCTTTTCCGTGGTTTCAAAAGATATATTCTTGCATGTTGCACAGATCAGTGGGTAAGGGAGGGAATATTGTGGGCTGTCCAGTTTTGTACCTCCAGCTAAACCTGAGAATAAGGCCTTACAGTGAGGATGTCGGGTTTTTGTACTTGTTGGATTTCTGCAGTCCAGACTAGCTGCCTAATACCAAGCAAGACTGGAAAGTGAAATATGCTCAAACTGCACATTGCTTTTAAAGCTGTTTTTATGTATTCCATAATTATTTGTCTTCGTTCTACTAGTTGCTTTGAATGAGTCTTGTACATCTCATGTTCTGCTCTTGACTTCCTATGTTTGAAGAATAGGATTTATTGCTAAAGCCCAGTGCCCTATTTTAATTTTGAAGAACAGCTTAAAGAGCCCCATGTGTGTAAACACTTGTTCATTCCTTTTTGCCAACCCTATTTCCAAATTGCTACTAATTAGTTTATTTAAGAAATAAGTAAGGAATTAAAGCCTATTTCCAAAAGTAATGCTGAGTCCCTTGCTTCCTTGATAGTTGGAATGCAGTTGAGTTTGACAGGACAGTTCTGTTGAATTGTGGCAGATCATGTGTTGATGTAAAGAAAACATCCTTAATGAGTTGCGGAGGGAGGGAAAGAAGGGCAGGAAACAGGTAGTAGACTTGAATCAGAGGTTGTCACATTCCTTAATAAGCCAGTGACCCAGTATTGAAATACATTAGTAACTATGAATGATTTATACACCTTAATTATATCTTCAATCTATTGATGTGTGTTTAGGTGCAACTATTTCTTTCTTGGATCTTACACTGAGGCAGGTAGATATTGCTGTCCAGGACCTCAAGAGGTCACCCACAGTACTTCTAAGTATGTGAATCTCTTCATGTATGCAAGGCACAGATTCTATATTTTTCCAATTTAAAGCTGTATTGCTTACACAGGTTTACCTGTTTAACTGGCACAAAAGAGTGCACAGACATTATTTGATTTTTAAAATGTGGCAACAGATGCTTTCTTTGTATAATACATAAATGCAGAATTTTAACTATTAAAATTATTGCCTGAGTAATTTCAGAAACATATGAGGTTATTGGTTATAAAAGGTCTCTTTGTTTTTACTGAAGTGGCTGAAGCTTTATCTTTTATCAGACGTTCAATGTGTTTTCACTGAGTTGTGTGACTACAAACCTGGAAAACTATTGCCTGAAGCATGGTTTAAAAAAAGAAAAACAAAGCTCAAAGTTGGCTCAAAATAGTACATTGAAGGAAACTTTCACTTGACATAAAATTTTTATTTGGGTTGTTTTGAATTTGAATTTTTTTGGCTGACAGATTTGTACCTCAGTTTTTGAATTTGAGAGGCATTGGAATGTCTGTGTGCTGTAGGAGCCTTGGGATGTATTCAGCTAGTTCCTATGCTGTTTGAAGCTAAAAGAAAACAAATGCTCTTTTGTTCAGGTTTTCATCTAGATTACTCTTAACGTAAATTGGGTTATAGGACATTGGATAATACACTAAGAATTTTCCATAACTTTCTAATCCCCCTCCAAATCACTTTTTCAGGAGTAGTTAATTTCAGAATATTTTATGCTTATTAAGAAGAAACATGGAAATGCTAAAGGAAATGATCTGCACTGTATTGTTGACTTAGTGTGCTGCAATATTAAATTCAAAGGAGAAATGTCAGTCAAAGCACAAGACTTTCTTATTTTTGACTTAAGAACTTGCTGGATTTGCTTGGTCCCTGTCATGTGAACAGAATATTAATAAGAAACAAATAATTTACGTGCTCAAACTACCTTTAATTATTTACCAGAGTGTCAAGAAAATGTGTAGAAATGTGGATGTGAGCTTTGGCTGTCAGTTTTGTGAAAGCATTTACATTTTTTTTCTGTGTAACAATTCTTTAAGCACTCAGGTGAACAAGTATTAGAGGTGAATGAATACCTGCTAGAATCTTACTCCTGTATTTATGTCTGCACACTATGCTTATGTGCTCATATGGTATACTACTGTAGTGTTCTGTCATATACAACTACTTGAACAGAAATGGATACTGGCATGATGACACACAGATGATGACAAATGGAAGAACAACTCTTGATTTCCAAACCAGCTCTGAACAGAGTATGTTTTCTAAACCAGAGTATGTGATATAGCTCCTTTTGGTTCCTGGGGCTAGATTTTAAAATGCAGAAATCCAGTTACTTGTTCAGATGGTGTTTTGAATGTTTGTGTATTGTCTACTGCATTCCTGTAATAGATTTGTAACAAATTCAATAGTTATTTTTAGGAAAAAGATCCTTAGTTCAGTAACAAGCATGAGCTTGTACAGGCTTGTGTTTAAATAATAAAAAAGATTGGGGGTGAAAACATCAGTTGCCTGAAAGATGGTTTGTTTTTGTTTTGGGGTTTTATGCTGTCAGTTGCCTTTGAACATACTTAAGCATCTCTAGTTCAAAATGCTTATTACAGTGCTTCTGAAATTATAGTGAATAAACGCGTTATTGTTGCTGAACCTTTAATCACATTGGCATTTCTAGTAGGACACAGAATTCTATTTTTGTTTCTCTGATAATCTTTCCATTGTTAATTAAGTGTGATGTAAACAAATCCTGCAGTCTTACTCTTTTACAACTACTTTTTTTTCAGTGCAGAGTGTTTTCATTATAAGGAAATATTGTTAATATAATAATATCCTATTCTCTTGAACTGGGTTGATTTAAGGCAGGAACTACCGTCTCAAAGTGCAAGTCTGCAGAATGGGGCCTCAGTGAAAGGCACTTTAAGTACACTTTTGATTATAACTTACCTCTGTCTCAAAGCTGTTGCTTTCTGATGACAGCAATTTGTTAGTTTCAGAATTCTGCAATGGTGTCTTTCTTGAAAATGTCAAAATGGTGTATTTGAAGCATTGTTCTTGGGCTTTTCATCTTTCCTTATGTGTTTTGATATCACATCATCTCACATTTGTCCTGGCATACTGAAAGCTATAATGGCTTGCATAACAATCAGGTTGAAAGAGTAAATGGTTCTTTTTTTCTAAATTATTGGTAAGTTTGTTTTTTGTGGTTTTTTTTTTTCCTGACAGTGTAATTAAAATAGTAGATTATGATTAACTATTGCAACTGGTGACTTCTAATGAAAGCCTCAGTGATTTTTCATAAAACAATATTAGAATACTGTGCTTCATGCATTTAAAAGTGAAAAAACCTAATGAACTGTTTTGGAAACTAGACAGTTGACTTAAAGCTATTATGAGTCTGCCTGTTTAAATAGCATTTCAAACAGATAAAGTTGACTGATGCAGTCCATAGTGGATAATGAAATAGTCCGTAGACCACACTTCAGTGCAGGAAGCCTTACTTGCATATGGAAGACTATACCATGTTGGTACCTTATTTTATCTAGAGGCAACAGCTACCTAAACTCTGCTACCCTGCAAATGCTCTAGAAATATGAGTGGCTTACTTCATGGTGTCACACTAGAACAGTTATTCCTTTTCCATTTCTTAGATCTAATATAGTTCTAAATGACTCTTTAAAAACAAACAAAACAACAATACAAAGCACACACAACCTCCCCAACCCTTTAAACATATGCCATTTTTCTTTCTTGTTATAAATAACAATGTCATATCCTTAGAAAGGTGTGATAACTCGCCGTTAGATCACGATTTGCTAAAGAATGGTACATGTTTGCTGTGATCAACAACAGTGAGAAAGAAAATGGCTGTAAAAAGGAAAATTTCAAGCTTTTTAATTGGAATGTGCACTTTTTTTGAGTTGTTACTGTTTCGAATTCTTATGTCAAAAAGTTCAGATAGTGTTATCTGAGCATTTTGTCTCTGCCTTAATTTATTGAATTAATCCTTTAATTAATGTCCTTTGGAATATCTCCTTCCAGTAGGGGAGCTTGTGCTAAGAGAGATCCCTTTTACAGAACTAGCAAGCTAATATTAGCGGTTTCTTAAGCGAGACACTATCCTCTGTGTGCCTTTTGCAAGCAAACGTTGACAGGCTCATAGGAAATGCAGCTGACGTTAGGAAGCTTGGGTGGGGACTACAAGGAGCTGGCAAATACTACAGGGTTTAGTGCCAAACTTGCTGACACGACAGTACTTTACTTGTAAAAGTTTTCTTTAGGCTGCTAATTCTGTCTTCAGAGTAACTGGAACTAAAGCAGTGTCTCTGATGCCAAGCTAAAATAGCTAAAGCAACAGCTTATGGGAAATTGAGAATGCTGGTTTCTTTCCACAGCTTAGATTGTCAGAAATATTAGTAAAAAGAACAAGCTTCTCTCTTAATGAAAGGATGAGTTATGAACAGTGCCATAGAATGAATGCACTGCAAGGCAAGTCCCATCTAACTGTAGATTAAGTGGCAAAAACAGCTCAAAGAGGGAAAGGCTAGCAGTGTAAAGTATCTGTAAATACTGAGCTCTGTCTGTTTTATATCACAGTTTCCATTCATTTGATTTGCCAGTTCATAGTCATATTTCCTGAGGCATGCCTTTAATAGCTTCCCTTAGCCTTTGCTTCAAGTGTACCTAGACATTGAGAAATGCGATGTTGTTGAATGTGAACACTGTTACAGCAGTTTGAACATGTCACCTTAAGTATGATGTGTTTTGTCTTGAATTTACAATATTTCTGGTCTGTATAAAAGCAAAGCTTTGAAGGGGCATGGAGGTGGAATCCAGTTTCTGTCTGTTTTGCAGAAGTCCAGGCAGAGTATGAGTTGCTGCTACCCTGCTGTCTCTAATTCTGTATGTGGAAGAGCTTTCAGGTGACATCATGGAGAGGAATCTTGCAGGGGAAGGCATGCCTGACTTACGGAACATAAAAACTGGTGCAGTCTTGGTGGAAGGATGCAGCTCTATTACATAAGTATATTGGCATTTTTTGGATTTCAGCATTACTTTTAGATTTTAGGAAGAGCTTCCTTCCCTTCCCTGGAGTGCTGGAAGTACTTAACAGGACTCAGAACAAGTGTTGGAAGAAATGAGATTCAGATGGTGAATTTAATCTGTTCAGTGTTTGCTTGGTGCAGTATGCCATGCCAGGTTAGCTTTAGTATTATTGTCCCTTTTAAGGTAAGCAGCTGCATTGTGCTCTCCCACAAAAGTAAAATCTCAGTAGGAGACTGAAGCTGCTTTGCCTAGAGCAACTGGATGGCAGTATCTTGCATCTGTGGGAGGCACTGGCTTCTGCTGACCTCAGAATTGTAGATCACCTCTGAAATCTCCTGTTCCCTGATTATTTTATCAAGGTAAAGTGAAATATAAGCAATATATAAATAGAAGGAAGGGCTGTTTTTAAATCATGGAGGTTTTTTGCATGAACTATTGTCATATAAAGTCAAAACCGGATCGAACAGTTTTCTTCTGAGATCCCCTTTATCATCTTTCATTACATCTCTCATCAGTTCAACTTTGCAACACTGATGTCTTTCAAACCAAGATTTGTCTTTTCCTGAAGACTAGCATTTAGAAAGTTTGCTTTTAAATCTATGAAATGTGAACTGGAGCTTTCTGAAAACTATGTAGCAAATTACTGTGTAGCTTGTGACTTGACCAAATCAAGCTGTACAGCACACCATGAATTTTTTGTGTAGCTCTTGGTGGCGATCTGTTCTCATGTCTCTCTGGACATTCTATAGCACATCTCTAGGATTTGCTCTTCTGTAGTGCCTGATCACTCCCAAATTGTTGCCTATGTAATTTTCCTCCCAAGTATGTAAACGTTCATTCTGAACCGGATCCTGGGTTTAACAGTGTGGATGTACCCAGGAAGGCATGTGTGTCAACTCCATGTAAGGGGCTTGGAGGACATGTTTGGGGAAGAGAATAGAGGCTTGTTTAACAAAAGATTAATTTCCTTTGAGGTGATAAAAGATAACCTTTGGAGAAATTAAGTCTTTATCTTGGTCACTCGAATTTGTTGAATGAAGGAGGGTCTGATAGCTGTAATCACGACTTTCTGCTTCCAGGGAGGAGTTTCTTTGTTGGGTAAAAACTGTGCAGTATCACTGAAGTGATCTGGACAGTGTCCAAGATTTAAACTGTCTCATGGGATGTATTGCTGGCATTCTCTGTGGCCTGTTTAAGCATTTCTGTTTACAGACTGTGTAGAGTCAGCTATTTGCAGTACAGTGAGACTGCACTTCCTGTGGGTTGAATGGTGTTGCTTAACTGTGGTCAGCTGAATTCCTTGGACAGGAGTTGAATTTTTGTAATGTAAAGTCAATAGACTTTGCCAACAATAGCTGGCAATGAATGCACGTGCAAGGCTAGCACGAAATAATTTCTGATGGTGTATTAAATATTGTATACTCTGTTCTTCATCTTTTTCTGCAAGGTTCTGACAAAAGTGAGCTTCAAGAATGGCTTTGTAATTATCCATTGCAGCTTTCACACTAACTCTTTACTTTTCAGCAGGGTAATAAACTGTGAATGTATGCAATTTTTATAAAGCTTATGGACAGACATGTGCTTTGACTTCAGAACACTTTTTTAGAAACTTAGTAGCTGACACCAATTTTCTTAGACACTGATACAATTTGAATATCAATCTTTAATTTTTTTCAGATGGAGCAATTATCAGATGAAGAACTTGACCATGGTGCGGAAGAAGATAGTGATAAGGAAGATCAGGATCTGGACAAGATGTTTGGGGCCTGGCTGGGGGAACTGGACAAACTCACGCAGGTTAGCGAGGTTTCAATCATATCCCAGAATAATTCTTTACAAGTATTACATGTTTCTTTTCAGTTGGATGCTAACTACTTAGCACTGCCACTTGAAGCAAGGTAGACTGTAGCATGTGACCAGCTCAGTACTCTTTAAAGATTTCTAAAGTGGCTTGTTTTCCCCATCTCAAAGTTGTTAAATTCATTTTTCATGACCTGCTAGTTTGACCTTTCCCAAAGGGTATGATTTCTTCTGACAACTATGGAATTGGTATTTTGTCCTCATGTATATAGAGAAACACTGACTTTAGCTGGCTGGCTAGAGGTAGGCTATATCTCCATACACATGGCTGGATATTGTCCAGCTATGACAGCATTTATTTGTTGCACCTGAACAGCAATAAGAAACAAGAAATTGTGAATGTTGCCATTGATGACATGTTAGGGTGCCCTGATACACCCTAGAGGACTCACCATTATTCCAGAGTACTCTTCCTGCATCGGAGAGGCAGCTGAAAGGACATCATCTTTTGGCACTTCCTTTTTTTTTTAGTGTTTTTTCCTTTCCTTCACAAGCAGATCTTGCATTTTGCATGGTATGCCAGACTCTTGGGGTGATAGGCCATTTCTCTGTGACTGCCTGCTATGTTTTTTTCAGCTGTGTGAGCTGGCCCTCTTGAATAACATGTTTCATCTTCTCCCTCTTTGTCACGTAGACTTAAGCAAAGGTATGATACCTTAAGTTTCAGTAAGCTAGAGAAGAGGTAGCTTTTCTCATCTTCATCTTCATCATTCAAAGACTGAAGGAAAATTGAGCTAATCATGTGACGGCATTTCAAATTCAGGCTCATCTGTCTTATCTTCTAGTTAAATCTCTGCCTGCAAGATCTAAATGTACATAGCACTCTAGGGGAAAATCACTTTTTTTTCTGAACTTGTGCATGCAGGGCAATAAAGGATCCTGCCTTTTGAGATGAATGGAAGACAGTGTGAAATAAATCTTTATATTGTAATTCTTGTTTTTTTTAACTCCCTGTGAAGGATTTTTAATGGTAAGCAGGAGCTGTTTTGATGGCATGGGCTCTGTAAATTACCTCAAGTGAGGATCTTCAGAGGAGCACAATAGGTAATTGATCTGAGACCTTTTGTACTCTGCCCCATTTTTTCAGGTATGAGCAGCCTAGATATATAAGCACACTTAGGGCTTACAGCTACGCTATTGACATACAGACTTATGGTGATGTCTCAATTTGTGTGCTGATCCACGCAAAATTCTTAAAACCTACTAACAGATAATTAAGGGGAAGACCCACGTTATTTGTTTCTCACTTTCATATTGCTGTACAACACAGTCTGCAGCATAGCCTGACAGTTGCCGTTCTATCTTTTGCGACTACTGAGAAATGACATTTCTGCCAAAACTTTGAGTGACCTCATATGGTTTTGTATAAACAAGTTAATGCAGTTACTTGTGTCTCAGTTCGTTTGTTTGGAAAGTGATTGTGTCTTGATGCAGCTGTCCCAATAAAGTCCCAATAAAGGGGGGTGGTTAGAGCTAATAAGCTACAAAGTGCATTCTCCTGTAGTCTCAACACTTGTTGCTATTTATCATCTGGATTCTAGGAGCAGTAGGAGGAAAGGTTTTTTTTTTCCCTGAGTTGCTTGAACATTAACTTCCTTTTTAGATTTCCTAGATGTTTGTTTTGGGAGGATTGAAAGTAAGACCCACATTCCTTTCCAGATGGAAGTGCTTTTAAAAAGATTTGTAATTGTTAAGATGCCTATGAGATCATTTGAATTCACTGTGCCCTCTCTAACTGTTCATCTAATGCAAGCATTTAAAATGTAGTCACAAAATTTGGAGCATATGTGAGCAGAGTTTGGCACTGATGCAGAGTGCATTAACATATATCCGGCCCTAGTTATCCTGCTCTGTGGTGCAGGTTAAATGAAGGAAATCTTACCTTGCTTCTCATGATCATTCAGAACTAAGCTTTTGGTTGCAGTTTTCGGCAGTTCTCCAAACTGCTAGTTTAGCATCATAATGTGTTATGGAGAATGTGCTCTGGTAACTGAGAGCATATCACATGTGTTCCCAAGGATGTGAAATAACTTAATTATTATTAAATTCAGTAAAACACGTTTTAGGTGCTTTTAGTCAGAATGTATTTGCTTTACAGGAGATCTTTTGTGGCAGTCTATGGGTTCAGTCTGAAATAATGCGCCCTAACTTGCCTCTTCTGCCTCCAGTTTCACTGCTGCCTCTAGGGTTATAGATTTTTAAATTATTATTATTATTGTTGTTGTTTTTATTATTATTATTATTTAGCTATTCTGTGTGGGACAATATGTAAGCTCCATTAGAGGTACTAGAGGTGAGATTTTTTTTTTTTTTCCACCTGATGGTAGGCAAGGCTGCATCACTAGCTTCTCCTCATTAAGTGGTGATTGACCTCCTAACAAAGTGGGGATTTTTGTGGTTGTGTTTTGGTTTGGCGTGGGGTTTCTTGTTTGTTTGTTTAGGGTTTTTTTTAAGTTCAAGCCAAACTGAGAAGTGAATTCAGCAAAAATAAATATTAGGGAAAAAAATAGTGCATCTGATTTTTAACACAGGCTTGAGTAAAGATTTGGAAAATGGAAATTAAAAGCTTAGATGAGAAACTTTCTTCTGTTGGAGCTAGAAGATGCTTTTCTTTCAGACAAGCTTATCTTCAGGAAAGCTTTATCAGTACAAGCATTGCTTAAATTCAGACCCTCTGCTGGCCTGTCAAGGCTCAACGACAGCAAGAGCTAGATTCCCCATCTAACACTTGTCACTCCAGGGGCAGCAGCTCCAGACCTTGTCATGCACCATTTGGGTCACCAGCTGGATCATGGTACCCTCTTGCTTGCTGCTTACAAAAATGCTGGTATTTCTTATAATATTATGCCTGTATTAGCCTTCATAACATAACAATTCAATGTATTGAGTAGAAAGATGTCTTGTATCTTTTTTTTTTAACCTGTATTAGTTTTTCTAAAAAAATTTATCCTACATAAACTGGGTGGGGTTTGTTTTCACAATGTAATGTTTTTCACAGGAAAGGCTTATTGAGAAAAAAAGCCTGAATTTAGCCAATTTAAAATGCTTTTTAATAAAATAGAATTCTTAATTGAATGCTTTTTTGTGCTTATGCCATGATTAGGCTCATAAGCTAATGGTGCATTTTTGGAGAGGGTGCCACAGTTTGGATGTGTTTAGATACTTGTGCGATTTGCTACAGAGGAGTTGTTACAGGTAAGCCAGCTGTCTGTGTTTCAACATGAGGTAGTAGGTAACACCACTTAAAAATGCATGTAGAATATGCTTCCATCCGTTTGATTCTAAAAAAACCAGAATGTATTTCACATCTCTTCTCCATTGAATATCTGACGCTAAATCTCTGTGGTATGGTGATGTATGTTTTCAGTCAAGCCTGAAAAAGAGGTTTTTGGTTTTTTAATATGGCAGGAGTTTTTGGAAATTTCTGTTAGAGAAAATTAATTTTCATTCATCTTGAAGATTTGCTTGTCCAGTTACTTGTCAAACTTTATTCTGCCCCTTTTTTGTCTTTTTCAGAGTTTGGATACAGACAAGCCTGTTGCACCAGTGAAGAGATCACCTCTCCGTCAGGAAACCAATCTTGCCAACTTCTCATATCGCTTCTCCATGTACAATTTGAATGGTTTGTTGAATTATTTATCCCCTCAATTATTAGTTTAGGAAAAAAACTTGTTCCAGCTATAAATGAGAACTTTGTAAAATATAAGAGTGTTTAAATACACTCCTAGCTGAAGTGAGAACATCTTTGCTGAAGGTGTTGCTTTCTGATGGCACAGAATTTTGAGTATCCTAAAGCAGTATCTTTTACAGCACCTAGTATCTGAGAATTGTAGTGTAGTGTTTGCACAGAAATACACGTTCTGGGATCTGGTCTCATGAAAGAATGAATTGATGTGTATCTGTTAAACAGGAAGAAAGCATCTTGTTTCTTGGGACAAGATGCAGGAATATAGCTACAGAATGATTTCACATTAAACAAAAATCATGTTTTTCCTTGTCTTAAAATAGCTTCCCCTGGTTGTAATAGAGGAAGCCTTAATTTAAAGGCTTGAGTATGTGTATAGTATTTTGTGGGGTTTTTTGGTTTTGTTTTTTTAAAGCAGTTACATACCTTGCATTGCTTTAGCAGAAAATGCTTAGCAAAACACCTACACTTTTTTGAAAATTTGAGGCATGATATTATACGAATGTATGTTTAGATTCTGTTCACGGGATAGCATTTTAAACTTCTCAAATGTAATCTGAACATTCATAGATTTCTTCTGTCAGCAAATGTATTTAACCTAAATAGTTGGGTTTTTTTAATTGCGTTTAGACTGGTCAAGAGTAGTAGTGCAGATAAATTTCTGCTTAACAGTGAGCAGAGATTTTGCAATACAGATGGGAAAAGAAAATACAGCTTCCTTTGCTCCCTTACCCTTTTAAATTTGATAACACAAAGTGAAGAGTTGCACAGACAAATTAAGTAACTCCACATGTACTGAAAACTCTTGTTTGTTGCAGAAGCCCTGAATCAGGGGGAGACTGTGGATCTAGATGCCCTCATGGCTGATCTCTGTTCCATAGAGCAGGAGCTCAGCAGCATTGGGTCTCATTCAGCAAACAATGCTGCAGTGAAACGCCTTGCCACAGAATCCAAAGCTCAGAAACCACCTGCTAGCCGACCTTCTACTAAGCACAGCAGCATGAAAGGATTATCCTCCTCATCTGGTAAGGTGACTAAACCATCACATGCTAACGTATCTTTGGATGACATCACTGCACAGTTAGAGAAGGCCTCTTTGAGCATGGATGAGGCAGCCCAACAGTCTGTTGCAGAAGACACCAAACCAGTAGTTACTGCTCAGCACAGGAGGACAGCATCTGCTGGCACAGTGAGTGATGCTGAGGTGCGCTCAATCAGTAACTCCTCCCGTTCCAGCGTAACCTCTGCAGCTTCCAGCATGGACTCCTTGGATATCGACAAGGTGACGAGACCTCAGGAACTGGACTTGACATCACAAGGGCAACCAATCACTGAGGTAGAGTGTCACTAATTCAAGATTTTGGTTTGGTTTGGGTTTTTTTGTTTTTTCAAACTCTTTCCACACCCCCACCCCCACTGACACTACTAGCTAAACATTTTCAGTGCAGTGGGGTTGATTAAAGATGAAGGTTGCTTTTGCGTGGACTGCACATGCTGTGGCTACTTCTTTCTCTGTTTGTGTATGCAAGGAATCTTTTTAAAGAATGTGTACTTCCTGGTTTTTTTTTTTTTAAGGGCTTTCCTCATCTCTTCCTCTCCAAAGCCAGTCATGGATTTTCATGTTTTATAGCTAATGTTTTTATTCTAAGTAAATCTCATATATTGCTTTTAATTTAAATCTGAGGAGTGCATAGCTGTGAAAAAAAAAAAAGTACAACTGACAAGACTACATTCATGTTACAGTACACTGAATACCTAAAGCACATGGAGCAATTTATGAGTGCCTATCTGGAGCTATACTATACCGGTAATTTGCTGCTACTTAATATTCTTGTTTAATATACGACAGGGAGAACTCTTTGAAGCAACACACAACACAGAAAAACAACTGGGCTGGGATACACCAATAGCAGATGTTCATTTGGGATTTTGGTGCCTCAGTGTTGCTTAATCAGAGAGGAAACTTTTCAGTAAAAAACCAGTCAGTTTGGGGAATGTTGAAAAGCGCTGGTGACTCGTGTGAGGAAATGGGGAAAACGTTCCGGTGAATTTAGAGAACTTAAACTAGAAGCTGTCTTGCAGAAATATTCTCCGAAACAGAAATCTGGCCTGTTCAAAAGTCAGTTGTACTAATATGTGTGTTCTCTTTTATGGGAGAAAACTGGAACAAGCTGAGTTTATTCTAATCAATAATTAACACTAATTTCAATGAGCTGTGCTGAAAGCATGCCTCTACCCATCTGCAGCAAAAGTTCATCTGATGTAAAGAGTGAATGATGCAGGCTTGTCAGTCTAATGATCAACTCATCAAGGTCACACTTAGATTTAAATCTTTATTTGAAATGGTGAGAAATGAATGAGTGACAGTTTAGTTGAACTTCCTTTTTGTATACAAAGTTATTGTTCAGTATGTTTTTATTGGAGATTTGTATTGAGTGAAGCAAAACAGGTATATGTAAATGTGTCCTTTTCTCTTTGGAAAATTAAAATGCAAACCTTTGCATTATTGCTGTAGGCCTAAGTGTTGGAGCCAGCCTATGACAATCATTGATTATATTGTTTGTTTGTCAGTCATTTGTCTTTTTGTGGTATGACAAGGCTTATTTTTAGTGGTGGGGTTTTTTTAATCTCTGACTTATTTGTGCTGGTATGTCTTCTTTTTTTAAATGCAGAAAGTTAGGCAGTATTGCATTTTTGTCTCTCATGTTATAAAGATGACTTACTTGAATCAATTACACTTCTGCAACTTGCATAGCACAAGAAAAACTTGAATTTTGCATTTCTTTATTTTTAAAAATGCAGGATGTTTTCTGCAGTTGATTTTGCAGGTCTCCATCTAGATCTCAGCCCCTCTTACTTCAGGAGTGATATCCTTGAGGCACGAGCAAGATTGCCCTTCGTGTCTCTCAGATTTTTCAGTTCTTCGCATGGCATGAGTAATCAACAAACCACATGCTGCACTTAAGTAAAGTGATGTTGGTGAATCAAGAGACAGAGGTCAAGAAGTTGCTTTGTCTTCACAGGAAGCTAATCTATATTGCTGCAAGTGTTCCAGTTGCTTTCTCAGTTGCTTTCTGAGCTCTTAGCCACTGACTGCAAGACTCAAAATCACCCCCAAAAGCTTTTCTCACAAAGACAAATGAGAGCTGCCTTTGTAAACCCAGTGATTGCTTCTCATAAGAATGTGGCTATTGTTCTTCTGCCCAGATAACTTGATAAGAGTGATTCCTTTGAAGGCAGTAACCAGAAAGTGTTAGTAATTTGAGAACCAAATTCTGCTCTCCTCTTGAGAGCAGAAGAAAATTCTACATTCATTAACAGTTCTGCTTTGGTTTTGTTCTATCTGTTCTTTTTAATTTCAGTAGCCTGAGGAAGATGTTCAACTCAAATTTTCCCCAAGTTTTCAGAATTGTATTCAACTATTCAGTATTAAAACTGTTATGTAATGGAATGGGACTTCCTACTGTGAAGCAACTTTTTTTTCCTCAGCACTGGTGAATGGAAAAGGGGAAAATCACATTTGTTTGGAGTTTGTGATAGATTCTGTGGTGGTGGTTTTAAAATGAAATTCACCTTGTAAATGAGCAGAAACCCAAGGATTCTTTGGTGGAATCATTGGGTACTAACAAAGGAGTTTATTTCCTTTTTAATTCATTTAGTGCCTGAAAACTACTGTTAGGGGTTTATTAATTTTCATGGCTAGGTTGTGAACCAAAACACCTTTTCCTAGTAGGGCTGAATTCTACCCTCCCACCCACACAGTTGACTCAATGGTGCTGTTTCTAATAGAGGACATCCCTCTATGAAGATGACAAGATGTAGTGCCCATGTAGGGAAAAACACCAGTTTTTATGCAGAAAGTGAGGGAGGCTATTACTTCATGGTCACAGCAGATCTGTTTTGAGATTTATAATTCTCACATTGTGCTTCAAGTTAGCTCTTTTCTTTTTGCCTGTCTTCCTTAAGACTGTCTGTAGCGGAGCTGACCTTTAAAATTTTTCTTTGCTGCTATGGCTCTTACGAAAGAGGTCAGTGACTTGGCAGCTCTGCCCTTTTGACTGATCCTTTCTGTCAGTTCCAGGCAGTATAGGTACTTCAAAAAGTCATCCTTTCTTCCACAACCTAATGTTATGGTCTTCCTCTTGTGATTCCAATAAAACAAAGTAAAACGGAAGACTGTTTTGATAGGAGGAAATGTTTGTCTGAAAAAGGAAATTAAGATTTGCAGTTATTAACTTAAGTATTTTATCATAAAAACTAATTCTGCTGTGCATTTAAGAGCTCTCTGACCTGGAAATGTAGGGAAATCCTGTAAAAGAATTGCCATGCACTGGCCCACTGAAGGTATGTATAGTCTAGTATACTTTCTGACTGATAATACTGACAAATCTTATGGAAAGAGGCTGCAATTCCACAACCACTGAAAATGAGAGGATGTCACTTCCCTTTCCTCTCTTTCTTCCTTCCCCGAAGCTTTTATTTACACTGTTTCACCTCCTCCCTTGTCCCAGCTTTAGCACTTACTGGTACTTAACACACCAAAACTTACCACTTTTATTCTGGGGCTCATTCTGTGTTATTTGGATGAATTGCATAGGCTCAGAGCAGTCTGATGTGTGCTGATGCACAGTAGGGGGATTGTAGCCAAGAACTGCAGGCTGGAAGGGAGAGCAGGAATGCACTCACTGGTGGTCATGGATTATCAAAATCTTTTTGCCTGAGCCATTGGACAGGCACCTTAGGGTCACTGTTTTCCTTGTCCTTCTTAGCAGTCTGTGCTGGAGGAACTTCCTGGGGTTGAAGATGCATCAGCATCATGACAGATGATAACTCTCAGTGGTTCTGTTGGCCAGGACCATCCTTGTTCTCATTCTGAATTTGTCTCCATGCCACTTACAGGAGAGTTGACTGGAATTCCCTAGTTTGTCTAAAATCATGGTTTTATTTGTTGTCATCATGATTTGTTTAATTTTCACCCTTTCATAATAGTTCTTAACACTATCTCTTTGGATGCTGTGAACACTAATGTCTTTAAAGACTATTGCTTCGTAGTCTCAAGATCTTGTCTTGGTGGTACTAAATGTTGCCTGTCTGCATTTATGTTCTTGTCTTTAGTCTCCTCTAAGCATTGCTGTATGAGAAGAGCTGTTTCCACCCCACCCCAACCTCCCGTAATTTTTGCTAAATTGAAATTTGGGCTTCACAACATTATTTCCCAAATCCTTGCTTGAACAGTATTCTTTCTTAAATTGGTAGGTTACGTTTTGTCTTCTATACTTTTAGTTATGTAATGAGTAGCATACACTTTAAATGTTGGTTTCTGCGTGTGGGATACTTTACTTGAATGTAGACCAAATGAGTGATGTAATAGCATGAGTTAAAGGTCAGGCGGGTGATGACTATACGACTAACTTGTCCCTTCCACCCATCCATATTATCTTTTGCCTTCTTCCTTTGGCCCCTCTGCCACCAAGAACTTGTCTCTATTTTCAGTGAGCTGTGCTAGAGCAATAGGAGAAGAAAGTAGTGGGGAGAGAATAGAGAACTGTGTTGGTCATGCTTGTGTAGCTAGTTATGTCTGGGTGGTGAAAGGGTCCATTCATGGACAGTCATTGTTACTGTCCTGCATATACTCAGTGACGAGGTTGCAGATAAGTTTGAAATCTGCCATCTGGTCTGGCACAGTACAGCATCACTCCCCCTCCTCCTGCTCCCAACATGGAGTTCTTTATGTCTATAACCCAGTTTGCACAGCTGAGAGATTCTGACTTACATATGAAGATAATGCATAATTTAGCAGTTGGTAATGCTACATGATTTTTTTTTTAAGCTTTTACTTAAATTCATTGTAGTTTTAGGCTTGATGTATAAGAGGTGAAAGTCATGACAGGGGACTGCCAGTGCATTAAAACCACAGGTTCTTTGCTTTACTTGGCAGAGAAAGTGGCAGTGTAAATGTTAACATTTCTTTTGAGGAAAACAAGGGAGCTTTGGGGGCATGACAGTAATGGTTGTAACATAAGCTCAGCACACATAGACAAATCTGTATTGGCTAATAAATCCTGTGGGATAAAGTGGAAAACTTGAAATGGGCATAAGGAAAGACGAAGTTTGTGTTCCATGGCGGTTTTGCCTTGGTTCTTGTATGGACATGTCACTAAAATAATGCTTGCTACACACTGGCATAACACAGAAGCTTTTCTACACCTTAAAGATTATTGTAGGCCATGTTTTATGTACGACTACTAAATGTTATATTGTGTGAAAATGCAGTTAACTGTTTCTGTATGCAGAGAAATCAACCCATAGTAGATACAGTCTTTGGTAGGCAACAGTGTCTTAGAACAGGGTTGGATTAATGAGCCTCACATGTTATTTGTAGGTGATTTAAAGAACAAGTTGTGGTCTATTTTAGCTCTTGGAGGAATAGAGCATTCTTGGCTCTTGTATTTTGGGAGCTAAAGGTTTGAGTAGTTTTCCCTGCGTTCCATGTTTGTGTGGTTGGCAGATGCCAAGGATGTTGGTCTCTGATTTGTGAGAGTAGTCACAGATATGCAACAAACAAGGCATGACAGACATTTGTTTTGTGTTTCTTCTAAAGAGTCTTCAAAAAATTTAAATTAATTTCATTTTCTGCCAGTTCAATTATGTCCTTAGTTTTGTACACGAAATGTATTCTGGAGTGTTTCCAGTTACCCTTTTGCTAAGCTGAAAATAGTCAATGGAAAGACTTAATTCAAAACACAATTAGACCATCTCTTCCTCTTTTTTTCCCAATTATAAGTCACAAAGTGTTTTTTAATAAGTCAACAGTAAAGGGAAATTGTCCATATTTATCATCTTGAAGAATTACTTTGGCTTCCAATTTTGTTGGCATAAGAAGTATGAGCCGTCCAGTTTTCAAATGTTCTTGAAATACATGTAAAACGACTCTTCACTTGTCAGACTTTTGGAGGCTTTCAAAACATCATCTGAGATAAACATATCAGTTTATGAAGTATACACAATACTTATGTATTTTGGTAATCAAATGTGCTTGGCTATTTATCGTGAAGTTTATGCACGACAGTAAAATAGTTTTCATCATTTTTATGCACTAGTATGAAAAGATTACTAATACACTCTTCCCAATGACTGCAAAACTAGCACCTAAACTTTTTTTCACATTATACTTATGGAATCTGCAAAGCAAATGATGGGAAGGCATTTTTGTTTTTGTAAAAATTTTGAATTGGAATCCAAGGCAGACATTCTAAAAGTTTGAACTACTGCACATGCATGGAATGGTAGGTTTTAAAAATTGGGGTACATAGATTTAAACTAAGTGACAGGGAAATGAGAACCTGAATGTTATCCTTGTATTGGTAAATCTCGATTCTCCAATCAATATATCTGACTTCTTTCATAGCCATGAATTTAGAATTTACCCTGTAACTTTTTTCCACATAGGAGGTCACTAATTAAAGTGTAGGAAGAGCTGTAAAGCACGTAAGAATATATTTATCTTCTGAGACTGCCTTTCAGCTTTGCCTCACACCGACGAATAAGATTAAAAGTTCCCTTTCTGGAAGGAACAGGAAAATGGACAGCATGATACATGCCTTGTTTGACACAGCTGGCTGGCAAAGTTGGTATCAACTAAAAAATTACAGTTACAGTATATTTTGTTACTTTAAGTATGAACACTAAAGGCATTGTCTATGCCTAAATGCTGTTCTTTCTGGTTGCTCTGTGACGTTGGAGTCTTTTGTGGATGAGCAACTGAATGAATCGATCTCTGCTATCCCAAATGCATTTATCTGCAGTTAAAACTGCTTCTTCAGAAACTTTCCTGGTAGCCCCTTGCATGTGGCAGTAGTGAGATGACTGTCTCCAGCAAAGTTGTACTATATCAGTTAGAATTTGCCTGTGGTGTGCTTGGCCTTTCTTCCCTTGTCTTCTGGAGATACCAAACACTTGATGGTTTCTGTTCTCTAGCTGTTCCAACTTTTTAAGGTGAAGGCACACAGTTCAAGATTCATCAGCCTTCACTCTCCAGTTGCGGTAGGCTCTTGCCTATTACAAGAAGAGAATGTGAGCTGGAGGCAGTGGTAGTCAGCTGAGCTGGTACCCTCTTAAAATGGTTAGACTTCTGTGTGTGTATGTACATACGCTGTTTTGATTAGTAATGCTAACAGTAGAACAGCTGCTGTTGCTGATGGAAGCTGTTTGCAGTCCAGTGACCTTTTTAACCCTTCTAGCTTCCCCTCCTGCCTCTTTACATGCATTAATTAGAGATGTCGTTATCACAGACTTCATCAGTTGTAGAAGACAGTTTGAATTGGGTCCTGTGTAAATAACCATGTTTAAAAATAAATCTCAGGGCTTTCATGCTGGTTCCACAGCACTTTAGAAAAATATTTGTGTTTATGGTAGGATTTATTGAGAAAAAATTATTTCATTGATACAGACAAGCTAAGAAAATGGTTGCTCAGTGGTTGGAACTCTTACTAGATTGGTCTGGAAGAGACAAAATACCATGGATCAATGACCAAGTAAATCTAGGCAACATACCTCTCTGAAGAAGCAGTCTTGGACCAAGCCACTAGCCCTGAGTTGAGAATTGAGAGTTCTTGTCTCATGATGTTACCAAATTTTGTCAAAAGTGCTGCAGGGAGTTGTATGCTTTAGTTGCAGTTTCCAGTGAAGATGTTGCTGTACAAATTGTGATTAATGAATGGGGCTTTTAAAATAGCCAATTTCTTTGTAGATACACCAGTCTACTTAAAACCAAGACAAATTCCTTTACTTTTTCTGCAATGTCTAATTAGATTAGGGAAAAGAAAAACTACATCTGTAGGAAATTAGCAACAGATTATTTGTTTGTCCTTACTTCAGGTTGCCAAAAATCAAATTTGGAACAGATGACAAAAATTAAGAACACAGCAGCCAATTGTGGAACATTAAACTTTTAAGAGGAAAAAAGAATTTATGCGGTTTTCTTCAGTTGCTTATACTTCTAACTTATAGGATGAAAACTAGGGTCTATCAGGTTTGTAAAGGAGTTTGAACCCAAAAAATGAGACTTCATGTTCTGAAGAAACAACTGAGAACTAGCCTTTTAGCTGTGTCAGTTTTGCACATGCTGGTTAGTGTTTAGTCTGTTATAGGACAATAAAAGTGGTCTGCAAGTACAAAGAAAAGTCTTCATTTTTAGTTAACCAAATTTACAGCCTTGGTTACGATTTCCTGTGTTGGACATTTACTGGTCTCATGTTTGTAAAAGTTATTCAAGATTTTAGACCAGCCACATCAGTGGTTTGCTTTATGAATGCAGGTTTAACTTTTTTCATATGGTTTACCTGTTTTTAACCAAAAGGGTAGATCTGTGACTTCTAACTCCCTAGCTGTGTACACCCATTCTCTTCCAGTGATTGATTTTTGGTTGATTTGATGTCTATAGTCACTTTTTTAGGACTGATGCGAAGTTTAGAAGTCAACAGACATATAAGCAAATGTCACTTAATACAGTTACTACTCAGTGGAAAAGACAGTAGATTCAAACAAAACCAATTAAAGCTACGTGTACTTTTATTCCTTAGGATTCTTAGCTGCTTTGATGTCTTGTTTTCTGTACTGCAGATAGAGCCCTTCACAGGATGAAGTATCTGATATTCTTTCTCTAACTAATGCAGTTACACATGAATTAGTCTTACTAAAGTTTTGGGGTTTTTTTTTCCCCTTCCTTCTTTCAGTCTTCCACTTAAGACATCTCTTTTTGGACAGATCAGACAACCATTTTCCATGAAATTATACTCAATTTTATTGATTGTTATGTATTTTTTTTCTTTTGGGAAAATTCCACTGCTTGAAACTGTCTTCCTGCAGACAAAATTTATTTGGGATTTCATGTTTGGTTTATGCTAATTTAGGTCCTTGCTACTGCTGAATTGGGCAGTCTTGCCCCATCTTGTATTGGCACTAGTGTTTGTGCAGCTGACTAGTGATTTGGATCAGCTCATGGTCTCCCTGAAAAATAATCCTTCTGAATTAGTTGTTCATTGATCCACTGGACCTCATGGTCAAAATCACTGTTGTCCGCATGAAAGATATGAGAGCACATGATTGGGGGAAGGTCAGGACTGCCTCTTTCTTGTGGCAGTTGAGTCTTAAATTTCTTAAAAACGAGTAGTGAAACTAAGCTTGAACTGAAATGTTTACTAGTTTTTGCAATACTTTCTGTCCTGCTGCGTCCCAAGGAACTTGTATTCTACAGGGAAGCATCACAACCTGACCCGGGAGGTGCATGGACTAGCAAACAGTGCACCTCATGCACACGGTGAAGCAGTTTCTTAATTTGAACTGTCCACAGACATGTTTCTTAAATTGCAGCAAATTTCAATGGTTTAGACTGTAACTGTCAGAACTGGCATGAAGTTATAAGTGTCCCTAGTAGTTAAGAAATACTTGCTGTAAATGAATATTTATTTATTTTTGTTAGTCCTGATTGGGATTTTTGGGGGTTGGGTTTGTTTGTAAGTTTGTTTTTAAATTGCAAAGTTGAACACTTGGAGTTAGGAAATTCCAGTTGTCTGCAGTGAAATGGAGTTGCATGAGTTCCAGGAGGGCGGTTGGCCACTTGGGAGCACAGAGTAATAGCTCTAGATTCTCATTTCCCATGTCTGGTTCCAATATGCTCTGCAGCACCCAGGCATTGCAGTTTAAAGGAGGCTGGTGTACACTCCCACCATGGACCATGACCAAGCATTCTCAAACTTGGCCAATCTTTTGTTCAAGGTTAGTAGTGTGCAGTCCAGTTGAAGGTCTGGGTAGTGCTCTGTGAGAGGATGCATCTGAGGTTTTTTAAATTGTGATGCTTCAGACTTGACTGAGATGTTACGGACTACAATTTTAATTCTAAAGGCTTATGCTTAGACGAATTTGGGTAACTTCCCATGGGACAGCACAAAGCAGGCCTTTGAGGATGCCCCTGACAATCTGTTTCATGGTCAGACATGCAGAGGTCTTTAAAAACATCTATATTTTAAATGAGATACACCTTCCTTTCCTCTCTTGGAAATACTTTGTCTCATGTAAATGACTAGTAATCATCCTATAACAGTAAGCCATCATGGAAAATTTCTTAGTGGTTATAGCTTGGCAAAATTTTTATAAGCAGCTGAAAACGCGTCTTGTATGTGGAAGAATCAGGCAGCTCTGTTATCTAATGCTGCTGCTTCAATTTCAAAGTGTCTATTTTCCTTTTCTGAGGTTTTGGTAAGAATAAACTGTAACCCCTTCTGCAAACCTTAACTGTGAGTTACACAATTACCAAAATTAACATGCCTGAAACAAATACTTCTGTACCTTTGAAGGAAAAGGAGCAAGCACTGGATGACGAACTGGAAATCTTAGGCAATCTGCTTTTTAGTAGCATAATATTCAATTTTTGATCCCTTAACAACTTTACACTAAGAAGCTTGTCACTACCATGAACATTTTGTCCTGAGCTGTCTTCCACCCCCCCCACCCTCCCCTTCTCTTACTAAAGATTATGGAAATACAGACATACTTCCTCCTAATTTCTTTTTAAATGAATTAAAGTATGAGGAGGCTCAGAGATCTAAAATAGTATGACCAACTGGAAATAAGATAAGTTTCTACTAAATCGATACTCTTCTTATATGTACTTAATAGTTGTCACCAGAGTGTATTATGTTGTTTACTGGTATGGAGGAACTGATATGGGAAGCAGATAAGCTTGTGTAAATTGACAGTATGGGTTTTTTTCTGTTAGTAGTGTTGAGAGAATTTAACTCTCAGTTGTTTGCTTAGTGAGCAAGTGGTTGTGCAAAGAGAATGTTACCTGGGTTTATTTTCTGATTTGTTTCAATGAAGATGTGTGCCTGCAGATGTTTTACTGCAGTGCCTTTATCTCAGATTATTGACTGTTTCTCCTCTTACTGTGGTCAAAAACATACTTGTATCCTATCTCCTCCCTTTCCATAGGAGAGAGCCTGAATCTTCTCTTGCCTTCAAGTCATTGATCATTTGTCCATAAGAAATTTGGATGAGGGACATGGCAACTTCTTAATCTAGTTTTGTTGCCTTTGCTTAAGTTAATTGTCATCACTACTTCTTTCTGCCCTCTTCTGAGTGATAATAAAGCCTTTCTTTCTCCTCCCTCCTTTTCCCGTCTTTCTCTTTAGCATCCTTCCCTCCCTATTTTCCTACATTTTTACTGTTTCTATGGGACATTCCATCAATCAGTCCAAGCATCCCTTTAACTTCCCAGAAGAGGAAGCTGAATTGATTCCTGTAAGTTGTTATGACATGTTTATATGGCTCCCGTTTGTTAATAGTTGTGTCAATTTGCAGCGCAAAAATCACATTAGTGACTTAATTCATTACTGTCTCAACAGTGCAGTAAGGTAACCACGTAGATTATTACAGTCAAGCTTTTTGGTTGTCTTTAAGTTCATTGTTGCCTATTTTCTGGTTATTAATTGGGCAATGCTACTTAAAATACGCTTCACTTTTTTTCTGAAGCATGGTTGCTCTTGGCAGTCATAGAATCGTTTAGGTTGGAAAAGACCTTTAAGATCATCAAGTCCAACTGTAAACCTAACACTACCAAGTCCACCACTAAACCGTGTCCCTAAGTGCCACATCTACCTGTCTTTAAATACCTCCAGGGATGGTGACGCAACAACGTCCCCAGGGCAGCCTGTTCCAATGCTTGACAACCCCTTTGGTGAAGAAATTTTTCCTAATATCCAATCTAAACTTCCCCTGGTGCAACTTGAGACCATTTCCTCTTGTCCTATCCCTTGTTACTTGGGAGAAGAGACCGACACCCACCTCGCTACAACCTCCTTTCAGGTAGTTGTAGAGAGCGATAAGGTCTCCCCTGAGCCTCTTTTAATTAGATGTTCATCATTTTATATTGTGTGCTCTTACACGTTCCATATGAATACATAATCTCAGAGAGTTTGCAAAGAAAAATTTCAGTTCTTTCCCATCTTTGTCCCCCTTTGGGACAAAATTACAAAAATTCTTTTTAAACTGTTTTTAATTCTTGAGTTCTCTTATGAAAATAGTGGATTCTAATTCTTTAAGCTGGTATCTAAAGAATTCAATGTACTGATGTAGTTGAAATGAAACCTATAGTAGTGTCTTTTCAACAAAGTTTTGCAAGCATATGGCTCTCTATTGAACACTGCTTACTCAGTTTCCCTCGTTTTAGTTTGTTTCTCAGGGGCAGAAGGAGGCTTTTAAAAGTAGTGTTTTTAAAGTGTTATATTAAATCCAAAATAGTGGCACAAGAGTGCCACCAGCTGGCTTAATTAGATGTGTGTGTTAATGTTAAATTGTTAAAGAGTTTTGCAAGATAGGTGGCAAGATACTTACCTACGTAAGTCCTCAGTGTCTTGTCATTGTCTTTTTTTTAAAATGTACTGTGGTAAGTTATTCTGTTGTACATAACTTAAGTGAATGATGTCTTTGAACCTACAGATAATATTTAACCAGAAAGGATTTTTTTTTTTTTTTTTTTTCCATTTAACATATTTAATGCCTTAGAACGATAAGATAAAATACCTTAGAAGATTACCAGGTCATCTTTTTCTTACACTTCATACCCAGGTTTTGTTCATTATTTGTAAATTGACAGTGTAAGAGCGTATTTGGCACCTTTTATACTGTAATGCACTGTTTTTAAACCCTGCATGTATGTGTTCTAAGCCCTTACCTTAAAACCCTTATGAACAGATGGTCCGTGAACTTCTGGTATTTAGGCCTGAAGATAATGGATGTTACATTCCTGTCTCCAAAGAAGGGGTATAGGAAATCTTTGAAGTCCAAAACGTAATTTGGAACAAGACTATATTCCATTTTTTTATAAACATCAAGGCTAGCTGTCTTTTGCTGAATGAATTACACATGAAAACTATTCAATTTTTTTTCTCCTAACAGCATATAGGACTTCTAATGTTAATGTTAATTTTACTCAAATTTAGTTTTCTGTGTTGTGATTATCCATACCAGCTAAAGTTCATTATGGAGACATCAGTAGGCTTATTTATATGCTTTTTTTTGTTCTAGTATTTTGATCATCATACCCCCCTTTTTAATGTAAAAATGTTTCTGTACTTTATACTTCTGTGCACAGCTGTTTTTATATCCCTTGAGAAAGGTATAAATTTTATTTTATAGAATGTTAGTGTTCTGATCAGTGTTTCTTTTCTAGTATTTTGAGGATTTTTTTATTAGTAGTATTAATATTATTTTTTAATATCCATAGTTTTCAGTGTGACTTGGAATAATTGCTGCCGGGAGTTATGGTAGAAAACAGTCCAAAACAGTTGTCATTGCAATGTCTGCTTATACTTCTTGTATAAAATGAGTTAAAAACATAATTTTCCTATTTTTTTATAGTTTTCACTATTTTTTCTCTATCCAGGTCTTTTGAAATAAATTGAGTTTCTGAAACTTAGTTCAAAGTCTGTTCCATATTATGGAGAAGCACTAAAACATAATTGAATAGCTTTTTATGTATTGTGTAAAAGTTGTCCGCAAAAGAAGTGATTTTGGCACAAAAAGAAGTTGCAAGCTTATTTGATACCTGATGGTAGGTTTCATATTTGCTTTTTTTTAGGGAAGGAAGAGTATCTTCTGAAGATTATAAAGAAACAAACTTAGTGAGGTTCAGTCTCTAGCACTACCAGTGTTATGGCTTGTCCAGAGTTACTGTTGTTAAGTCTTATAGCACAGTTTATATTGACAGATTCTTCACTTAAAGAGTTTCTGTGGAAGTGCAAATTACATGATTTGATGATGTGACAAGGAGAAAAATTTTTATTGCCTCTTAAGAATCCTCTTAAAGCCCTATCATATTTCTGTTCCTGGATGCTCACCAGGCTATGGTATTTTGAGTTCTGCCTGAGCAGTGGTGGTGTTAGATTAACTGGGAATCTTAAGTGGAGTCTGGCTCTGTATTCATTATTTAAAGTATCAAAGTGTAAGTGTTGGTTTTAAAATTCTTTTATTGACAGAGTGGTTTTATAGATCCCCTTTTAGTAGAAAATTTTAACACCTGCTAATGCCTATTAAGTGAATTTTTTCTACATATAGTGGAAATAACTTTGGGAAGCTTATTCATTTGCACTGCATTTGCATTAGTCATTTTATACAAAAACTTATGAAAAGGTATGGCTGTAACTGATGGCTGGATTTTATTGAGAAAGCTATGCTATACATAAAAAATACAGCTTTAAAAAAACCTAGTAGAAGTAAAGAATTATAGCTAGCTTTGGACTGTGCACACATCATATACTATTTGGCCTTGCACCCTTAGTTGAGTGCTGGCCTAGAAATATGTGATCTTTCAAAGAATTCGGTACATGAATTAGGCATCAAGTCTTTGACTCGGTGTTATTCATGTTGAATAAGCTTCACTGAGTATTTTAATGAATGCAGCAATTAAAAAGTCTTCCAACACTGTTACAACCTCGCTCTTATACTAAGCATGAGATTATATAAAGAACTGCGTGTTTTTGCCTTCTCTGAAGCTTTTGTCAAATTTTGATACTTTCATGATGTTTCAGACTACTTTTATCTTTCAAGGGTATTTTAATATTCTGATCGCATGACAATTTAAAAAAAATAAACTGAAAATACCCATTATGAGAAATGATAGTCTTTTACTGTGGAAGCAGTCAGCTTACTGCAACAGAATAGAAAAGTGCATGGCATTGGGGGGGTGGGAGGGACAGGACATACTACTTGGTGTAACTGGAATAGTTTATATATCCTAAATTAACCTAAGATGATGCACTGGGGGAGGGACTTACTTGCTGCCAGGGCATGAGTTCTCATCGTAATAGGAGCAGGTGGAAGGAGAACAGATGCTTTTCACGGTGGAAGACTAGAAATGTCTACCTAGGGTAATTAGTGTTTTGGTTTTATTTTCCTAGATTTCATTGGTGTTATTTTTCATCTGGGAAAGTGCTTGGGGCAGAAAAGTAGGTTAATTTATTTAGAAAGATCAGGCATTTATATTGTCAGAGCTTTGATATATATTTGAACTCCAGAAGTAGAGAGGAAGAGTGGGCTATTTAGATCCTGTGTGTGGTCCAACGTGATTTAGTTATTTTTTAAGATACTACAATATTTAGCTTCCCCTGAACGATGGAATATTCCTAGGAGCCTGTATTAAAGGGCAACATCTGTTTACCTCAAAACTTGATATTTGAGCTGAAGTCTTTCCTTTGAAATAGATTAAATGCTTTATTTGTGATTGAGTTGTGAAAGAGTAACACGTTCTAAAATGAAACTTAATTTTTTTCTTTCTCTAATGGTTTGTGCAGGTCAAATATTTAAAAAAATGTTATGTGCACATAGTTGTTGTTTAGCCAAGCTGTAATTCGTAGAGCTTGGGCTTTCCTGTTGCTTTGCTACTTCTGCTCATTCTAACTTTTGTGTATCTGCAGTACTGCAGAATGTGTTATGCAGTAGGAAGGAGCCATGCACAAAAGGTGTCTGGCAAAGAATTGTTGCCTTCCTGTTCCTAGACATGTCTCTCCAGCTCAGATTCATGTAGGCAGTTGTCATCACACTGTTACTTCACATTTTACTGGCCAACACCTGTTCCCATGAAATACCATTGTTCTTGATTTCCAGAATAACTTTCCTGTGGCTATCTGTTCTCATATTTTACTGCAGGTCTGGAATGTGGTATTAGCAGTCCCCAGTGGTTATTATTTTGTAAGAAATATATGGCATTCCCTTTTCTGGAGAGAATAAAAGTTCCTTAGTGGAGAAAAGTTCCACTGTACTTAAATGCAAGGTGGCAACAGCCAAAATGACCAATGATAGGAAGAAAGTTAAGCGATCTGCCTTGAGCTTCTCTGTAGGAGAAATATTCCTGGCAAATGGTATTTCCTTTAAGGAGAGATTCAGTATCTCTTCTTTATCCTGATACTGTTGTTGACTGATAGGCTTAAGGGGTGGCTAAACCCTAAGGAAGAGGCTACAAATGTACGTTGTAATGTTCTTTCTACTGCAGTCCTCCATTCACCAAGAAAAAGTGGTCCATATTAATTGGAGTCCCTGATGTCTGACAAGAACTCTATCAAGAAACTCCTTAATCCTTGAACTTGTCTTTGGATTTTTATGTATAGTTTTGAGCTTTGGATTGAGCCACCAATTTATTCCAGAAGTTCTGTACTAATATCTTGTAATGACACCATTCTAAACTGACTTTGTGTGAAGTTAGAGCTTTTGTGTAGGAAATGATACAATTAAATTTAAAAATGCACCTAGCAGAAATCATAAAAAGAGGATCAGTCTGCCTTCAAGTTAAGCAAAGCTGTATTATTCACCAGCAATGTTAGCATCACCTCAGGCTTGCTCAGGCTGAGTAAATGAACTGTTCTTTAAACAATAGCCTTTATTAAGTACCATTGATGTTGCTGGAAATCCTGCGTGTGTAGAAAAAGCAGAATGTATTAGTTCATCAGTCCAAAATTATATGATTGTGTATGTCAGGAAGTCTAATATGAAAATTCTGTATGACTGTAAACAATGCACAAGACCTTTTAATTATACCAGGTCCTGCATCACAAAGCCCTCATCAGTGTGTGCTTGAGGTGTGAAAAATTTGTCACTAGACAGCACTGCTGTGCTTGTAAAACATATGATGTAGACACAGATGGTAATTAATCTGTGCGCAGAAAAATCCATTTATTCTGTAGCATAGCCTGTGTCTATATTAGTGGCTAAGTACCAGGTGGAGCTTGGGCTGGAGCCTAGGTTTTACTTCAGGTGCTATGTAGAGTCTTTTCTGAGCTGGAACTTTTAAAGCCTGCTAGAGATCCTTAATTACTGATCCCAGCATGTGGCAATCACATCAAGTAAACTGCCCCTGCAGGAACTGTATTCACCAGACTATTTGACATTGCCTTGCATTAAGTTGTAGACAGGGTCCCTTCATATTTTTTCAGGGGACTATACCGTATTGTGGCTCTGAAGGAGAGATGGGGATTCTGTGCTGCTAATTATTAAACAAGTATAGTAGGCTGCTCGGTTGCCATGCCTTGTTCTATATAGCATTGGACCAATTGACACAAATAAGGCTGATATGGATGCAGCCAAATGGGACAAAATTTGCAGTACAGTGGTGCTACACAGGAGATATACTTAATGCTCTTGTTACTTGTTACAGTGTTAGCCTAATTTCCTTAGCAGACTTGTGACTATGTGGTTCTGCAAATTCCTCTGGGCTGATGGTTTTGTTGTTCCTCTGTAGCAGATGCTGGAGAAGATAATCAGTCTGTTAACTCTCATTAACTGATTTTTGCCTTTTGAGAAGTTCTTCTCTGCTGGTTGTTACTGATTTTGCTTCTGCTTTTTAAATAGATTAAAATATGTTTTCTGCTAATGTCTCTCCCAAGAGAAATACAGGATTTTGTTTCTAACTTCTTGGATTATATAATTTGGACTGTACAGGAGAAAAGACACTTAAGTCCTTTTTTTAGAAAAAAGAAAAAATCAATTGTAAGTCAGATTTGGATTATTATTATTATTATTATGGTAACGTTTTGTTTTTTTTTTAAACTATGGAAGCAGCAGCCAGTGTAGAAAGCATGAAACCAGTTTCTTGTCTCCAAGATGACCAATTTTTAGTGGCTTTGTTTGCGTAACAGAAGTAGAATGTTCAGTTTTAGAAGACTGGACAGGATTTTGAAAAGCTTTGTAAGTGCATGCTTTCTTACTTTTGTAGTTCTAAATGTCTTTAAAAATAAGTTGTCTCTTGCAGAAAAGAAACCAGTAGCAGGTAAGAAAAACTTTTCTTAATTCTATTGTGTGACTTTTGTATAGGGGAAGATTAAAATAGTGTCCTCTATTAGCACAACTGCTTTTATACCAGTGTGTTAGGCTCGTAGTATTTGGGAATGTTCACGTTTTTATGGGAGGGAAATAAAGTATTGATGTAGGGTTTTTTTCCTTAAACCCTACTTTATCTTCTGTAATCAAGACACTATAAAATTACTATACTGACTTCTTCTGACTTATGTTCTTTCTCTTTCTTTCTGCACAAGCACTCCTATTTGGACAGGGAAACCTCCCTCCTTCTGAGAAACATTGCAGGAAAGCCTTCTCATTTGCTGACCAAGGTGATGCTTCTTCTTTCCACCTGTATGTGACTATTTCTATGTAGAAAGAATGCTTTTGGTTTGTGCCATGCTTCTCCCACACCCGCCCTTTCCAGGGACTTGTGCATTCACTTACATGATTTTTGTGATTGTCCAAGGTGCTTTTAAAGGCTGAATTTTATTGTTTGTTTCTGCAGATTTATCAAAGTGTTCAACTTCTTGGCAAATACTTAATAGCCATGTCAGCAGGTAAAATGCCTTAGCTGAAAAGGAAATGTACTGAGCTAGACGTTCTTTTGTTCCTATTCCCATTCACTAGTTTCAAAAAATAAAAAAGATCACAACTGTGGAAAATATGTGGGAGTTTTAAGTATTGTTAAAAGGCAGCAGTATCCCTAAAAGAAGTTCACTTGCTGTATTGAAGATAAACTGTAGTAAGTAATGGGATTTTTTTTTTAACACTTCGAATGCTATCTTGATATAATGTGGGGAGAATATCCTAGTAAGACACAGTGGTCTAATGAACCAGGTATGTACAAATCCTGATTATAAATTAATTTTCTTTACAGGAAAGAGGTCAGCAATGTATTAAGAGAGCACAAATTGCCATTCAGTTTGTTAAGAATTACATTTTCTATACATTCTTCCTTTTGAAACTAGAGTAGGTGGGATGGAGCAAGCTATAAATCTCCTTGGTGAAGAAACAAGCTGGGATGAAGAACATACAGCTTCATGTGGTTGAGAAAACTTTGTTCAGTAGCTGAGGTGTCAGATATGTCTGATGCTACTACCTACTGCAAACCACTCCTTCTGTTATTTTTCTAAAATAGACACTCTAGAATAGAAACCTCAGGCAAGCCTGAAGTGACAAAATGTGCCTTGATGGCTTCAAAACAATAAGGATAGTGTGTGCTGGGCATAAGTAGTCTGTATTTTCCAGTAAAAGTTTAGAACTCGTTTACTGCTTTTTCTTAAATACCTTAGCATTCTTCTCAAACTGGTCAGCATGCATCTTGACAACAAATTTTCAGGCTGTCTTCTAGAGGAGTATAAACAGCCAAACCTGAGTAATTTTCTGCTCTTGTGATTGTTTTGCTTAAAATTTAAGACCATACCTCTTCCCTTTCCCCGTCAGCTCCTTGCCCTTGCACCCTCAACAAAGCAAACAGACAGCAAACGAGCAAACCTTGCTTGATTGCAAATAGATTAACAACAGCTGTGGCAGAAAGAGAAACCATAATTTCCTCTTTCATCTCCATGTGTTTTCATATCCTCCCTTCTGGTTATTTATACATGGGATGAGTGTTGGTTACCATATGGAACTTCAATTTCAAAAAAGCATAAAATTTGAAGTCCATTGTGTCACATGACCATGGACTACCTCATAACAGTGATTCTAATAGAGTCCTGAAGTTAAATGTTTGGATTTATAAATCTTTGTCTAATAAAGACTGTACAGATCTTTGAGCCAGGTGCTTTTGGTGAGCTTGCTGATGTTCTGAGGATAATGTTTGTTGTTAGCTCAGTTTAGGATTGTCTCAGTACAGCTGTGCCCTCTACTTCTGACTACTGAGCACACAGTCTTGGTGTGGATACTTACTGGTTCTCTGTTGACCTCCTGCAGAGAGAAATATCTTTAGTAAAATGATGAAATGGAAGTCCACTTTGCCACTTAGATCTCTTCAGCTTGCTGGAACATCAGACAAGCTGCAGTATTGAGAGAAGCAGTCCAAAGAAATGAGGCTTTTCCCTGCAATTGTAGCAAGGTGTTAGATCAGTTAACTGTAGGATCATGTTGCAGCTCTATGCTGGTGTCTCTGGTGCGTCAACTGTTTCTTACTGTCTTACTATTTCTTGTATTCCTCCCCTTCTTTGATCTGTCTACCTCTTATATTGAGACTAGAGACACTTTGGCAGAACGATAATACCATTTTTGCCTTCTGGTAATATAACTGATTGTAAAAATTCTAGTCATGGACTAGATTCCTTTTGCATTACAAACATGCACAAACACAGTTCCTGTCACAGCATAGGGCAGATATCACAGAAAATGATCTATTTGTTGTGGTGGTCTCTTAATTTTTTAAACATAATTCTGTGTGTTACTGTTCATATAGAATTCAACCCCCTTTTTTTGAAAACAGAAAGAAGTGAAAGCATATCAGTGAAGTTATTGAATATTGAAAATAAAGCAATGTATCTTTAATGTCAGATCTGCAAGCTTGTTTCCCTATAGGGTTGGGATTAAGCCATCAAATGAATACTGAAAACTAAGCTTACAGCTGTGAAATATAAAGCAGATACAAATAATTTTGAGAGAGTATTCAGGGCTCAGATATATTCCAGTTTAGGACATGAAAATAGGAAATAGAAATGTGACATGCTGGATTTTGAAGTTACCATTTCTTCTACCATTTTGATGCATGTGAAGCTGAAACTACATTCAGGAAGCCAGATGATGGTGATTTAATGATATAATGCTGCAGATATGTATGTCGGCATCTGGAGAAAAGGAATCATGTTATGCCTTCTCTTCCCAAATAGCTAGCACTTCATTCTTCTTTTCTTGTTGACCTAAAAGGCAAATATTCTTCTTATGAATGTTGATTCCCCTGCTTTGTGGATTTTGGTTATTACACACTCTAATCCCTTCAGACCTTTGAGTAAATCAGTTATGAAGTTGGCTTCGTGCATCTTAGGTCAATCTGATTCAGGTGTGCTCATTCTTGAATGAAGCATCAGTTTGGGATTTTTAAATGCAGTTTAAAAATGCAGCAATTGATTTCTAATTGCCAAGGATGTAAGCATGATCTGAAAACTCCAGCCTCCTACAGCCAGTTTTTGAGGAAGCTGTGATGGCCACACCTGGAAACCACAAAAGGTATGTAGGTGGTTAGTAGCAGGGTTTTGTGCAACACTGAAAATTACGATATAAAATTTTTATTCAACAAGCTGCTTTGTGCTAATCTGCTGTGATTATTGTGATATTCTTGTGTAGGTTTAATGTCACCTTTGTCTTGGAATGAATTATAATACGCTATTGTGGACACATTGTTAGACAAACAGTTTATGTTCTCAAATCTGCGTTTCTGCCCTGTTCCATCTATCAGTCGAGCTTTTTGTCCAGCTAAAACTCCTTACCAGTCAGTCCTAGTGCCTCATCTGTTATATCTTCTTTCCACTCTCAAACTTCCTTACTGTGGTTTCTAAGGCCTGTTCTCTCTTCTGGTTTGTTTAGGGGTTTTTTTGGTGTTTTTTTCTCTCCCCTTTCTTGTTTTTGCCTCGTTCCAGATCTAGTACCTTTTCTCCTATACCTATTTGCCTTAGGTAGCCCCAGTGAGAAGCCTGGCCTAGAGATGTTACAAGACAGGTCCTATTCAGGGGCAAGCAGGAAGATGATCTAGTGCAGATGGATGGTTCAAGGGATAAAGAGCCAGTGAAATTCATTGCAAATGCATTTTGGTTTTTTTTTCTTTATTGCTACTAGCTTTGTCAAATCTAGTTTGAGTAGTCTTCCAGGGGGACAGCGGAATGTATGTCCGGGCTGAATAAGATTATATTCTCTCATACCTTGAAGCATACCTTCAAAATGGCATGAAGTCTAGTTGGAGGCCATTAACCAGAGGTACACCCCAGGGGTTAATACTGGGTCCAGTACTTTTAAACATCTTTGTTAATGGTCTGGATGATGGAGCAAACACTAACCCTAATTTCTGGCTCAGGCTTGGACTAAGTTCCCCCACCTCTGGCCCACACCAAAAACTGCTCCTCAGCACTGATCTCTGCTCCAGCTTGCCTTTGGCTACCCAGCTCCAGTGCCACTCCAGTGACCCCTCTAGGTAGTCTCTAGGTGCTCTGCCCTAACCCTATAGACAAGCTAACCCTCATAGACAAGCTGTTGATGGTTGAGATGGATAAGCAGACAGTGAGGTGGACTGAAAACTGGCTGAATAGCTGGGCCCAGAGGGTGGTGATCAGTGGCACCAAGTCTAGTTGGAGGGCAGTAACTAGCAGTGTACCCCAGGGGTCAATGCTGGGTCCAGTCCTCTTTAACATCTTCATTACTGATCTGGATGATGGGGCAGAGTGTGCCCGCAGCAAGTTTGCTGATGATGCCAAACTGTGAGGAGTGGCTGTGATGCAGAGGGTCGTGCTGCTATCCAGAGGGACCTTGACAGGCTGGAGAAATGGGCAGACAGGAACCCCACGAAGTTCAACAGAGGGAAGTGTGAAGTTCTGCACCTGAGGAGGACTGTGCACAAGTCCATGCTGGGGACCACCTAGCTGGAAAGCAGCTCAGCAGAAAAGGACCTGGGGGTCCTGGTGGACACCAAGTTGACCATGACCCAGCAGTGTGCCCTTGGAGCAAAGAAGGCTAACAGTATCTTGGGCTGCATTGGGAGGAGTGTTGACAGCAGGTGGGTGGAGGTGATCCTTCCTGTCTACTCAGCACTGGTGAGGCCACACCTGGAATAGTGTGTCCAGTTCTGGGCTCCCCAGTACAAGAAAGATACAGAGCTACTGAAAAGAGTCCAGGAAAGGGCCGCGAAGATTATGAAGGGACGGAGCATCTCTCCTGTGAGGAGAGACTGAGAGAACTGGGACTGTTCAGCCTGGCAAAGAGAAGGCTCGGGGGATCTCATCAATGTGTACAAGTATCTGAAGGGAGGCTGTAAAGATGATGGGATGGAGCCAGGGTCTTTTAAGTGGTGCCCAGTGACAGGACCAGAGGTGATGGGCACAAACTGAAACACAGGAGGCTCTGTCTGAACATCAGGAAACACTCTTTTACAGTGAGGGTGACTGAGCACTGCCAGAGGTTGCCCATAGAGGTTGTGGAGTCTCCATCCTGGGGAGATACTCTGAAGCCATCTGGACGCTAGTCCTGGGCACCTGGCTCTAGGTGCCTCTGCTTGAGCAGGGGAGTTGGACAAGATGACCTCAGCCATTCTGTGAAAATTGGGACAAACAGGTTTCCCAGAGATAGGGACACCCACATTTTTTTGCTATGGACAAACTTAACTTTTGCTTTTCCTCATCCTTTGAGGTAGCTGTGGTACTGGTTTTGCATCCTCTCTTCCTCAACTTCGGTTTGAGATAACTGCGGTGCTACTGTCTTTCTTCCCAACCAGCTGGTTTAATGATATTACAAGCAAATACAATTCTGATCTTGTAAAAGTTGCACAGTGGTTCTCTTTAATAACAAGTAGCGCTGCCAGGTTTGTCTGTGAAAATTTCTTTGTATCACACTTCCAACATTAACACTTTGCCAAATAGTATATGTTGTAGTATGGCCCAAGATCATAGGGAGAGTGTGAAAAGCTTAAGTACTGGGTAATTTTGATCAAGCATAAGGGAGGTTCTGGAGAGATTCATAGATGCCATTATCCATTTAAGTTCATAAGCAACTGCCACCTGTCTCTTGGCCTTCCTTCTTTGCCCTAATAGACTGCGAGGGAAAAGATCCTTTCTGTAGGAACTTGTGACAAGGGCCAGTGTGACTTTGAGATGCATCTCAAAAATGTAACTGCTGCTTTCCAATTTCTCCAATTCAGAAGCCATCTTCTGTGTTGGAGTTAGGCTTTTAATAGCAAAAAGTTTGTGAGTGGTGCACAGAAATAGAACAAAGGAAAAATATGGTACCACCCCAGTGTAGTGTCCTTGTAATATTTAAAAACTTTTCAGACACATTCTCAGACACAACCCCCAAAACAATACTACTGCTTTACATGCATTTCCATATTTATTAACATAATACAATATGGTGACAATAAGTCAGAAATGTGCCAGAGGTATAGAAAACGCTATATTAAGTTGGGAAGGAAGAAGGAGGAAATGTAGGATGAGTCTACATTAGGGAGGGTGGACCCCTCACCAGGAAAATGACTGCTGTACACTCACATTTACTGAGCTTTGAAAGAGAGTAATGTCTTGTTTCCCTTTCTGCTTTGCTCAGATACAGGTTCTTCTGGGTTATTTTTGAGAAGAAATGCAATAAAACATATCTTTTGAGAATGGTCATGAACAGCTACTGTAAACACAAGTTCACTGTTTATAAATGGGCTGTGCCACCATTGCCACACATGGTTTTTTTAGGGTAGGGGTGTTTTGCCTGTCCTAATGAGTTTATCGAGACATACAGAAGAACTGCTGTTAATATTCACTCATTCAGCTTTCCCCTACCAGTGCTGATCACATGCACACTTGTTCTAGTGTTCCTTTTTTTTTTAAATAATAAGTGAAAATAACCAACAGAAAACACTTCATTCATGTGATTAATGTTCTGATTGGTACACATTAAACACGGGGCTAATAAAAATGTCTTGAAGTCTTGGGGAATTGGGTACAAATTGAGACGTTAATATGGTGTTCTCAGGCAACAGGAACCTCTGTTTCAATAAAAACTCTGCAAGAAGGAGAGTCCTTGCAAAACAGGTGATTGCCTTTCTACCTGAGGCTAGGCTGTAGCTGGGAAAATAAACAATGGATACCTGCTTCTAGTTCTTCAGAAGTCAATGCTACTTGTGTATTTAGTTATCTTCTTATTTGCATTCAAAGAAAGACTTCAGAGAAGAATTCCAAATATTAAACATAAAAGAAATTTCTTCTTTTATGCATCTTGTGATCTGTGTATCTACCCTGCTAACCTAAGTGAAATGTGGACTTTGTTACTTAAGTCTCATCATTTAATTACTAGCTTTCCTAAATACTGTAACTTTTCTTAAGTGATTTTTTTTTCCCCACTTCTTTTTCCATTCTGCCTGTGATCTCTGTAAAAGGGATCAGTTAATGACACTTTAAAAATGCACAATGAAACAAAAAATAAAACCCTAACATAGAAATGTGAGGCACAAAATCATTTGAGCAAGGTCAGCTCTCATAGCACACATCTTGCATATTTAATGTTAAAATATACCTGGAATATCTTGTAACTGCGCATTTAACTGGAAACTGGGGCAGGAGGCTGTGATTGTCGTTATATTAAGGAAATCTTAACTTGAGATTTTTGGGGGTTATTCATTCCAATATAGGCTAAAATTATTGAAAACTGAGTTCTGATATAAAAATACAAAGAAAAAGTCATAAATTAAAGACCACTGCATTGCAGAGCTGTACTCTTTCAAATTTAGTTCACAATATGTTAGTATATTTTGGATGAAGAAGTTCTTCACATAAATATGTTGCCAAGCATTCTTTTAAATCAGGTGTGATGTTTTCCATAACCAAAAGTATTCTCAGCTCAAAGCTTTAAAAAGCAAGTATAATGATACTCCCAAAGTCATCCCATTAAAGTGACGAATTTATGTTGCAATTTTGCAGTGATTTCTACTGCTACTAAAAGAGAATATCCTTTTCCTGTGAGAGGTGGAAATGACATGCCTTTGTTTTATGTTTTTGTGCAGTGGGTATATGTATGTATCCCCTTTGTGCTTTTCCATAGCATGTATGTGACCATAAAGGCAGTCTTGTCAAGGAGTGGATTCTGCTGAATGTTTCTGCTGTGTTAGTTTTCAACCAAATCAGCTCCCTGACTGAATTGTCTGTGTGCCCACAGGAGCACTATGCTATAACTGAGAAGTAATGCTGTGTAAGGGAGGCAGGTGTATCAGCCATAGCAGGGATTTACGTTGGTATACGCCGCTAGTGAAACCATGACCTAGGCAGCAGTCCTGCTGTTTACGTGCATGTTTATGACCCTTCAGCAACCTAACTTGCATCACTATTACTAGAAGGATTTACTAGCAAAGGGGAAATAAATACCTAAGTTAAACATGATTGGACTGTGTGTCTTGGTCTTGTTAGTTTGTGGCATGAATAGTTTACAGTTGCAGTCGGGTGTTTTTGCCACCTGTCACCTTTCTCCGTGTGCAATGAAAAATGATGTTAGCTCGGAAGAAGCCGATGGATTGCACATGCTTCCTCCCATTGAGGAGGTGTCCTGGTTCCATGTACGGGGGAGGAGAGAGCCTGTGTTTGTGTCTGAGTGCAGTTTTGGGGTGGCTTTGATGGGGAGGGGATGTGGATTGCTGTTTTCTTGGGGCATTAGGAAAGAATTAGAATAAATTGTTGTGAGTTTTGAAGAATTGTGTGGTTATTTTATTAAGTAATCAAAATAGATAGTTCTTCCTTCTGCTCTAGTGAAACATTGTTTGTCACATCAGCAATGATGCAACAGTGGCCTGAGTACTAACTATAAAGCAAAACTTGAATAACTTAAAATCCTTGACTAATACGTGCTTTCAGAAATTTCTAATTCTTGCTTCCTTTTCCTCTGTGCATTTCCAGTAAGTAGATTCTGATCTCTTTTTATCATTTGTTGTTGGCTGAAACTGGTTCTTATTTTTATAATCATAATTCCGGGGTTTTGTTTAAATTTGAACTGACTTTGTTATACTCTAGTAAAGTATAAGAAATTGTGATCTCTGGACCCACATTAAAATTGAGTGGGAAATGAAACGTAATTGGTAGGCATTCAAGTAGTAAATCCTCAAAATGTTTTTTGGTCTACGTATTTATATATTTTTTAAAAGTATTTTAGGGAATGATGGATTATAAACTTTGATATCAACAAAGATACTGTAGCTCTGTTGGTGCAGGTATATGAGAGGCCTCCAACTGATTCCTTGTTGCTTGCTCTCTTGTTGCTGCCTGTGCACTGTGGCTGTAAAGTGCTCCTGCTGGGGTTTGCTATAGATAGTTGCATTGCACAGGTGTATAGTGAAATGGGGTGGAAAATTGTGCTGCTTGACTTTAGTGAAGAGCAAAACCAAATGTGTTGTCAACCTTTGTACAGCAATAAAGGTTTACGGTTGGGTTAGTGAACAGCTTTTTTAAACCATAAATTACAGTTTCTACAAGTGTTTAATAAAAGAGTCTTTTGCTCTTGCAGATTTCATAATGCACATGTGCATGGCATCATTTTTAGAAACTTACAAGTATTTAAAGCTTTGGTTTTTAGTAATTTATTTCTACAGATGGAAACAGTTAATGTTAAGAAAGAGGAAGAATATTTTAGAATTCTAGGTGTGTTATACGTTTAAGTGATTCTAAGTATCATGGCACTGTTTGTTTTTAATAGAATGCTAATCTGATTTAACCTAAGCTACGTGACACCATCATTATCGTGAATAAAAAGCCATAGTTCCCTGTAGACTAATAAAAACCTATGTTCCTAGGTAGTTCAGTTCCCAGATAATGTTTCAAGTTCACATTATTTCTGCTTGTCTCAATTTACTTGTTCATTTTATTGAAAAGAATTATGTTTCTCACAAGGCAGCCTATTGTCCTGTCTAGCTGATGTTTTTTCCAGTGCATAGTATGGTCACAGGTGTGAGGGAGCAAAAGCTATTAAGTAAGAGTACAATAAGTAGCATAGGGAATGCCTTTTAGCAGTTGATAGGAATATTAGTAATTCACGGAGAAGTGGAAAAATTAAACTCGGTGGATTTCAGGATTGCTGAATCTTGACTTTTACAAGAAAAGCAACCATCTAAACACATGGTAAAGAAACCAAGAATTAAATTCCTACAAGAAAGTAATGCAGAATAAATGTCTATGGTATGCTGAGTGTTGTTGTGATGGGCTGTGCTACTTTTGATCTGAGGAAAATCTTTTTTTTTTTCTTTTCTAAGGAGATTGAATATTTTGGAGGGAATTTGTTTATTTAATAAGTTTGTTTATTTTTCTAGATATTTTTAAATAATTATAATGCTTTTAGATATTAGCCACAATGAACATCTATCATTTAAGATTTCTAAAATCTGAAACCTGCCTATGGCGTCTTAAAAAGAGTGGTTCCTTGTTTAGCTGCGTATTTCAAATCTGCTTTCAAGAGAAATATCAATTAACTCCAGAAATTAAAAAACTGTATTGCTAGTCTTACAATATACAGTTTTCTTTAGCATCAGCAGATAGAACAGATTTCAATTATATGAATTTCTAATGCGTTTCCAGTTGTAACAAAAACCGATTACTTAGAAGAGCATCAAAGAAAAGAATGCTTGTTTGCTTTCTGTGTCTTAAAATACTTAAAGTGAGGAGAAACACAGCCTGGATTTAGTAGAGGTAAAGGGAGTGTTCAAGCTACTTACTTTTTGCAAACAGATTTAATAGTTTAAAATCTTCCAAACCAACGCACATAGTGTGGAATCCTATTTATAGGATTTGTTTTCCATACTTGCTGTGTGCTGTTAAATTCTGATACTTGTCAGTGTGCTATTTATGTTTTATGTTGAATCTATTGGGTCTGTTCGATTGTACACTCTTGTGGAATATATGTTGTCCAAATCTATGATGATAAATGCACGATGTGCTAAAATATTTGGTAGCAATGCATAAGGCTACTTACAATATGGAAGAACAAAGACATACCAAATGTGTCTATACAAAATATATACCTCCAGTATGTTCTTTTGGAGATAATGGCAGCTGTATTTCTGAATGTTAGATCTATACAGTAACACTTTTTGTCTTAAAAAATAATAGTCTTCATCATCACTAAGATATAGTTGAGGATTCATAGGTGGGTAAATCAGCATTTCAGTTCATGTTTTAAAGCATTGTAGCCACAAAATTAAATCCACTAAAACTGGACTGAAGTTTGTGTTAACTGGAATTCTGTATGTTGTGTCCCCCTAGGAGGAACAGGCTGCTAAAATCAAAGCGGAGAAGATTAGGGTTGCATTAGAGAAGATTAAAGAGGCACAAGTGAAAAAGGTAAGTTATTTTTACTGGTTTATAAGATCTTTATTTTATACTTATTCCCCTGGAAAACGCAGGCAAAATTCTTTTCATTTGTGTCTATGACCCTTAAGTTGCCCTAAATAAAAGAGGAACACTGTGGTGTTCTCATCTTGAGTGATAATGTACTTATCTAGTCTGGACCTAATCAGGAAAATCCTGGAATATAGAATAATATTATGTTTTTCTTAAGTAATAGCTTATTTTGCAGCTAGTGCACATTGAGCAGACTTTGCCAACTTCTACCCAGAGCTGAAATGAAGGTCCAGCCTCCTGAGATTGTCTGTAAATTAAGCAGTCACACATTTAAAATTTGGGTCTGTTTTCTTTACAGACCCCTTCCCATTATGCATAGCAGGATTTTCCAGTGATAAATGGAATACAAGCATTCCAGACTACAGATAGGGGTTACCAAATAGAGAAAGTCTGCTGACATTACTTAATGCACTATCAAACAATACAAAGCGCTCCCTTGAAATTTAGCATTCTTATTTTATGTTTGGAGTTTTTCAGTAGATTAAAATGCCTTTTACATTTAGTGTTTTTATATCAAAAGCTGAAAAAGTGTCCTGGCTGGAAGATGGGAATTAACGAGCCAACCAGTGTATTACAAACAGCAGGTTTTAACTTTTCCAGCTAAACAAGGTGTAAAAAAGGTAGCATAGCGATTGGCAAGAAGAATCTATTGTCTTAAGTTTTTTGATTGGTTAAAAAAAATGGCCATTGTGTTTTAAAAGCAGATTTCTTTCGCACTAATGCTTCATACTCCCCAGAAAAAGTAGATTTAGTATAGGTATATTGTTTACATAATCAGCATTTTTAGAAATATGGAGGAAGCGGGCAGAAAGCTTGAATTGCAAATCTGAAAAATTCTGATTCTATATAAGGTTGTGCAAAACTCTATATCTATCTTTGTTCCATCTAGATATGTGAGAAAAATTGTCACAAAGACAATTTATTAATTAGAACGGGACGCTTTGGCGGGAGGGATTTTTTTTCCTCCTTAACACACGACTAAAACACATCGTCATTGTATTGGGAAGACCTTTATATGTACTCTTTTATACTGAAGGAGAGCCATGTCTTGTTAAGTGTTCATGATACAAGTATCTAACCATCATTTATGGCTTTTTACATTTTGAGGGAGTGTTTTGATTGAACTTAGTATTTTATGCTCTTTTAAGAAAACCTTAGAAAAAGAAACAAGATCTTAAAAAACATGTTTTTATTTGAAATGTGGGAAATGAATCCTTCTTGTTTTCCTAATTTTCTGCTTTATAGTTGGTGATCAGAGTCCATATGTCTGATGACAGCTCAAAAACAATGATGGTGGATGAGAGACAGACAGTGAGACAAGTATTGGACAATCTAATGGACAAATCACATTGTGGTTACAGTTTAGACTGGTCATTGGTGGAAACTATCTCTGAATTGCAAATGGGTAAGTAATAATTATAAACATTTATAATTCTTAACTATTGATGTAACACCTGTCTATATCTGTGTCCTCAGAATGATTTAAATTCTTGTCTTCATAATGTTCATCATCCTGTTCATTCATGTAGTAGAAGTTCATTTATGTAGTAGAGCTCATGAAAGACATTGTTTCAGAATGATCTGGAAATGTTTTCTTCTTTCATATTAAAAGCATGTCTAAATTCTAAGGTGTAATATAGGAATTTTACTACTGTCTAGTCACTAAGCCTCTTGGTTTTCATGTGTTCCCCACAGAAGGAGGAAAGGGTTAAAAAACTTACTGTGCATCTTCCTCTTTGTAAACAGTATCTTGTACTGATCCTAGTAACTCTCATTACAAAAAGCTGTCTGAATTTTTTTCTGTTAAATATTTTAATGCAATTAGCAATACAGCTCTAAGGGCAGTTAAAGCTCCTTTGCACTGCATTTCACATACCACAATGTAAGTTGTTCATTTAGCCAAAAGATATAGCATCTGAATGGAAAAGCAGGGGAAAAATGATAGAAAAACAGTATTATTAATCTCCATTATCAGAGAAGAATTATATCAGAGAGCTGTTAAGCACCTTACCTGCTGACTAAAGAAAAGCCCAGAACTGAAGCCATATTTCTGGATTTCAAATTTAAATACAAATTAATATTTCCTCTCTCTTTTGGTAAAACGCTTTCTATTTCAGGCCGCGTAGCATGTTAACTTTGCTTATTGTTAGACAAAAAAGGCTGTTGTAGGGTGACAAGGTATCCTTTGAATCTTCTACCTTTCATATGAAAAATAACATCTTACTAGGCTCAAAACCTTAACATTTCAATAAATGAAATCTTAAAAGTTGCCTGATTTTGAAGCCAGAAAGAATTTGCACAAATTCTCTGTAAAACCAAATTAGGTATATAAAAATCAAAGGTGTAATTCTGTAACATTTTACCAATAAGAATAATACGAATAAATAACCTTATTAGTTCTGCAAGAGTTTTATGTTTCTATCGCTAAAAAAATCTCTGTATGTCTATGTAGCTGGATCCTGAACTCAAGGCTTGGCCAGGGGTCTTTCCCATCCTAGATTTGCTTTTGTAAGACACTTGCATTCACTGTGCAGCCTGGAAAGAATAAAGGAAAAAAAATACTGGAAAAAATATTTTCAACTTTTGTTAGAAACAAAGAGCTAGGCTGCAGACAGAAAGATAAACTTATGTTTATCCAAATTAACAGTGTGACTAAATTAACATTATTTTGACATGAAACCAGGGTTAACAAATCTCTCTTGTTGGTATACTTGCAAGTATATGCATACCCTACTGTATGGGCTCAGTGACATACTGGGAATGACAGAATTTGACTGCTGTATTGAAAGAGTTTCAAGCTAAAGAACAACATCTGTTAAAATTACAGAGTTTTAAATTCAGATTACAACATGTTAACCCTAAGAGAGAAGCAAGAAGGTAGAATTCTGTTTCCTCTTTCGTTTTTCAGTTTGGCTTTCCTTGATCCTTGGTTGGGTAACTGTTAAGTAGTTTTTCATAGATTTCACATATGTGTTTTTTTAAAAGACAATCCAAAATGCAGCCTGTTTGATTCATGTGTTTTATATTGGAACTTGAAAAACAGGTGAAAGAATGATTACAACAAAGCCCTCCCCCAATGTACTATTGTGTATTGTATTGTGTTATTTTGCCAGTGGTTCATCTTTTGAAACATTATTTTCTGGCAATGCCTATGTAAGAGGAAGGAATTCCTTTATTATAATGTTTTCCCTTACCGAGCCACAGAAGACCTATGTACCCTCACAGTGTATTTTACCATGTTGTCTTGTCAGTTGATTGCTCATTAATTGCACAGTTCAAAAAAATGCAGTGAAAGCTTTAAGCTAACAAACTGCAGAGAGAGACATGAGGCCTGTGGAGTTCCTGATTGTCTCTGCATTTTATGTGGTCTGCTTCAAATGTGTATGGTTAACTAGTTTTTGAGGAGTCTGGTTTAGGTACATGTACTTGAAGTAGAAGACCACCTGTTAATCTCTAATGGTTTAACCAGGAGCTTTAGGTGTACTTTCAGAAGAACTCAGTGATACCATTTCCAGAATGCAGAATGAAATGCTTTGCCCCATTTTACCCTGCAAGTTTGTAACAGAAACAACTGTGGAAGGTTTCTTTTGGTTGAGACAAAGGTTGTTTTCATTTTTTTTGTTAGAGCAGAGTAGTCTATGAAGTATCTGTAAGTTGCAATGTTTTAATTTTAGAGAGTATGTTTAATAGTAGGAATGTTGCACTATATGCAGTTTTACGTACTATGGGTACGTATACACTCAGTGAATAAGTTGGTTTGTGTTTGAGTTCAGTTATTGTTCTTCTTGTAATAACAGTTGATACGTTTTGAAAGCTATCCAGTTTCACTAATGAGGCTGCAGTGAGATTTAAGCTTTTGTATCACAGTCCTCTGAGGTTTTTTTTGTTTTGTTCTTCTGTTAGGTAACACCTTTTTTACTTTTTTGGAAGACAGTATTGCTGTGTTGCTGATAGAGCTTAATGGAAGTCGTGAGTTGTAACTTGAAATCTTCTTAGAAAGATCGTGCTGAGACCTAAGTAATGTTGTGTTGTCATCTCAAACCTTAATTCATTCTCTACAGATGACATTTTGTTGCATTCATGCCGCTTAGTATTCTTAATTACCAAAGACGTTGAGATGTCATATGTCACCTCAGTCTTCATTAGTGATAGCTCCTAGGTCTGGATGTGATCAGTGCCATATACTCTTTGTAAAAATGTGGTGTAATTGATTTAGTGGGAAAAAAACATGTTCGACTTTCACTGAAAGGTCAAGTACCTGACAAAAGATTCTGAAGGAAATAATTTGCTGAAATGCCACTGTGTGGCCTATGTGAAGAGGGAACAAATGGCAGAAAGCAAGGTTCTACTTTAGGGTCTTTAAAAAGAGGAGAAAGTTGGTGTAGTGGTTTCCCAAAGATGTATTTTTCCTTATTTATTTTAAAATAAAGGTTTTCAGATATTTCTGTACCATTTCAGTAAGTTTTCCTCTTTTTTTCTTCTTCTCTTTTGCCTATTTTCAGTATCTTGTACTAGTGATAACTATTTCAACAGAGAGTCAAAGCTCAGAGTTCTCAGAAGCCATTGTTGATACATCATTTATTCAGCAAGATAGATTGTAAGAAATAGACATTGTCAGTTTTCAGACTTCTACAATACTCCCACTAACCATGGGTATTCTGCATTAGGGAAGCATTTTGTTTTCCCTCTGATCATTGTCTATTACTCTTTTTGTTCCTTCATGACTGAAATGGTAAGTGGGGATGTAGAAACAAATTTTGTGCTGAAAAAGCTGCCTAAAGAATTCCTCCAGGGATTGTATGGACCAGAGTACATATAAGTATTTCTTATTTGTACTCATAACATTTGAAGTGTCATTGTTTGAGTCTGTTGTGTTCATGTGGGATGGTAAGCTTTGTCAGGTTAAAAAAAAAAAAAGAAAAACACTTCATGTATTGGTGGAAGTATAAACCTGAAAAGATAGAAGTGAGTGTTGAGTGCGTGTAAGTGTAAAATTAAACCAGGCATGTCTGAAAGTCGACTGAGTTATTTTAGTTTCTTAGTGTAAACTTCTTCCCCATTTTAGTAGACCTTGAACTATTTTCTCTATGTATATGCCTTGTCTCCCAGATATGACTACAGAGTAGTTTCTATCACAAAATGTGGCAGGTTCAAATGTATTTGCTCTCTTGTTATTGCTGCAGAAAGGATCTTTGAAGATCATGAAAATTTAGTTGAAAATCTTCTGAACTGGACAAGAGATAGTCAAAACAAACTAATGTTTGTGGAACGTATAGAGAAATATGCACTTTTCAAGAATCCCCAGGTAAGACTGAGATTCACGTTGAATGCATGTGTGCATGCACGCGTGCATGCCTAATTGCAGTTTCCTACTTTTTTTGGTAGCATTCATTTCCATACTTTTATTTTGATACTTGTGTATGTATTAAAATGCCAGGTAAGTTTACATTTCGGCACCATGTATAATCCACATCGTGGTTGGCACAAAATCCAAGTCCCTAGCAGAAAACCATAGGCTGAAGCAACCTGTTTGCTAATGTGTTTGTGGGTAATTTTAATGGAGATGAAGGCAAGTGATTTCATGGCATTTACAACAACACTTAGTGCTGGTCAAATATGTAAATATGCAAGAAAGGTGTTGACAGATATTACTAATAGTAGTGTCTCTCCACTGTGCATTCATACGTTGCTGGCAAGAAGGGGAAGAGAAAATCTAAGAGAATAGCTACTTCATGGTCAAATGGCAAGTGAAGAGAAGAGAGCTCCCTGTGGAAGCTGAGACAAGCCTCTGTTCAGCTGTTTCCTGTTTCCTGAGTAGGAAACTGAAGGCCCCTCTTCTCTCTCAAATGATCTCAGATGCCTCTCTTCTCTCAAATCGTAGCTACAGATTTGATATCTGGCAGCAGTTCAGAATTGTAAGGGAGTGGAGGAAAAGATACAGAAAAGCAGAAGGTGGCTCTTTGAAGAATTTGAATTGAAAAAAACCTGGGTATAATATCACTTGATCTCTTGCTTAACTCTTACCTAATGTATTCCCTTTTGGGGTCATAGATTATTTTTATATCTGTATGGCATCTATGTGGTAATTTCTTGGATTTAAACTGAGTGTCAGTTTTGCATGTTCATCCTTTGGGACACCATCAGTTTACTTGGGGGGTTTTTTGTTTTTTTTTTTTTAAAGCAAGTACTGAAACCAAGTGCTTTGTGATGAAGCAGCAAAACTCTAAATTCTTTTTAAAAGCATGTAGTTGATATGTTTAGTATCAGTACATACGGTGGGCACTGTTAACAAGAATGAGGTACCAGCATAAACCCAGTATTTCTCCTTGGTTTAAAATACAGACCTGGTTAAACTTTGTGAATATTGGGGGGTTTTTTCCAGCATAAGAGCTAGTGGTTAGGAAGAGAAAGATTTTCATTGTCCCAGTCCTTTCCAAGCTGAAGGAGAGTACAAAACTTCCTATTAAATAAGATACAGTACCTATGTGTAGTTAGGTTCCTCTTAAGAAGACAAAGAGTATTTAGTAATTCTTCATGAAAAATAAATATTTTTATTCAGCAAAACTGTCAGGGCAAGGTGGAAAGAAGTACATTGTTTCTCTATGTGCTTCTTTGAACACGTAAGTAATGGCAGTAAGTAACAAGTTTAAAGATCTCTGTTTTTCTTAGTATTTTTATTGTGGGATTTTCAAGTTCATAGTATTTTTATTTCTGGATGCATTGTACCAGGCAGTTGGTACAATGGCAGTTTTGTGGAAAGCCAGGACAATGTTGTTATGAGGCTGTTACCTAGGATTTAAGAGAATGGACTGATTGGTATTTCTGGAAAAGGTGGTTATAACTTAGTTCCATGTATTATTTAGCAGTCTGACAGATAGTTTCAATTGGACTACAGAGTTTTGTTCAATTAACGTATTGTTCTTGGGTAATAGCTGGCGTTTTTTTCTTATGGCTACAGAAAGGTAAATAAGAAATGTTGCTCGGCTTGATTTCAGAATGCCCATAGAAATATTAAGTTTTCTCTTGTTACAGAACTATCTGCTAGGGAAGAAAGAAACCTCTGAGATGGCAGACAGAAATAAAGAGGTGCTGCTAGAGGTAAGACTGTGTCGTGGTTTAACCCCAGCCAGCAACTAAGCACCACGCAGCCGCTCACTCACTCCCCCCCATCCAGTGGGATGGGGGAGAAAATCGGGAAAAAGAAGTAAAACTCGTGGGTTGAGATAAGAACGGTTTAATAGAACAGAAAAGAAGAAACTAATAATGATAATACTAATAAAATGACAACAGTAGTAATAAAAGGATTGGAATGTACAAATGATGCGCAGGGCAATTGCTCACCACCCGCCGACCGACACCCAGCCAGTCCCCGAGCGGCGATTCCCTGCCCCCCACTTCCCAGTTCCTATACTGGATGGGACGTCACATGGTATGGAATACACCGTTGGCCAGTTTGGGTCAGCTGCCCTGGCTGTGTCCTGTGCCAACTTCTTGTGCCCTGGCTGGGCATGAGAAGCTGAAAAATCCTTGACTCTAGCCTAAACACTACTGAGCAACAACTGAAAACATCAGTGTTATCAACATTCTTCACATACTGAACTCAAAACATAGCACTGTACCAGCTACTAGGAAGACAGTTAACTACATCCCAGCTGAAACCAGGACAGACTGCCAAAACAAAAAGGGCATAGTGGTCATTCCAGAGCTGGAAGCTAAACTCTAAAAGGTTGTGGTGATTGAAATTGGATGGAGCTGAATGTAATTCTGGAACAACTGTGAATGGAATGTGTTACATTTGAGATGAATGGCTATTTTAATGTTACCCTGTTTCAGATACAATCAGTTAATAAAAATGTGTCTTTATTTTGTTTAATAAATAAAATACCATGCACAGTGGTAATCAAAATGAGGTTACCTGTAACTATGGCTAAAACCAGTCGATATTTGCAGAACTGTCACCTGGGGTTTTTTTGACCTGTGGTGGTAGAGATCTTTTTACTAGTACTCTCCAAATTGTTATTCTCTACAAAATTCTGTAGCATTGGTTCAATTAAAAATTGTTTCAATTCCATTTTAAAATAAACAACCAAATATTCAATTTAAAAAATGAGTGACAGGGAAGGAAGTCAATTAACATCGAACATGTTAAATAGAACCAAGGACAACAAAAAAAAAAGTGACATTTTTAGAGACCTACCCATGCTGAAGTGTCATAGCTTCTACTTGATTTCCAGAATAATGATTATGATTTCAGTAGTTACACAAAAGTAAATATTTTGGGTATTTAATTTTGGATTATATTTAATACAATTTCACTTTTAAGTACCATATGCATGCTCTTAGTATATTATTAATATGGGTTTTAATAAGTGGTCATGTGAATACTGTGGATCAAAAAGGTGCCTGAAGCCATGACATGCAGAGGGTTGTAATTCTACCTAATTCTTTCTGTCTTCTAGGATTACTCATGAATCTCTGTGCTGCATGTTAATCTGGACTGGATTTAAAGTGTTTGTTTTCCTCTGTTAGCTCTTTATAAATAAAACCTTAACAGAAGTTATAGTGTTGGCAGTTAGTAGCCACAAAGTACTCATGGAATGAATTATAGCTGTATCTGATGAATATGTAATTACGTTTTGTGTATACTTAGACTTATGAGGCTATATGTATGAGGCAACCTCGTGACTTTAAAGCCAGTAAAGCTGTTGGGGCATCTATTACTGATAAGCAGTGGTTAGAAAATCTTTACAGTAGCTGCTAATATTTTTGTTGTTATTCGTGTGCTGAGAAGATGCTAAGGTCCCCTATTGTGTTTGTCTGAATTACCTTATAGCTTCTACAATGAATCTCTAATTCATATCACTGCGTGAAAAAAAAAAAAGCTGTTCCAGTTTTGTGTGCATTCCTTAGATAAAGAATTTCAGGATTTCAGTCATTAAAAACAAAATACTGCATGCTTATGTTCTGTCTGTTTCTCTTCCCAAACCACTGTGCTTATCGGCAGGAATGTTTCTGTGGAAGTTCTGTAACCGTGCCAGAGATTGAGGGAGTTTTGTGGCTGAAAGAGGATGGTAAGAAGTCCTGGAAGAAACGTTACTTTCTTCTTCGAGCTTCTGGAATCTACTACGTCCCTAAAGGGAAGGCAAAGGTATGCTGTTTTAAAGCAATTTCCCTGAATTGTTTATTGCTGGTGAACTATGCACACAAGAGTCAGCCTTAAATTTTGGCTTAGCTGTGCCTTGCCTAGTGCTGCATCCCTTAATTAAAAGTGCAGCTTTTTCATGGAAATATTGTGTAAATTACTGTGGTAGCACTTGATCTGAAGGGTGTAACCACAAATTTAAAAATACAAGACGACAAGGGTCTGCTTTTTGAGTGAGCTTGGGATTAGGTGTTCAGAAGCACTTGAGGAAAAATGATTAGTGGAGTTAAGAGGCTGTCTTTTCTCAAGCAGAATTCAGATGAAGGACCAAATTGCACCACAAGTGCCAATCATAAAATATCAGACCAACTCCACAATCAGTCTGCATAATTTCATTGGGTTTAGTTAGTTCATACAAATGGGATTCTTTTTGGACCAATTTGTGCTACATTTTTGAAACTGGTAATTATAATATCATTTCTTCATTGCCGCTTACTGCTGTTCATGTGTATCAATAATGAAGAATAAATAGAAAGCTGCTACAAATGCATTGTAGCTTCACGGTTGAACTACTGTGAGTTCAAGTTGTCCAGGAATCCATCAGTCTTGACAGCATCAACTGATCCCCAGTAGAGGAAGTCCACTTCCCACACAACTGGCAATGAAAAGGAAATGTCTGTCAGTGCACCAGCTCCCTTTAGAGCTGAATACGTCTCAGATGTTCTTTCCACAGCCTTTTGCTTTGTTAAAACAATCTATACGCAGGATAGCCTGTTGAAATTCTGTGCCCTACAATCACTGCCAAACATCATTAGAATTTTACTCACAGTCACATTGGAATTTGGGCACCTTGATTATTACCAAGGTGAAATGTAACCAACAGCTGTTAAAAAGTTCCCAGTCAGCCAATCCTATTTACTTTTTCCTGATACCAACTCTGAATAAAAATTAGTAGTCTGGTATAAAAATGTTGTCAAAAGGCAAAATGCAGACAAAACACAAAAACCCAGACTGAATTTGAAGAGGATATCTGGTTAAAAATGAATGTCTGATGCAAGAGTTTATGCATGGCTGTATCTCCTTCTTGTATTGGTAGTTTTCAAATCAGATGGAAACTAATATTTGACCCTAACTAGATCTTATTCTAGTATTGGATCTTAACACTAGACTGATTTTTATCAGTACATGTGACTTTCTTATAAAGATATTTTGTAAATGATTATTTTTGTATTTAATAGGTCTCACGGGATCTCGTGTGCTTTCTACAGCTAGATCATGTCAGTGTTTACTATGGACAGGACTATCGGAACAAATACAAAGCACCCACAGACTATTGTTTAGTGCTAAAGGTAAGTTGTTAATTGTTTTGAAAATTCGCATACTGAAAAGAGCAAGTAAAAAGCTTGAAACATTTCCACACTATTTTTAGTCCCTTATAATAACTACATTTCCTAATTGTGAGCAAGAGCTGATTAACACAATATCAATCTTGGGAGAGATTATAATTTAGAATACACTTCCTATTGTAATGTAACAATTGGAAAACTATGCCTGTCAGTTTTCCTGGTGAATCTCTAAATTATCTTCAATCTGCACATGAGAAATCTAAATTGCCATAAGTTAGTGACGATGAGAAAGCTATGTTGTCGTGGTTTAACCCCAGCTGGCAACTAAGCACCACCCAGCCGCTTGCTCACTCTCCCATGGCAGGATAGGGGAGAGAGTTGGAAGAGTAGAAGTGAGAAAACTCGTGGGTTGAGATAAAGACAGTTTACTAGGTAAAGCAAAAGTCATGCACGCAAGCAAAGCAAAACAAGGAATTTGTTCACTACTTCCCATCGGCAGGAAGATGTTCAGCCATCTCCAGGAAAGCAGGGCTCCATCACACGTTAATGGTTACTTGGGAAGACAAACACCATAACTCTGATTGTCCCCCACTTCCTTCTTCTTCCCCCAGTTTTATATGCTGAGCATGACATCATATGGTCTGGAATATCCCTTTGGTCAGTTGGGGTCCACTATCCCAGCTGGGTCCCCTTCCAACTTCTTGTGCACTCCCAGCCTCCTTGCTGGTGGGGTGAGGTGGTGTGAGAAGCAGAAAAGGCCTTGACACTGTGTAAGCACTGCTCAGCAATAATGAGAACATCCCTGAATTACCAACACTGTTTTCAGCACAAATCCAAAACATAGCCCCATACCAGCTACTATGAAGAAAATTAACTATCCCAGTCAAACCCAGCACATGTGTTTAACTACATTTTCTGTGGAGTTGTAATGAGCCTCCTTGACAGAAATACAGTAAAAAAAAATGAGAAACTGCCATACAGGGACTAGTGCAGAGGGAAGAAATGGCTATGAATCACTTTCTTCCCCATCAAGGTGACAGATTTCATCCACCTGCCAGAAGATCCGTGTAGATTGCGTGGTGGGGGAAGGAAAAAAGATCACAGAGAGCAGCAGCAGAATGGCTTTACTGGACTCATCTAGCTCACTAGATTTCTCTTTCCTTATAAGCTGCTTAGGGAAAAATTAGAAATACAGGACAGTCTTGCAGAGATACTTCCACAGAATACTTTTTCAGCCTTTAGAAATTTAGGGAGCCAGGAGGTGGTTCTTGGCTGTTTAATAGCCCTGTGTGCATTCTTACTTTTTGAATGTGCCCTGTCTCTGGGAGTCCAAGAAACTTTTAGAATGCTGCAGCAGTTGGGTTTACCTTGTACGCTCTTTTACTTGTTCTGAACCATCAGTTGCTTTCCATTTCATTTTCCTCTAGTTCTTGTATAGTTAGTGAACAGTTAGTGAACAATTGTTGCCTGTCCTCCATGGTCCTCATGACTTTGTAAACACTTTCATATTGCCCTGAATTGTCTTAGTTCCAGGATGATGAATACCAGTCTATTTAATTGTTCACCATACTCTAAAACATAACACTAAACTCTTTTTTTCCATTTGGCAGCTCTGTACCTTACAACAGTTCAGGTTCAGTGAGATAATAGCCCTTGAAATGCTAACTTCAGGGAGTTGCTGTCTTCTCAGAGCATAGGTCCAGAGTTGTGCAGAAATTGGTATTAGAGAGTCAAGTTTACCCATATTGCCCAACCTGAGGGAAAGGGGATGCTGTAAAGGCAGAAACTTCTGAGTATAAAGGACAGGTAGAAAAACAAGTAGGAAAAAATGTTATGAAAGCAGTGACCTGAGATTAATAACTTGAGTACTTCAAGTTATTTTAAATTGCATTAACTCATCTCCCAGTCTCTCTTGACTCCCACACAGTGTTCAAAATGGTGTCAGTTCCTGTAAGATAGCTAGCTACAAAGCTATTTTAAAACAGGTTTTCACAGTATATTCACAGCAGTTAAAGTGTCTTCATGGATTTGAAAATGGTGCAAGTAACAAGAGATGATTATACCTGCACCTACACTTTTCCTGTGACCTCTTACCTTCCCTGATGTGTAGCTCATGTGGTGTTGCATATGTCAGGACATTAGAATGTTTTATGTGCCTGGAGTGTGTGGCTGCCTGTCCACTGTGTGAAAAAAGGATTTCATCTTCCAGTAGACAGGGCAACATGCATTTGGGCCCACTCAGAAGTAGATACCAAATATCAAATATGGGACATGATATTAAGGGAGAAAGCATACAGCTGAAACTGGAAATATTTTCCATGTTCTTATAGGTCATTGGCACAGTTAATTGAATGCAATTAAAAGCAAAAATGTCAGTGTTTATAGGTATTTATAAATTCTTTGAAATAAATTGATTTATTCTGCTTACATGTCACTTTCTAGCCACATCCACACAGGTTAATAGTGAATTATTTTTTCAGACTTGTTGACCACACAGAGTAAACGAGACTAAGTCTTATCTAAGTAGATTTTTTTAAAAAGTATTGCCATTCTTAGCATAAATGAGGACATGAAAATGTTAAAGTCAAATTTTAATGTGTCTAAATTGTCCCTATATTTAATGGGGTAGAGTTAGTCAGGTAACTTAGACAAAGTGAAGCTATGTTTTTGGTGTGGAACTTATGAATCACCAAATTATTATATTAAGCAGGATTGAGTTCTGCCTTTCTCAATTCTTAAAATGTTACATTGATGTTTTATATTAGTACCAATGTATAGAAGCAATACTTTTTTTTTTTCTTAATAGAAACTCAGTTTTGTGCCACAAAGATTCACTAGGCTGGGAAATACCTGCAAAACATGAACATGTTTTTGGAGAGGTGAATGGCACATACAAACTGAAAGGACAATTCTCACTGAAGTTCAGAATGAATTTGTCTTTACATGTTTGCTTCCTTTGTTTATCTTGAACCTTACTGTGCAGGACAGGTGCTGTGCTATTGTTAAGTATAGCATTTGTATGCTAGTACATAATATTAGCTCCTTGGTCCTAAATGTTAGATTTCTGAGAGGTTCTTTTATTTCTGTATAACCAAATTTTTGAACAAGCCCAGGAAAAAGGCAGCTTGTCAGTAAAGTAATTGCGCTTCTATAGGCTCTTCTTTGTTATACAACATGTATGTGAAAGAGGCTGGTAGTGAAAAATGAAAACAATTCGCTAATACCATAATGAAGTTAGTTATATATATTCTGTTTATGGAGATAAACATATTCATGTTCATTTTGAAATAATTATGTTTTGAAGACAACAGGAGAAAATATTCTGAAAAGGGATTAAAAGTTTTTGATACATGTTTCAGACAGTCCAATAAAACTTAAATACCTATGATCATCTAGCAAAACTCTGTGTCACTGAACTGTAAGCTAACAGAGGATATAAAAACTTGAGCATTCGGAGTTGCCCTGACAGCTGTGAGACATGGAACTTCTATAGCATGGACAGGAAGCAACTGAATAATCCATCCAGAATGATTCCTACTGTCTGATTTTTGAAAAATACACATTTCCTTCTTGACTGTTGAATTGATAAATACAGCACCTTTTCTTTTTTATACGTGCATGTGGGAGCAGCAAATATTTTAGATGATAGCCCTGTATCAGTAGGGTGGAGGACCTTGAAGGCTCTACAAGCTGACAATGGAATTGTACTGTTAAGCATGTCGTTTGTGGAGCATCTCACTCAAGCCATACAAAAGCAGAGAAGACCAGTGTGTTTGTTTTCCTCTGGTTTATTTTGGTGTGAGAGGAAGGTGAAATATCAGTTGTCTCCCTCAGGTGGTGAGTTAGTCCATAGAGCAGTGAAAGGAGACAACTCTTTATGCCTTGGCAGTCTCTTCCTTGTGTTCAGGAAAGGTTTATACAAGCTGACACTGTTCTGACCACTTGGCTTGAGAGTATAAAGATTTCTAAAAAGCTTTACAGGTGTAGAAGACACTGTTGGTAGAAGGTACAGCAGCAAAATACTGAAAGATTCACCCTTTCTTAGTGTTTCAAACCTGAAATCAGTGCACGCTGGACACACTGCCAATCTGCATGTGAAGCAATCCCCACTGCCACCTCCTGAAGTACTCTCAAACATTTTAAAGTGAGCTCAGATACAGACCTTTATTAAAGAGCTTCCAGCATTAAGTTTGTCTGTATAGACCTCAACAGATAAATAGCTTTCCTTGCACTCCTAGCTATTAAAATATTGATGAGGATTAATAATTTTTCTGCAGCATCCTCAGATCCAGAAGAAATCCCAGTATATCAAGTATCTTTGCTGTGATGATGTAAGAACTCTACACCAATGGATCAATGGCATCCGCATTGCTAAGGTAACCTCCTCTAGGCAGTCTTGTACTGTTGTCATGAGTGGTTGTCATTATCTGTTTGAAACCATTTATAGTTACTTAGCAAAATACATGCTAAATCTAACTTCCCTCTGTTTAACTATTTTGAATGTGAACTGTACGATCTTCTTACATATCTAATTCCCTAGCAAAATTGTTAGGCTTTGTTGTTACGATAATTCAGTAATTGTGCCCTTTCTTCTTGTTTCTGCTGCACCTCTGTCACACAACAAAGTTCTAACTGACCTCATGGCTAGATTTTAGCCAGCTCCCTTACAGATTTTTAAAAACCAGGCTTATGGGAAAAGAGAATTGAGAAAACAGAATTGTTTTCTAAGATCCCCAGGTTGGCTTAGTTCATTCGTTGGCCCATTTCGTGCTTGACACTATCTCTTCTAGCATAAATGAACTCTTTTTTTCTTTCTTTCAGCAATTCACTAATAAAAAAAAAATGTTGCTTGAGCTCCTTAACAAAGAGCCTGTTGTTCTTCTCTGGGGGGAAAAAGGTGAAACAGAGAAGTCAATGGTGGAGCTCAACAGTCCTAAAATGGTACACAGCCTATACAATTGTTAAATTTGTTTGTCATTTTGCTTAGTATGGGAAGCAACTGTACATGAATTATCAGGAAGCATTGAAGAGAACAGAATCGGCATATGACTGGACTTCCTTGTCTAGCTCCAGTATCAAGTCAGGCTCCAGCTCATCTAGTTTGCCAGGTAATAATGTGATCTGTCTTCTAATAGAAAGATTTAATCATCTTTATTATCATCTGCTATCTGGAGACCTCAGGAGAGACTATTGCAGGAAATGGGACTGTTTCTCCAAAGTCTTTTATGCTATGATTAGTCCAAAACATAGACTTTGTTTAACATGTATATAAAAAAAATATAAAAAACCTATTTTAATATATTACTTGCAGGGGTGTGTGTATTTGGAACATACAGTACTTTCTTGTTCACCTCCAAAAAAGAATGTTTTTCTGGTACTGAGAGGAGGAAACTTCCTTTCAAATTCCTAATGCTTCTATCTTCACCTATTTGAAAAAAGAAATCAGATATATGTTTTAATGATGCATAGAGCATGTGTGTGTAGCTCTTAAACTGCTTTTGTTGACTGAAATATTTGAAATTGGAAAAAGAGAAATAGTTCCTTCCCAAAGGCAAAGATCCAAACAATCTCATTAGAGATGAACTTTGAAAACACTGTTTCTGTTCCTGTGTCAAACTGTGTGTGCCTGCAGTAATATGCTCCTGTTTATCTCTCAGCAGGACTGGGACTGGTTTTTTTGTAGCACAGAACAGTTTAAAAATTGATGAATGGTTTATATAGTCTCATTTCACTGTTCAGAGCTGACTGACACTTCGCCAGGTTATTCTGAACCCTCAAGGGCAAGTTTCATTATTGAAAACAGGCTATTGTGTGAAAGTGTTTTGTCCATTGCAGATACAGGTCAGGAAGTAATGCTACTGAATTGGAAAGCTTCAGAAGGTAGCCTGTGAGAATGAGCTAAGCAAATTCAGCCTAACTGGGAAGGCACTGTGTTTCTTCAACTGTGCGGCACAGCTTGCCAGGCGTAGCAGTAAATTCTCAGTTACTGACAATTTCTCCATCCAAGCTGGGTGTTTTTCTGATAAAGTTTCTCTTCTTGTGGGGAGCTGAGCCACAGCCCACCAGCCATGCATGTTCTGCCAGAGCTGCAGTCCAGCCTGTGCCTAGATGCTCTTCTTCCCCAGGACAGCTTGAGAGTACACAGAAAGCAGGTGCCAGGCTGGATAAATTGGTCTAGCAGTGGTTGCTGCTGTCTTTTCAAGATACCCTGTGGACCCAGAGCATTATCTGTGTTTGCTGCTTGCAGGATGCGCATCATTCCTTCTCTTCCCTTGAATGGAGCAGTCAGAAGCAGACTACTGCCTCAGCTAGCATAGTCTGCCTGTCCTCAGCTTATGTCCAGTGTCTGTTTCTAAGGTTGTGTTGGGAAGGAGCGCTGGAGAGAGCAGGCTGCATGCATTGCATGAAATGGGGCTTTTCGCAAAGTGCAGGAGCTGTTGGGTGTTTCAGGACCTATACAATTGCAGTGTGTTTTTACTCTGCGGCATATCTGACATGCTGTCAACTTTGTGGAGCTTCAGATTTGGTTCATACCAGGGATCTGTTGCACTGTTTTGTTTTCCAGACAATAAGGGCATGGATGTGAGCTAGAGCTTATACAGTAGTTAGTGGCAACAATGTCCTTTGGTGGGATAATGTGTTTAACAACTGTGACCAATAAATGTCACACAGTTGCATTATAAGCACACCAACTTTACTCTTACATTCAGAAACATATGCTAACTGTTTCTTAACTTTCCTCTAAACAGAATCTCAGTCAAATCATTCTAATCAGTCTGACAGTGGAGTTTCTGACACACAGCCAGCTGGACATGTCCGTTCCCAAAGTATTGTCAGCTCCATGTTCTCCGAGGCCTGGAAACGAGGCACTCAACTGGAGGAATCCAGCAAGGTAACAAGAAGACTTTAGTTTGAGAACCAACGCCCAACAAAATGTACCAGACAGAGTGATACCTCTCCCACCTCTGTCTTGAGTGGGATTTTTTCTCTTTTTTACTCTGTTATTAACATACACTGCCATATAATTGTTTATTCAGGAATCACTTTTTCAGGGAACTCAGCCCTGGAACCTTCTGTTCTTCCTCTTATGTGTGTGCACAGAAGCCCTCTGTTCTTTGACGGCATGATAAAGGCCTTCCCATAGAATCCTATAAACTAATGTTGAATAAAGACAAAATAAAACGATCAGCTGTTAACAAGTTGAATGAAATTCTTTCACTAAGATCTTTCTCCAGTTAACTAGCCACATCTTTCCATTGTGAAGATGTGAATAACTGAGACCTGAAGGCAGGTATATCTAAGTACTCCAGTACTTTTTACTCAAATGTTTTCTGTTATATTCAGTGGAAATGGAAGCAGTAACCACAGATATGGTCAAAGCAGAAATATTGAAATTGAAAGCAGTTGTGGACTGAGGCAGATTTGGTATCTCCTGTTACTGGTAGAGAGTTACAAAAGATTTTAACCCCTTGAAGCCTGGGGCTCAGGTCTGTTGTGGTTTGGTTAGTTTTCTGTCCTTTTTGTCATAGTTGACTGGTGTAGTTCCTGGGGAACACTTCCAAACACAGCAGAATTGACACTTAATCTGGCTTGTTGTCAGGCTCAAAGGAATTTCCAGGTTCCTGAACAGCCATGATGTCAGTACTAACTGCAGCAGTTGCGTGTGGAAGTATGTTGGCAGGATGCTATGGGAAACTCTTCACTCCTGTCAATTTTGAATCTTCCCCAGACCCCAGGTTCAAACTAGAGAAGCAAGTTTCTTAAAACTAAACCCATGGGTCACTACATCTGACATTGGTGCATCAGATAAATAACTAAAAATAAGACATAATACCACATTTTCAAATAAGAAAGCACATGTGGCACAATGTGAAAACTGACATGACTGCATTCTTTGGGATTCATAACTTTTCTTCAGTGCCTGCTGGCTTGGAAATTGTCTGATTCTAATAGTAGTGTAGTACTCAGCCCAGGAATGTAGCTTGCTAAATTGTGATCCAAATCTTTGAACTGCATGAGTGCAACACCTGCTGCATGTTCATCAGCAGATGGCTTGTATATGTGTGCAGGGTGCATCATTTCTGCAGGAGCAGGGTAGGTGCAAAAGATAGGGCACTTGAGTCTGTCTGGCGTGTATCGGACAGAGGTGAAGGAGTACTGGTATGAGAACTGTAATGTTACTGTTCCCTAAAGTTTTGGTTTTAATGTGAAAATCTTGCTGTTACACTGTCTGTGAGCTTTTAGAGAAGAGTTTGAAGTTTACCACAATGGGGCCACTGTTGTTTTTATCAAGTCATAGTGCTGTTCGCAATTGCTCATTTAAGTAAACCCCAAGAATTTTTATGTTATCTGATTAAAGGCATTTTAAAAATAAAATATTCAGACTGCTCCCTGTTGAGGGCCATCCGTGTTTCAAGATTTCATCAATTTGAATTCCTTTCTATGCACAAATCCAAGAAAAGGTATATTTCTCTTCCTCATGTGTAACACAGGTGAATGGATTGCCTTAAAACTCCCAAAGAGTCCAAAGAAAATGAACCATGTAAAATTACAATTCGAAGCCACATTAAAAAATTCTGATTAGATTGGTGACAGATTTACCTTCAGTGAAACTACAGTACATGGGGTTTTTTATCCTGTACAGGTCTGGCCCAAGGAACTTAACTAATGAATTAGATTGGCAGTGGAAAATGTTAAACTGAGTGGCAAGAAAGGAAACAACAGTGTTGAAAAAATTGTAATTTACATTAAAAGGTAGTTGCAGTTGCAGTGATACTGAGACATGCTGATTTAGGCAGATTAGTCTCCAAACAGTTATTTCACAGGTAGTTATTCCACAGTGCTCTGGTGACAAACCTGGCTTAAGAAGTTCATATGGACAGGTTGCTGCAAGTGGCAGAATTAATGGAGAATTGTCCAGCATGTCCCTTCCCCTTCTGCAACAGCTCTCTCCCCCCTTGTTACGCTTGTCTCATCCCCCTCAGCAAGCAGGGCAGAACAGAGCATGCTTTGGCTCTGCAGGGAGATGACATTGAGGCTGGCCAGCCAGCCAGGATGTTGTACTGGTTGGCCAGTGGCTAACTGCTCAACAAGTTAAAATGGGTGAGTTATGTCTGCTTTTCTCTCATTTACCAGGTGCTAGTAACTTCACAACAATTTATTGAAGTTGAAAATATATTGAGATTTCTAGCAGTCTGTCATATTTGACTGAAATTTGCTAACCAATCCAAAAGCAACTGGCATAGGAAAAGAGATGGCAAAGAGTTAAATTGCGAAAGCTTATTTTCTTAGGAAAAACAGCTAAAAAAAAAAAAGCACAGTTATTTAAAAAAATGGATAATATTCTTTTTATAGCATTTCTGAGAGTTCAGATAGTCATGAAGATGCATGTTACAAATCTGAATTGTTAGTATGCAACAGGTAATTTTTCAGGATACACAGAAGGACATCACATAGTTATAAGGATGAACAAGGACAATGATCTGTTTCAAAGTTCTTCTATAAACAAAGTATCACTGAATATGTTTCTGGTTGTGGAAATTTAATCTGATTTTGTGGAGATGGGAGGAGCTCCCCTTCCTGAGATGCACAATATTCTTTTCCCTCTCCTGGGTGCTTAATTTGCTCACTGTGAAAATGACTGTCTTCAATGGATATGAGGAAAATTCCTCCCTGTTTCAAATACATCTAAGATTAAAAACCCCACATTTCCCAAAATGCAGGTAATCTGTCCACTTCCTGTTTTGAAAGATTGCTGTTTTCCCAAAGAATACTTTATTCATCTGTTCGCATTCTTCAAAGATGGGCAGTGAAGATCACATTATGTCTCATTTTGCTTGTTAGATTTTGAACATGTTATTTCAAATGGGATGCTACAGCAGGCATCAAAATGCATGCTCACTGCGTGTGCTTTAAGTGACAAATTCAAGATTCTCTGAAGTGTTGCCTTTAAGGGATAGCTATTCTGTTATGCCTTGGTCTCCCTCTCTGTTTTATGCTGCTTTTATTTTTCCTGTTGCCTTTTGCTGTCTCAGGTGTCAAAAGTGAAGCTCAGCACAGCTAAGGTCAGCACACAGGTGGTGCCTTATACAGGGCACAATTAAGGTCAGGTGGTACTACTTGAAAATTCATTAACCTGGGTGATTGGGAGAATGGTACTTTACAGACTAACACTTGCAAGAGATCAAGATTTCTCTCCTGTTTTGTTATGTGAACACCTCGATTTAGCTCCAGAACTCTTATACTCTTGACTTCCAGACCTAATGTGACAGGTAGAGGCACACCCCGTGTGTGTTGTAAATCACTGTTTGTTGTTTCTGACTCTCTAATCCTTTTGGTGGTGTCCTGTGTGTATAGAAACTCTGTGCACCTGTGTTTAGAACAAGGCAATATGCAAACCTGCTCATACAGTGCAGATGAGCATAATTGGGCTAACATGGCAAAGTATCTACTAATGAAGTATAGGTACCCAGTGTAGTCAGTTGCCATCTTGGTGTTGCTTTTCTAATGCATGTTTCTATGCTGTGCACTGTGAAATTCACAACTTGGCTTGTAGCTAAACCACTTTGTATTAGGAGGATGTTTATAAACTTGAGTAATGCAATTATCTTTTTAATTTTTAACAGGAATGTAGGCTTGCAGTTTTAGAGAAACAATTTAACTTGAGCAAAACCTGACAAGTAGACTAAAACATTGCCTGCTGCTTTCCCATTGCTCCTTCCTTCCCTTAGTCAGCTTTTCCCCGTCTTTCCTTTCTTTTTCTGCTTAACTTAATAGTAGCATCTATGGCTTTTCTTTCCCAAGCTAACTTTCTTTTGCAGTTCTCTAAACACTTCCTTCTGGGGAAATTTTCCTAGGAAACCTCAATTCTCCCTCTTTTTCCTCATTTTTTTTGTCCTTACCAGTCTTGGATATCAGAGCATGTGGAGTGGAAGGCTGTCAGTAGTATTCCTGCATGGAGCTTGCTCTTCACGTGTTTTAGAGCAGTTCAGGATCTCTGCATTTTGTAACACTGAACAGTGTAAGGCCTGAGCTAACCGATGTAAAGGCTTGACAGATGCTCTGGGAGGCCATGTATGGTTTAACTCTAGTCTTACTGCGCTGAGGAGATGTCTGCAGAGTCTCTTGCTCTGCCTGATGTCCTCTGTCATGGCCTGTGGTGCTCTGGGGAGTGCTCTCTTTGGGTCATTATACTTGCCCAGAGGAGGACCAGCAGTTCTCACTGGGTGCAGGTGCCTGCCCCACAGAAGTGACAAGGCTGGTGTATTTTCTCCCTGACATTCAGCCTAGCTTGGAGTAGACCTGGCTCCGCTGATTCTTCCTAGCTCCCCTCCCTGCCTGCCCGGTCAGACTGTGCATGGTCCAGCCTTGTCAGTGTATGGAATTGTCTCTTGCTGCATTGTTTTGCTAATACTTCCTGCATGCTGTAATCTGCCACTTAATTTTTAATGATAGGCACATTTAGACCTTGACTTTATAATCTCTTTGTCTCCCTCCCTCCCTCTCTGTCTTTTCCTTTTTCTCCCTTTCCACTTCCACTAAAAATCCCTTCCCAATAGGCCCGAATGGAGCCTGCAGGTCGGCCCTTCATGTCTGCCGCACCTCCTGTGTCCACACAGACAAAAGTGGGGACCCCCTACACAGCATCGCAGCCGACCCCCCCGCTGCCCCCGCCGCCTCCCC
>NW_010972437.1:7137507-7146862 GCF_000737465.1 Haliaeetus leucocephalus
TCAGATACTGGTGCCCCCCAACGGGGTCATGCCGCCTCCCCCGCCTCCCCCGCCTCCCCCCACACCGGGCTCGGCCATGGCGCAGCTGAAGCCGGCACCTTGTGCCCCTTCTGTGCCACAGTTCACACCGCCGCCGCCGCCCCCCAAAATCCATCAGGTTCAACCAAATATAAGCCAGGCCACTGCCACTGCCACCTCTTCGTTGCCACCACCTCCTCCTCCTGTGCCTGCCCCACCACCACCCCAGGCACCCCCAAAGCCTGTCATGGCAGCTCTCCCCCCGCAGCCTAGTGGGAAGGCAGCATCACCAGGGGTCACACATGTCACCCCCGCTGTGCCAGCTCCCTTGCCCCTTGCAATAAAGAAACAACCAAGCGTCACCTCTCCCCAGGTGCCTCCGCTGCCGCCAGCCCCTCCTGGCCCCACTCCCCCGCCAACGTTCCCAAAGCAGCAGAGTTTCTCTGTGAAGCCGCCTCCATCCCCACAGTCCCCAGTGCCGTCGGTGGTGAAACAGATAGTTAGCCAGTTCCCACCTCCTCCCACCCCACCTGCCACTGAGCCCCAGCCTCTGAAACCCCTTCCGCTGAGCGTGGCTCCACAGTCACCTCCAGCAGTGAAGGCAAAGCCCAAATGGCAGCCGGCTTCCGCTCCCTCACCCGATTTCCCCCCTCCTCCACCAGAGAGCAGCTTAGTGTTTCCTCCTCCACCTCCTTCCCCAGCTTCCTCTGCAGGTTCTCCCCCCCCTGACAAATCAGGGTCTCCAGTCAAAAAGACCAGCAAGACATCAAGCCCTGGAGGGAAGAAACCACCCCCAACACCTCAGCGAAACTCCAGCATCAAGTCCACCAGCTCCACTGAGTACCATGAGTCCAAGAGACCTTCAGTGGACCGCCTTGTCAGCAAATTTGCACATCCACCAGAGCCGTCAGGGTCTCCTTCCAAGGAGTCATCGCCTCCTGCAGCCCCTCCAAAGCCAGGAAAGCTCAACCTTTCTGGGGTGAGCCTGCCCATTGTCCTTCCGCAAGGAGGGATCCCGGCCAAGGCTCCTGCTCCGGCTGTGTCTGGGAAGGAACCTGTGGTCGAATTCCCTTCACCACCGTCTGATTCGGACTTTCCGCCGCCGCCACCTGAAATAGATCTTCCTCTCCCGCCAGTTGAGATCCCATCAGTATTTTCGGGCAGCACCTCCCCAAAAGTCGCTGTTGTCAATCCTCAGCCTCAGGCATGGTCAAAACCATCTGTGAAAAAAGCCCCACCACCCACACGTCCCAAGCGGAACGACAGCACTCGACTGACGCAGGCGGAGGTCGCAGAGCCACCAGGGTCAGCTGGCCCACAAGTGCCCACTTCACCCAAGTCCAGCCTTAGCGTTCAGCCAGGATTCCTGGCAGACCTCAACCGGACGCTGCAGCGGAAATCCATCACCCGGCATGGCTCCCTCTCCTCCGCGCGGATGTCCAGAACCGAGCCCACAGCCACCATGGACGACATGGCCCTGCCTCCACCTCCACCAGAGCTGCTGGCTGACCAGCAGAAGACGAGCAGCTTTGGGGGCAGTCATATATCAGGCTATGCAACGTTACGGAGGGGGCCACCCCCTGCACCTCCCAAAAGGGATCAGAACACCAAGCTGTCGCGGGACTGGTAGTCAGTCCCCAGGGGCTGGCGCGCTCCGTGACTTGTGGGCTGCTCCGTGATCAGCCAACCCGTGATCTTGCACACTTGGAGAGAATGCGGGGACGTGGATGATAGGTAGCCCCATCAAAAGAGGTGATCTCAAACTGTAGCTAAGGCTAAATGTAAAGACATTCCCCTTTCATGGCTAGGCCAAAAAAGCTGGGGACGTGGGGGTGTTGGTATTTTATTGGGAAAGGTGGGTAGAGAGGCATTGACTTATCCTTTCAATTTCTTTTACCCTTCATATGGATCGGACCAAAACCCCATTTTCTTACTTTTTCTGCATTTAGGGGAGGGGGGAGATAATTTTTTTGTAGTGTCTGTCCATGTGAGACATGTTTGTGCATGTATTATAAGTGTAGGTATATAATATATTGTGATATATTTCGTCGCAATTATAAAAGATAACCAGAATGTTTTTGTAGAACCGTATTTATTGTTTCAGTCACTATATTATTTGGAATCGGACTCTGTAACTAGTCAAATCTTGCCACAAAGATGAAGATGTAGGGGGCACTTTAAAGAAAGGAAGAAAAAACAAACAAACAAAAAACCCCACAAATCTCTTGGCAGTTTGTGGTGGGTAAATAGTGCAGAGCTGAGGTGTTCTGCTAGGAACAGTAACAATGTACATTGTCCATTGATTGAAAAGTACAGATGCAACATACCAAAACATTCTGGTCATAATACTACTGAAAATGAGTATGTTCTGAGGAAGAAAATAGATTTTTATATATAGTGGGCTGGAGTGAAATATATTTATACTATAAAGAGCCTCCCCCTCCCTTCCAAATAGTTTAAAAATATACACTGCTACGAATTATTTCAAAGTTATTTGTCCATGCAGTAAGTAGGATAAATATATATTATTCCAATCCATTATGCATTCTAACTTTATAGTAGGCTCAATCATTTGTTTCTGTGGCTCAAGACGAATATATTTGTGTTAACCCCTTCTGAAAGCTGCCAGCACTCCTGTAATCGATGCTGACCCACAAGGCTGACCCACGTCGATACATCATTTGTACGTCTAATTCTTTCCCTGAATGAACAGGTAGGTTTCTGTAGAGAGTGTTACGTTCTCGCACAAGCATATACAGCGTACAGTCTCACCTTGTCTGTGCCTGATAAGATGTATTATCTTTACAAAAGCAAGTGTCTAGAAACATTTAAAGAAAGTATTGTTTGTAATTCATTAGAAACTGTCAGGGAACTTTCTAAACCCTCTAGAAAGAGAGAAGGGAGTGGTAATTTCAGGCCAAGCGTGGTGGGAATTCTCTCTCTTTTCTTTGACCCGCCAGAGACTGCAACCAATGCATAAACCTGTTAATTCCAAAGTTGGCACTTCTAACAGTCAAGGGAGAAGACTGGAAAAAACCTCAACCTTGAGAGGCAATAGCATTTGCTAATAATTTAATTTAAGGGCCCATATGAGTAGGAAACAGACTATCATATTTGCTTTGGGTTTTTTGTTTGCCAGTCAGTCACCAGATTGAGTACTAGAGTCCTTTTTGTTGTACTTCAGTAGCTTGATTGTACGGTCTTACCCACGTATTCAGAGGTTGTGATAAGATAGCGTAGTTAGCCTAAGTGGTCCTATGTATCATGCATGTTCATAGTGGTACACAACCTTTGTAAAGTAGCTGAAATACTTGGACTGTACCTACCCCATCCTCGGTTGTTAGAACTTCCCTCATCACCATGGGGATACTGTCAAGGCTCAGAGGGCAAATGATTTTACTCTTTATTTACCTTTTCTCCAAAAGCAAATATTAAATGCTTTCCTTCCCCCAAGAATGAAACAAAGGAAGTAGCTTGACCTGACAGTATCCTCAAGCATGTACAAAAGATGTAAACTAATCTCTCATGAGAGTAATTCAGGCTGATAGATTTAAGAAACATCATTGACAGTCCCCCATTCCTTTTTTTTTATAAAGTTTTTAAAAAAAATCTAAATAATAAAATAAATGTCTTTGTGAATAATTTATGAATAGGAAAAAAGCTTTGCTAATTAGAGGGGGAAAATGACACATCTATAACTATATAGTTTTAAATAAGTACATCACAAAAAGAGAAAAATTAATGGTGCTGTCTCTGCTGACCTGTTTCATATGATTTTTTAAAAATCTTTTTCAGCACCTCTGGAAATTGTTTTAATATTTCAGACTAGTTTTTTTGAGCAATAAGAGTATATACCATTGTGTGCATTTTTAAAGCACTGCTATGGAAAGGCACTTTTTTGTATCTTTCAAATTGTTCACAAAGTTTTGTTTCTACTATTTTTGTGCTTATAAAGTGTCCTTAAAAGCATTTGCATTGTTGATTTTAAGCATGCTCAGTGTAGCTGGTGAATAACTTCACAGGAAGGTTGTTAAGCTATACTGCAATTCATGGGTGCTGTAATTTTCAACATTGGTCCTCCTGCTGCTTTGTACTGTAGGCAGCTCCTGGGTCTCATACCCACCAGTGGAGCAAAAGGTGTGCAGATACAGTCATAACTCCCCAGCTGTTATTGACGATAGGTAAGTGGACACATTCTCCTACTCCCTGGCAGGATGCATCTGGGCTGATGCAGTGTGTGCTCCCAGATGACAGGAGTCAGGGAATCTGCTTGCCCTGTTTTTCTTTTCCCCCAAGACAGCTCCACTGGTGTGTGTCAGTTCCAGCCCTTTTTTGTTCATTCAGTGCGGGTACCTCTGGGCTTTGGACTTGGTAGAGCAGTGGTTTGAGTGCAATTTCTTCAGAGGCATTTGAGCTTTGTTCTCATTTTCCTGTGCTCAAATTCGTTTACCTAGTATCTCTCCCTAGACAATGAATCCATGCTTCCTACTGCAGGCTGCTATACAGCTTGCTGGGAGGCAGGAGTTTTATCTCTTAAGTTTGCAGCAAAAAGAATGAGCGTCAGCAAAGGTGGCACCCTGTATTCCTTCTTGTTACAACTTACATACTTCCTAAACCAGTAGTGATACAGAAATACAGTGAGTGGCTGCAGCTTGCTGTCTCTCAGTTGAGAACTGAAATTTGGCTACAGTGTGGTTCAGACAACCTGGCTGCCTTTTCAGCTTATGAGATCCCTCACTGTAACTTGCTTTTCCAGTATATTTACTGGTTTTGTGACAGTAAATATTTATGCCTTATTTGCAAGTAAGTTATTTTCCACTGTGCGCACTGGTCTCATAGTTGCACCATTGTATTTATTTAAATCAGAAAACAAAGGGGCCAGATCTCAGACACACAGCAAGAAGCTACAAACATGGGCTGTAATCCTTTTGGCACTATTAAAAGGAGCATGTGAGAGCTGAGGTTTCATACTCTGGACACAAAGGTAGCAGATGCTTCCATCCTAAAATATTAAAAGAGTACAGCTGTAGTTGTGTTACATGATGAAGCGTATGGCCTTTGACACTTGCTAAGGTGGGTGTTGGGGAAAGTCCCACTGCTGCAGGGGCAGCTGAGAGCATACAGCTGCATTTGTTAATCTGTTCCAGATTTGGGCTTAGTTTCCCCTCTGCCATGCAGCAGTAACATCCACTTCTGTGAGCAGAAGGGTCCCTCCTGTTCAGCCAGGTTTCTCTGTGCGTGCAGCACAGGTGTAGAAAGCAGGGAGGTAGTCTTCTCGAACACTTTCATTGTAATTCAGGGCTCGGGGAGTTGCTTTGGAAGGGGAAACTAGGCTCTTACATCAGCAGTAATCTTAGAGGAGAAATTATTTTAAAAACAAAAAACCCCACGGGTTCTAAACAACCCATAGGTTGTTTATGTTTGAGGTGGATATGCTGGGGGGTCTGTCTAGTCTTTCAAAACCTGTGGTTGGGGGCGGAGGTTAGGCACAAGTCTCACCATAAAATAATCTCGTTATTTTCTGCGGAAGAGGAAAGCTCCTGCTTCACCCTGTGCAGTGGTTTCCTCCTGTGGCAAACCACCACTGCTTGCTCTGACTTGGTACGTGACCTCAAAGCCAAAGAGCTCCTCTCTTGAACTTACTCTGCAGTTTCCTGCAGGGCAGCAGTGACTGACTGACACATCAGCGAGGCAAAGTAAAGGTACCTGGATCACTTGGGTTTCAGGTCTGATGGGAGAGGGAGCAGTTTTTTCATGTGCATTTTAAGATTTACTGTTCTTGACTTGCACATTTTAAAGGTTTTCCAATTTCTTTTTTTCTGTGCCCTTTGGCAACCAGATGACTCAAGTCAGCTCAGAGATAAAAGTGTGGCCAGTTTTTCTCTGAGTTAAAATTATTTTTTCCACAGTTAAAGGAACCAAAAGTGCCATTTCAACAGCAGAAGGGCAAAAGAGAAATTTTCTGCTTATTACAGAAAACTGTATAGAACTAAATTGTTTTACTTCAGTGGCCCCATTGCAGGTAAACTTGTTTCTTACAATCTTATTTAGAGTAAGTGGATTTTACTATGAGTATTATTTCAAATACAGTCACATAAAAATCAGTTGCACTCCAGGAAAACAATATAAATTCCTGATGGAAAGTAGTGTAGATGCAGCCAGAACATGTGAGTTTGGGTTGGTTTTTTTGGTGTTCTTTTATTTTGGAATTGTCAGTTGGTCTAAAGTGAAGTAATTTTCCTTTCTGAATTCTTTTTCTCCTTCAATTAAAAAAACGCCCATGAAGACTGACAAAACCAGTGTTAAGCTGCAGGGGTCAGTGCTCACTAATACTGTGATCCAGTGAGTCAGAGGCTTTGTCTAGTTTTGAAAAGTTTAAGGCACTGAACTGCAAATGAGGTGACAACATCATGCTTATGCCTCACAATGTAAATTAAAGTAATTGCCACTAACATGGGAAAAATAGTGATTGGGGTTGATGGCTATTTGGTGCTCTGAGGCACTCAACGGGGTGAGGACTCGGTGAGCTCTCTGTGAGTCAGAAGCGTGTATTTTTGGCGAGAAGAGCTAGAGAAGTTGGAAGAACAGGAGGAACAGGAACTAGTGCTATACACACAATCCCCCACAGCAGGGATTTAGTGAGGGAAATGAGTGAGAAGGAACTCGAGTAACAGATTTTGGACAGCACACCCACCCCCCTACCCCACACCTTATTTAAATGCTTAAAGGCAACTTGTCTTCTAGGAGACTTAGGAATTGAACCAACTGTTCCCTACAGTGGAAAATAGTTTCCTCCCACCTTCCCCAAGATGCCAAAGATGCATTCAGAGCTAAATTCCAGGTACACAGATGTGCTTGCACCAGTCTCTCCTGAGGCTAAGTTGCCAGGTGCTGCTGATGTGCAGCTGTGGTTTGGCAAGAGAACAGGGCTGTCACTGTTAGATGTTGTGCACCTATTGCCTTTAACCAATGCTGGTAACTGGCTACACATCTGCAAGGGGCGGGGGCAAAGGCCAGTTTAGCAAAGAACCTGTGCCCAAGGCTCCCTGCTGCTGATTTGGTGCAGCACTATAAAGCTTGTACTTCTAAAAGGAAAACTAAATGCTTCGTCACAAGTTGCAATTGCAAATCTTAGGTCTCCTTCTAGTGGACTGCAGTGGACCAGAAATTAACTGGAGCAGCAGTTTGTTTTATGGCTTACACTAATTGTTAGCAGCCACTGGTGATATTCTGTATAATACTGGGGATGCAAATGTAAGAAAAAAGTGTCATTGCAATGATGATTTGTCTGTGCAGCAAACTTGTGCTGAGTGCTGTAAATACATTCATGTTTACTGCTTTAAAAAGAAAATTGCACATTTTATCTTTCAATGGGATTGCCTCCCCTCTTCTTCCCTTTCCAAAAAGAAAAATCAAAGCTCTTTTAGACTGATAGCTTCAGGTTGGGGGGAGCTTTGCCATATTATAAATATATATAAATATATGTATAAATATACTTTTTTAAGCATGGGAGAGGACAAAAAGAAATACTACATTATAGAGTACCCAATATAGATCATTATACAATGGAATATGCACAATTCAATAAAGATGTAGTTAAATTTAATAATGTTTTAATGCTCTGTCTTGACATTTTCCTTTTTCATGAGTTCAGAACCCACATTGTGTTCTCAGGGCATCAGTGGTTCCCTCTGTAGGGATCAGATACCATCTGATGACCTACAGGTTACCATTTATGTGCTCACTCTCAATAAATTGCTTTTTATTGTTCCTTTGCACAGTTCTTTCCAGGGGGTCAGAGCAGGCTGTACCAGTAACATGGTGCACACCAGTTACAGGTCTAAAGAGGACCCCAGTGTGAAGGCTCACCTTTTCCATCTGCCTCCTTCCTCAGGTGTGCGGAGTCCCATATAGTTCTGCTCACACAAGAACAGCTGATGGCTGGTAAGTGTTGCTGCAGCCCCTCTCTGGGGCCCACTGTAGGGAATTCAGCTCTGTTTGCCTCCTCCTGGGGTACACTTGCAGGCTAGCCCTGCATCAGTCATCAGCTTTTACAGCCGAGATTTGAGGCGTTACATTAGTGGTGGTTACAGGAAAGGAGCAGTCATACTGAAGTGGAGAGGAGCTGCTGAAGGCAGCAGGCTGGATGCCAGCGATCATACCTTTGCTGTGGGTAGTGCTGTGCTCAGAGCTCCTCTGGGACAGGGATCCTGCATACACAAGCAACTCTCCCTGTCCTCACTGTTTTGAAAAGTCTGTAACCAAAGACAAGGAACGTGACGCAGCAGTGGCACGCTCACCGAACACATGGTGTGTGCTTTGTTCTTTTTATTTAGGGCTTGTAACAAGAGGGTTTAGTACACAGCAACAGTTAATTCCAAGTACAATTAAAAAAATTTAAAAATTGGGTTTTGCACTCACGGGAAGGTGGTTCAAATGGCACACACAATAAAATGTTACTGGCGGCATACAGCTCCCCAGAGTCCTGCGGGCTGGGTCAGTTACAGTGGGCTCTGCACTCATCCACTGCATTCAGCAGTGCCAAAAGCAAAAGCACTGTGTGCTTCTCCTCTGACTGCAAACCAAAGGTGGGGGGTGGGTGGGGGTATCTGCTTTCAGAAAAAAGTGCATGGACAAAATCCATGTTAGACACTGACATTTCCAGAGAATTCATAGAAATTACTTGTCCATGCAAGTTGCAAAAGACGCTTTTTCAAATGTGAAAAGAAGCACTTGTTCTTTACAAAAAAATCTCAGACATGTCAGCACTTTACCAAGGCGCTGTAATGGAAATGAATTTGTACACAGCTCTTCCTCATTGGTCAATAGTGGTAGGATTCTTCTGACGTTTTAAGAGAAACAGGAATAAATGTACTGCACGCATTTCAGCGGAGTCACCATGTCGGTGTTCAGCAGGATGCTGGGTGTAGGCTTATTACCTCTGGACAACAGGCTGCTGCTGACTTCACTGTTTTGTAATAAGCAAAGGTGCTACTAAAACTACTATGTCTAGAGTACCAAAGAAAAAACACTTCCTGCATGGGCAGGAGATTGCACAAAATACATGGGTGGGTTTGTTTTGGTTTTTTGTTTTGGTTTTTTTTTTTTTTTTGAACAAAAGCAGCAGAACAGCATGGTCTGTGAATTATTCTTTGTAACAGCAGTTAGCAAACCTTGGCCACTTCAAGCTTTCAGCAACCCTCCCATGGACATGATGAGGGGGTCCTACTATTCTTGCAGTTTCAAAATCAAAAAGTAGATCAATAGGACTGTTACTACACACTGACTTTAGCTACTGGGGGGGGGGGGGAAAAAAAAAACAAAAAAAAAAAACAAC
>NW_010972437.1:7146872-7218053 GCF_000737465.1 Haliaeetus leucocephalus
GGGCCCTGGGGGGGGGTGGGAAAAACAAACCAAAACAAAAACTCACAAACTGTTCCCTTCTTGCACTATTCTGACCTCTGCGTAAATACCATTTTATCGACAAACTGTGGCAGTGCCTAATACTGAGAGATGCCAAAAGGTAGGGAAGGTGAACAGACCTGTAAGCACAGTGAATTCTTGCAAGTGGTGCCCCATAAGCTATAGCCCATCATCTACCGCTACTGCTCAGTTTATACCACCACTGTCTCTAGAGATTAGGGTACTTGCCGCCTTAGTGAATGCAACACTGCTGTACATTTCTCACTGACACTGTTGTTGACATACATAGGAACTGAAGTCTCTGCAGAGGGTTTGTAATGCTTCCCAAACTGCTGCTGTGCTCAATCAGTGACTCTCTATACTCCCACTGCAAGTACCACTCTCAGTAGGAGGCACAGCACCACGCTCTTTCCAAGAGCATCCTCTAGCAGCTTCCAACAACTTGCCCTGAAGAGAATACAGATGCTAACTGTTTTGCAAGATGTTCTGTCCCACCTCTGGGAGGAGAAGCCCTGTAAATGCTCCCAGTTTACTAACCCGCACAAAGTCCCATCCTTTCCAGACAGGAAAACAGTAAAGTTTTGCTTTTGCTTTGTGCCTGAAGCCCAGAGACACAACTAATAAAAAGAGTGCTCATTTCCAGCAGAGAGGCACATCTGCAGCGCTTGCTAGGAAGTGGGGGAAGTTGCTGGGAAGAGCACAGCATGTAAGTCACCATCAAGCAGACGTGGGAGATGCCACAGAAGCACAACAGTTTCTATCAGTGCACAACCCTCCTGCACCTCTAGTCAACAACTCGCACGTACACACCAGGCAGGCAGCCTACCCTCTGCAGTCCTCCTGCTGCGTCGCTTTCTCTTCATGATCAACTGAAACACCTTAGATGATAGACGTGCCACTTTTCAGAAGCTGCATTGCTGCCAGTGTCATCTTTGGCTGTCACCAAGAACCCTTGGCAGCAAAGAAAGAAAAGGCCCAGGAGCTGTGAAAGGAGAACAAACTGCTCTAGCAAGAACTAGCTGGGTCTAAGCCTTCCTGGCACCCACTGGTAAGCCACCCAGCCACAGACCACTGGGGAGCTGTGGTTCAAACCAGCAGCAATCTCCAGCCACTTTCAGAACACCCAACTCAACTAATCACAAGGACAAGCCAAGTCCCAGGAACGTGGTCAGCCTCCTGGTAACACACACCAAGCTCTGCCATCTACCCCAGAGTCATGCCACACCTCTTTCTTATCCTCCAGTGAGACCAATGGTTCTTCAGCACATCAGTGTCTGCCTGTGTCTCACCAGTCAAGGCAGCAAGTCTTCAGGCACACCATCAGGATCTTCAAGCATAAAATTTGCTGCTGGCCCCTCCTGCCCCTCTCAGCCCTCTGCTGCAACAGCCAGCGAGATAAACAACATCAATTTTGGGGGGGGGGAGGGAGAAAGGAGGTGGAGGGGAGAGATGGGTGAGACACATGCAACCTCAGCCGTCTCTCTTAGGCTGGAAGGCACCAAAATAACCCGCTTCAGCACTAGATGGGGACAGACTTGGTTGGACCTCTTCTCACACAGGCACATGGTGGAGAGGCAGCTGTAGTTAATAGCTTTGTACCTGGGGCCAAAAGCAAGGAAGAAATCTCTGATACAGCAAACCAAGGCAAAACTACACCACTAGAGGATGCTGACTGATTTCTGTGCACAGTGAAAACAGCTGGCTGGGCTAAGGCAGCTCTCACAAAGGGAGAAACATACTCATTCTGGCCATACAGCAGCACTCTTTGGGCTATTCTGGAGTGTCTCCTTCCCCCACCTCTCTCTCATGCATACACACTGCTGATTCAACAGCCTGTGATGCCGAACACCTTCAGCTGTGGCAGCAGAACTCAGTGAAGAGATGTTGTGCATCTACTTGAAATACTGAGGTGTTTCTTCGCAGCCCCATTCTCCACCCCTTTTAAAGTAAACATGTAAATTAAAAAGGGGTGGGAGGAGTAGGTTTTGGAGAAGGAGAAGTACATGGGACAAAACTGGAAACACAACCCTCACTGACTTCACTAGCATGCAATCTGTGTAACATTAATATACAAAGACTGTTTACCTTGGCCTCGTCTATGACCATTACATCACATCATCCCCGAATGAGCCACAAAATTAAAATCTGTACAAAATAAAAAATATGCATAAAACTCAACAAATTTCTTTACATCAGTACTGCATAATAAAGCATAAAAACCAGCAGGAGGTGACCCAAAAATTCCATCCACAGCAGCTCTTGCAGTATAAATAATTCCACATGCTATCAGCAGGGACCAAACTAACCCCTGGCCCGTAAGACCAGCGCCAGTTCTTTAAAGGAGCTTCACGCATTCCACTTCCAAGGTTTTGCAGCCTCATTTCTGTACTGAGCTCTGGCAAGCATTCAGCACATCCTAGAGTTCACACTGCTCTGCTCTCGCAACACGGAAAACTTGCAAGATGAACAACCAGCTGAATGAAGATTAAGGACATGGGTGTGTATCACACACAATCCCCACCCGCCTGTCAGAAGTATTCAAGTGCATGCTTTTACACATTTCACTAATGCATGACCTCCCAGCTGGAGCATGGGTGCACAGGGAGAGAGGTTTGGCTCTCATTTACTAGCTCACTAAGCTGCCATAACTTGATGCATTTGAGCACCCTGTGCTCAGTCTTTACCACAAACATACCCAGGGCAAGAAAAACCCAGGAAAGCTCCGATAGTCCCAGAAAACAAAGTCACCCTGTGCGCACCAAAGGCTTGTGCATACTGCTGTTCAATCACCCAGGCCACTAGCTGGGCTGCAAGCACCACCTCCCTGTGCAAAAAATTGTAGACCTGCCCTATGACACTAGAAACGGTCATGCCAGTGACTGCACAACCAGTGTTTTTTCTAGGCTTGCTCCCAGAGAAATGATGGGCTGAGGGAACCAAACATAGCTGCTGCTGTTAGTCTTGCTGCAAGACCAACATTTTCCCAGAGGAAGGTAGAAGAGTATCTGTTCTGATTAACACTCATCCCAAACGGTAATGCTGTCAGCTTCCAGAAAGAAGACAACCGTGTCTTGGTGACAGAGCTGTGGATTGAGCAGGGGAGGAAGTAACTTATGTTCGCACCAGTTTCTTCAAAGTTGTACCTCCTGTAGGCTTCAACCAAACTAGTTCCTTATGCTCAGTCACATGAGTTAACGCACTCTTCCACAAGCTCACAGTGGGTGATCACATTCATCCGTATCCCACAAACCCACCTCACCTGTTTGTCTCCTCTTTCCTCCCTCTTGAGCAGCTATGGCGCCTCCCTGCCCAGGTTTGCACCAAACCCGCATCTCCATCCTGATATTGCACCAATTACCAAGCAAGGGGATTGGGTCAATTACCTGTACCGTTGCCAATACCATCACAAACCCAGCCCCGGTAGTGCTCTCTTGTGCGCTGCTCTGTTTTACACACGGGCCTCAGAAGACAGCTGCAGCATTGTCTTGCCTTTGACAAGCTACTGTTGGTACCAGCTGGAACCCGGCCAGGTGACAAGACAAAAGTTGTCTGGGAAGATGCCCTGGCCCAGGAGGCTCTCACAATACAGGGTCAGCTCAATTGGCAGGCTAACAGGACTGCAACAGGAGGTTTAATCAGTTCACTCTGTTAATGCATGACATTTACCCAAAGATAACATTTAGTCCTACCTAAGGGCAGACTAGTACAGCCATCACTTTACACCGATCTGCTAGGCAGAATCACTGTGCAGCATTTTTAACCGAGACTAGATTAAAAAGCAAACTATCAACACACAGGGCTACAGAGCCTTCACTTGGTATTACTCCACCCCAGATCCACCAGTACAGCTCAAAATATCTATTTCTTTATAATAAACCATGGAGAGGGCTGGGGGAAGAGCTAGGACTACTACTAGTTACTGCTTGGATTTCCATGGGAAACCAGTACGCACAACAGCCCTTTTTACTTCCACTGAAGAGATTTTGGCAACAGACATGAAGACGACAATTGCCGTTTGTCCTGCCTCTGCACAGGGCTCTCACAGTACATATGCAAATCTAGTCATCCAGTACAAAATAGCCAATTTACAATACCTGATTGAATTTTTAAGGTTATATTGTGCATAAGACTAAAGCTGGGGGTAAGTTTCTCTAGTGCAAGCAGGTGTGAGTAGATTTGAACCTTAGATCACAGCCCCTAGAGTTTATCCTCAGACCCCAGGAGGACCTGTAAACTTTGTTTTGCCTTCACCATCAATGGCACCTGTGAGTTCTGTTTAAACCAGCTCACTGCAGAGAAGAGCACATTTACATCAGTGCAGAACACAAAACAAATCTGTGGTGTTCAAAAGATGAGGAAACAGGAGTGGGGGTCCTCTGGGCTGCAGCCATCTTAATTGTCTAAACTGAAAGGTGAGTGAATGAAAGCCAGCTCTGTGTGCCCCTGTGGTCAGCCTACATGTGCAGAGCAGCTGCAGAAGTGTTTATGCTAAAGATGTATCCAACTATCTGGAAGTCAGTTACAGGAACAGCTCTGTGTAGAAATCCCAGTGTAGCTAGCACACATCTGTTCTTCCAGCTGCACAGGAGTGTAGTGTAGAAACAGGAGGGGTGTCCGCTGGCCAGTAACCCTTCACTGCAAGCATCCAGGACATTCCAAGCGCCAGGCACTGCTGCCAAGGGTAGTACCACAAGGGCACACAGGATTCCTGAGACAGATCCCAAAGCCTGTCAGAAGAAGTCAGAATTCGAGTAAAGTATCAGCTACTCGAGTTTGTTACATCTGAATGGGTCAGCTTAATTCAACTTCAGATGGCTCAGGATAGCCTCTGCTGGCAGCCGGAAGAGCCATTTGTTCAAACAACTCAAATCACTATTGTTTTATAAGGGGGGGGGGGGGGGGAGAACCAAACCCAAAAGAGTGGTCGTTACAATTATCCTTCATTCGGTTACACTGGATGGGGCCCCAGAGGCTGTTGGAGAACTGGGAAGCCCTGACAGCTCCTGCAGCAGGAGATGCAGTGTTCTGTCCTCTAGTCTTCACTCCGAGTAATGCATGATTGACTCCACATAGTTCCCTGGGAAGAGCCCCGTCACTCCATTCATGACCCCCTCATACCAGCCGTCATCATTTTTCTTGATGACATAAATGATGGCACCTTCCTGAAAGGAGAGCTCATCTTCTTTGTCCTTCGTGTAGTCATAGATTGCCACCACTAGGAAAGAACAGAGCATGACTGTTAGGAGAGGTACAGGGAGGAGGAGGAAAATCAACCTACCTCATACAAAGTTCTCCATGTTTGAGGCATCTCAGAGAACTGTACTACCTTACCCCTGTGTGTGCAGAATGACCTGCTGAGAGGGGCAGTTTCTTCCAACCCCCTTTGTAAGAGTTCATGCTGTGAAGCACATGAGCCAGGACTACTTTAACTCTTCTATTCTTACTATTTCCAGACCCACCAGAGGAAATGTTTACAAATATATGATAAACTTTTGATGTGGAATGATACAAAGAGGTGGATGTAATCCCCATAGCTATGACCACTCAGACCTACTCTAAGATTCATGTAGTGGGTATATATTCTAAACCAGATCTCTGCACAACTAAGTCAGCAGAAAACATGGAAGAGGGAGAGTAATAAGAGCTCTCTTCAGATGACAAGAAGAATGAGCCAAGGCTAATGTCCCAGACTTCCATCTACCTTAGCTACCTCCACATTTAAATCTGTAAAATGCATATGTGCAGCCCCAGTAGCTAGAAGTCACTCCCACGGTATACAGTGCCAAGGTTGAATCCCAGTTAGGAGCGAGGAAATAAGTAAGGTAGTTCTCTGAAACAAAACGTACACCTACTGTATCAGGACGTTTTTCTTACAGATGCAGAATATTTTACTGAAGGCACAAAAGCTGCTAGGAAAGTCAAACAAATGGGACAAAGCACTGGCAAACATTAGAGAGAGCACTGTCCAGAAATGGCAGAAAATAGACATGAACTTGGTATGTTTTTCCATTCTCAGTCCTATCATTATGTGTTCCATACAGAAAATGAGCTATGCCAGACTCTGAATACTTTAACAAATAGCATCAGTCACTGCTTTGAGCACTTGGCAATGAAACACGCAGTGCTGCCATTGAAACAAAATGGATGTTGGACAGGCATCCTAAAATCTTGCACTGGGGATAGAAGGGAAGATAATCTAAACCAAAGCAAGGAGAAAAAAATAACAGCATGTGTTCATGAGCACAGTGTCGAAGAGCCCTACTAAAATCATTCTTTTCAAAAGAAAAGAGGTCATTTCCTTTTGAAGGGAGCAAAGGAATCAATACAAATATTTACTAGGGAAACCTGGATCCTGAAGAGCTTAATAAAGTAAAATACACAAATCAATCCCAGTGGAGAATCAGAGTATGTACAGAGGTTTTTTGTGGTTTGGGTTTTTTTTTTTAATAAATCTCCCAAACAGGAGATTTGTGTCATTTGACCACAGCATATTTAAAGCACACATATTGCTGGCTCTACACTTACACCAGCACAGTTGTTAAGTAACTCATTCTAACTAGTTTTAGATGTATCATTCTAAGAAAACAAAACACAAATGGAGAAATGAGTAAATATTTAGCTTGAAAAAGAGAAGTCACTACATGAACATGTGATACATTCAATTGAAGTCCTTCAAAATTCCTTTTTAACTGCCTTCTATACCTGTTTATTTTAAAACATTTCTTCCTAGAGTCACTGTGCTGTTGTTCTTCATTCTCTTGATAATAATAATAATCCAAGGATCACGGTAACTTCTAATTCCTTTCTTTCTCATTTTTGAGTGTACTCTAGTCCCTTCTGATACTGAATGGATTCATTATTTTGTGATCACAAGTAGGAAACTCTTCCCTAAATTTGTGATGAAAATTCGCATCTTGTTAAGCCTCTTAAAAATTTACCGGAAGCCTGACTTTGTTTTTACATAACCATTGCTTCCTCCTCCTGCATGTTACTTTTGTACTGGCAACGTTGTTCTCTCTAAAAGGTTGTTTAAACCTTCTGTCTGTAGTCCCACCAGTTCAAGCTGTGAGCTTGTCACATACCACCAGTTACCAGGATCCCAGGCCAGTATTGCAAAAAAGGCTCCAGATGAGACAGGAAGCAGCAATACTGACTTGGGAGGTGGCATCCTTCCCTGCAAGACTGAGCTAGAACCTCTTTTAGTTTCTATCTGAACACATTTCAATGCAGATACAAAAAACAGCATTACTCATTTAGGTTGATATTCTTCCAATCAGTGATCTTTCATTCTTTGACAATTACATAGAGTTTGGCTGAACTCTGTTACGTCAAACTGACCACAAATGTAGGCCAGACTGATTATCCAACTGAAATCTGATAGCTGTGACCACACACTTTCTCCATGTGGTATGAGGGCAATTTTTGCTTCTGGATACCCATTTCTGTTCATCTGATTTGCAAAGTTGGGACGTTTTCTTACCTTTTCATGCCACGCACCCAGACACACAGTTCAATGGAAAACTGTAGTGCGCTTTCCTGGACATTGCAGGCTGGCTGTTGCTATTACAGCCATGTGGTAGTGTCCTCAAGTTCAACATCCCCAGTACTGTAACTCCCTAAGAGTTTCTCCACCTGTTCAAAATGGATCTGGTATTCACTTCCTTCCTCAGCTGTAGGTTAGAGCATGTCTTAATATTAAATACACCTCCCACACTGCATGACCCCTTTACTGAACAGGATCATACTGAATCCCATCTCAATATATAGCAACCCTCTGTATCTGACACCTCCTTGGGTGTCCCAGGTTCCACATTCTCACTTTTGCAAAGGTTATCTACACCAGTCCTACTAGAAATGCTTTCACATGAACTTATATAAGTGAGCAGTCATACCACAAGAAGCAGCACAAATCCTAGGAATTGCTACTCTACTTTTGGGGGGTAATAGTGTTTCAACAGCCATTTCCTTCCATCAGTTTTCTCCACTTGGAATCATGTGGCACAGAGTACTCTTTATAGGAACTTAAGGAGTTGCCATAGGAATAATTATTTTGCAGAAGATAAAGCATTATTAGTTCACAGCAGGATAAATATACACATTCTTTGAGTCTGAAAGTCCTCTTTTAGCATGGGGCTTTTCATTAACTTTAAAGCTTGTTTGCTACATAAAAAAAAAAAATCCCATCCAAGCACTTCTTTCCCAACTCCAGCAAAGCAGTCAAATCTTAAGACACGGGCTGAATATAAGTAGAGCTATTCATAAAACTACAACAGAATCCAGACCTATGTCAGTATGTAATTTTTCTGGTATCCAAAACCTACTATTTAACAGTTCTTCATATCTTGTAAGCACTTTAATTTTTTATTACTTTTATGAGAGTTTCTAAGAACAGAATAACCTTTTAGATGTTTTAGTCATCTAGTTTTCAAAATAAAGATAAAAATTATGTTTTTGCATGACACTCTTTATCAATACAAGAGAATGTTTGGTTTCCTATACTTCTGCTTTTCTACAGGAAAAATGTCCTGACTAAAAGCCTGACTTTCTCCAGCTTACCTTTAAAGACTCCAATTACAGTTTTTGCTATCCCACGTGATTTTTCCTGTAAATATCAAACTACAAGTGCCTGGACTGCCTGCAGAGATGGAACAGATCTGTGCATATGTGCACCTATATAAATTATTTTAGTTCACAAGCTCATAGAAGTCATGCGGAAAAGCAGATCAGAACGACATGCTATAAGTCAAATGTCATTATTTCTTCAAATAGAAATTTGTTTTCCCAGGCCACATGCCACGTGATTTTGTGGCTTCTCTTCCCCACAAACACCACCACCCCCCGCCCCACTGCATTAGTATGAGACACTATAAACAGACAATGCACATCAGGGTCCAATTTCTTCTCTTTTGCTCCTAGCTCAAATGCCACTGCAGATTTGCTGAGGGCCAGGTGGCAGGAATAGCAGAAACATAACAAAGATAGTGGTATGAATGTAGAATTAGGCTAAAGAGTATCTTATGCCTGGAAAAATACAGAGAAAAATATTGAAACTCACTCTCCTATCAAAAAGGAACATGCCTGCAATCTTCATCCAGCACAAAATGCATCAAACATAATGAAACTGAGCACATACTGTGCATTCTCAGAACTGCCTGGTAAGGAGAAGTTCATCAAGTAATGTAGCACATCCAGTATTTGCTGAAACTAGCTGTACTGGTCCCAACCTGAAGAAATTTGCCATCCTCTCCCGAAGAAAGAACTGCAGCATCAGGAACCCCACTCCACTCCAAAACCTGATTTCGTGAAGCTAGGTCAGTAATATCAATAATCAGGAATAACCTCCAAACTGCACAGCAAGAGAAGTACTTTGTATGAGATCCCTTTTTTCCTGTCCGCCCTCATGGAAATAAGCTTCCCTGACAAGAATAAGCTGAAGCAACTTTTAATCAAACAAAGAGCCTGTGTGCATCAACAGAATACTAGTGACACTTGCTGTCAATCAGAGGTGTGGAGAGGTCAATAGATAAAGCAAGTCATGTAAACACCCTGCAAGTCAGGCACTTTGTCCAACAAATGGTCTCAGCTTGTCAGCAAAGCTTGGGTACTCCTTGCACTAAACACTTACACCAGCTAGATGGAGGGTGGGGGAGTAACAAAAAAACTCCCACATATTCCTCTATTTCCCTCAGGAACAGTAGTATTTTCTTTGGGCTGGAGTTGGCAGAAAGTGCCTCTTCCATCTCTTTTTTTTTTTTCCTCCCCTGAAATCCTGCACTGGGTTTATCTTTGTGGCATTCTTGAATTTTTTTCCCTGATGCAGACTGAATGTTTCTAACAGTCACTCAGCTGAGATGCCTGGTTACTTTGCAACATTAGATTTTATATCACCTTATTACTAAGAGGTACGTGACCCTGTTTCAGAGAAGAACACAGGGCAGTAGATTTTTTATATTCAAGTGCCCCTAAGCCATTTACCTGCTCAGTTTATTTTACCTGTAGTTTTAATCCAGCATGTTTCCACACATCTACTTCAGAACTGGAAGACATCTAGATGCAGCCATGCAGCAATGCCTCAGTTAGTCAGTCCTACACAGACCCAGCACTTTTTAGCTTAGCACAGTCCCACATTGGTACAGCACTGCAGCTTCCAGAGCCCCAAACACACATTGCAGCACTTCTCCAGATGCACCCATACGTTCAAAGTTCAAGTGCAACTGCAGCACCGATTCATTCATCTTTGACTTTGTATACGTTTGATTATTAGGATTAAGCAGACTACTGAAAAGGGAGTCTCAAGTAGATTACAGAGGATTTAAAAAATACGTAATTAGCCCGCTCTCCCTTTGTGGAGAAAGGGGCAAAAGACTCAGACTCAAAGAACAAAAATTAAGCTACTCTTCTAAGTTGCCATTTAGAGGAGCACCTCTATCACAATACCAAATACTGGTTACAAAGGAGTCCAGGCAGACTCCACGTCCAAAGCAGGATGGCAGGAGCTTATACAGAATGTTGTTACAAACATGACCCTACCATCTCTACTAGCTCTAAACCTACCCTTTTCTAAGTAGGTCCTTGGTGCCCAAGGAGGGTCCTCCTCAGCATATGGATCACTGTACTCCACCACAGCTGCTTCCTCCTCCTCATAATCTTCTGGAGGTGGTGGTGGAGGTGGAGATTCATCAAACACTGGCTCGTCCACAGGTGGTGGCGGGGGAGGAGTGTCTGAAACTGAAAATAAGCAATAGTGTAACCATGCAAATGTCTCTAGAACCATGGTAGCAGGTTGAAGTAATACTCCCTATCCCAATTAGTTGCACTGGGACCAACAGTTAGAGCTTGTGAAAGTGCACTAGAGCCAATAAAATTCAGAGAAGGAAGGATCAGATTCCTCCAATAAAAATACTTCCTTTTCCCTCCCTTCACAATTTCAGACAAACTTGCAGAGGCAGTAGAGAAGGCAGAATTCTGGCTATATATAGGCAAATCTTTCATCCACTCAAAACAAAAGCCACATCCAGTAATAAATCATAGCACAAGGAAGCAGCAAACTTACTGTTTTCTTGAACTCTGGCCACAAATCCCATTAGTGGTAACTGTGGAGTTACCTGTAGGATGGAGGGGGGAGGAGGAGCAAGGGATGCTGCCACAGAAATTAAAAAGAGAGAGGCATTCAGTTAGAAACACAACAAAGCAGCAAACAGGAAAGTAGACATCATCACCGCTCAGACAGTGTAGCAGTCTGCCAAGAAGCTGAGATAAAAAGGCTGACATTCAAAGAAAAATGGCTCAGGTGGTTTAAGCATATTCCTAATCCTTACTTCAAGATTTCTCAATTTTTAAAATTTCCAACTCAGCTCTTTTTCATAAGATTAAGAACCCATGCTGAAGTATTTTTCTGATCTATGAGATGCCCTTAAGTTGGAAGTTTATTACTACAGCAATATAGCACTTTGTGAAGAGACCTAACAAATGTATCAAGAGGATTCTCTCCCTATAATCCTCCACCTTTCAAATCAAATTGATATTTATAGAGGTGACTTCTTTAACAGCATCCATGAAGTCTTAGTAATGACAATTGATATAACTAGTTTTCTCCAAAATGTAGGTCAAAAAACCCCATCAAATGAGGCAGCTATTTTAGGCAAAACAGAAAAAGACGCCTTTGAGAACTGAGCATACTTGGAAGACAGGGACTTCTGACCTCATTGGTAGAAAAAAGCACACTGTGCTGCTGCTGAACAACAGGGCCTATTCCAGATGTGCTGTCTCATTTCCTTCCCACCTGATTTTGCAGACCACTGCACTGAACTCTGAACAACTCTTTTACTGGTACCAGAAGAGCTGTCTTTGTACAATACATGTGAATTCACATTTAAAGAAGATACAACATTTGCAGATGGCTGAGAGTAACACTGAACTGTGGTTTAAGCTAGGAATGAAAGTTTCAGTTATCTATTTAAGTTTAAAAAATAGTTAAGTAGTTTTATCTAATTTTAGTACCACTTTGCAAGAGTAATGCAGTAATATTCTTAAAGCAAGTTACAACATTATTCTTCAGAAAGCACACCTCAGGAAGAGCACAACTAAGTAATGTTCTTGTTAGTAGTGGCATACATTTAGTCATGTCCAAAAGAATGAGGGAAAAAGGTCTACATTTCATGTACCAGTACATTTAGTTAGCTTGCAGAAAAGAACTAAATAAATATCAGACTACTTCTAGAGCTGGTAAGAACATGGCCAGGTATGATGTAGTATTTTTCAAAATTAATTCACATCACCATAGCAAATGAAAAGAACTCTACAGCATTTAAAGCTCGTGTCAAAATTTTTTCTGTTTGCTTATTTCAGTAACTATTATCTGAAGTGCTTTGAATTTCTTCTGTCACTCACATTCCTTTCACAACCACACACCCCAAACAAAAAAAAAACCAACAGAGCAACCATCCTTTTTGTTGCAAAAATATCCTTGTACCTCCATATGAAGCAAGCTCCATTATCTCACCATTTAATTGATACTTCTTGAGAAAAACTGAAATACCTTTCTAATTACAGCTTCTTTGACTTGAATGACATGGCCTCTGAGAGTATTTATTCCTTCAAGTGTAACCACAGTAGCTGGAAAAAGATTTGGTCTTGCATTTTTTCAAAGCAGGAAAAGGGAACTTGAAGTCCTACTGAAATGCAGTAATATTCATGAATTCAGCATTCTTATGCAATTATGAAGTCCCTGCCTTTTTAACTATATAGGCTATAAAAATGTTCAGTTTCAAAATGTTTCCTCTGTTCAACATCATATGGATTCATACAATTCATGTCTCTCATAGGAGACTAGCTTCAGTTTCCTAGGTCCCTTCAGTGTACTTTGTTTGTGTGCTATATATATTTCTTCAAAAGAAATAACGAGGCTTTCCATGTAGAAAAATAAATCACTCAAGACAAGTACTCCAAGCAAATGCAAAAAAATCCCTTAGTTTAGTTTGGATTGTGTAGTTTAATCAAAATGGTGATGCTAACACTAGCTGACATCATTTCTTGTTTATCTTAAACATCTGGTTTGTGCTTCAGTTTATGTACACTGCTGGGACTATTATATCATATTGTCTCCATATGATAATAATGACTCTAAGCTAGTTTTGACCTTTAGGAGCCAATACAATAAATACTTTATTAATAATGACTTTGTTTATAAAGTGCATCGCAAGAACTTCACTGTACCTCTGCTGTCTCAAAACATGAGATAAATACCAGCTTAAAAGTTCCCTCCCAGCTTCCTTCCATGTAGACCATTGGTAGATTAAGAGTTCATCGACACAGTTGCTGTAAATTAATTCAGAAAGGCTCAAGAGCACCTTCCATCAGATTGCTTCAGCCTGGTAAGAATTCAGCTATACAAATAGTGTGTAGTGCAGACCACCATCTCAATACTTGCCCAGTTTCTCCCACAGGGTTTTTAGCCTGTGCTAAGCTCTATACTGCTTAGATACTGGTATCTAAGGTTGCAAAGTTAAAACACTTGTTAGGTGGCATGGCTGGCAAGAGTGGCTTTGGGACAGACATATGCTGAGATCACTTAAGGTCTGCATGTCTTAGTATTTTATTTTCAGTTGTTAAAAAGGTCTCACCATGAAGTAGAGAAATTATATTATCTTAGAAGTGGCATTCAAAAGAACAGGGCAAGGCATGTATCTTTAATCCTCCTGTGAAGTGAATAAACAAAAATGACTATGCCAACATACTAAAAAATGGAAGTGGAAAAAACAGTACTGCTTTGTTGCCAGACAGCCTGCAAAGATGAACAAGCCATAGCTGGCACACCCCTCTGCCTGTTGTAAGGTCTCTTTTTCACCTCTTAAGTTTGTGTTTTCTCCCTCTCTTCAGGAATGCCAAGAAGACCTATCACGACTAACCCTGCTCCTTACAGACACAACAGTCCCTCTGTTCTTAGGGTCTTCCATCAATTATGCATGCTTGAGCATCCTCTCCTCTCAAGGTACAGGCCAAAAAAAACTTGCTTTAGTATAACTGCAAAGCTAATAAATTCTGTATTCTGCTAGGTACATTAAAAAAAGCCTCTTACTACAACCGCTTATTTATGTTGTATCAAGTATGCCAGTATAATTGAACTATTTTTTTTGTGATTTACAGCTCAAGTGACTAATCACCATAATCATTATCTTCTTTTGGGGAACACAGACTGAATTGTGGTTATGTAACTTATTTAAGGTCTATTTGGCATCTTCTGTGATTACCTATTAACAACGCAATGGTAGCTTGCAGAGAATTATCCCTTTGCTAAAGCAGAAATGCACAGCAGTTGTCAGAAACTCTCTGGATATACTGAAAATCCTCTTTACTGCAAAGGTAATCCTGAAAGGTTTCCTTTTTTGCTATTACCCTTTCCTTCTTGCCTGTTCCCTTTCAGCCTTCAATACACAAATAATGTGTTTAACAAATGCCACATATTTCAGGCAACTGGACTACAACTTAGTCATATAACCTCCTCCACCCCCCTGTCCCCAGCAGGACTATCCATTTCCTTCTGAAGTTAAGCACACACATCTCTTTGCAGGGTAGCTCACAAGCAGTAATATTTGAACCTGATCAAATCCCTTAAATGCAGATTGCAGCACTTGACCTAATTCCAAGTTCAGTGGTCAATTTAAAAAAAAAAAACAAACCAAAAACCACTACCAAAACCCACCACCGCAACAACCACAAACACAAACGCACTGTAGTGCTTGCGAGTCAACATTCAGTCTTGCTGGTAACAGGGCATTTCCTAACAAGGAACCTTCAGTATGTCCCCTGCATCTCTCTGTAGCTTTGTCAAAAAAGAAAGTCTCCCCTACTCTGGAATCAAAACCTTCACATCACATCAGAAGCACATGGAAAAGGACTCCTTAGATAAAAAGCTACTGTGTTCTGCCTGACACACAGGACACGCCACTCCTTGTTGATATCTCATCCTGCTTTCTAAGACAGGTTGCCCATTAAAATAACATCACCTGTGGACTTAGCAGATGACACAGCTCCCTTGCATCCCATACCAAATACCACTGGTGTCTCTAAAGTGTCTAATGCTTACCCTTGTATAACAATTGCAACTTCTTGAACTGTCCATTAATCAGAAGGAAAAAACATACAAGATAAAGACTGATTCATGAAGAATCAATGTTCTGGTGCAAAATCAAATACCCATCCCACAGCAAAGCAGATACATGACACATGGTGTAGCAAAGGACTAAAGCTTGTCTAATAGGGACTGTGAGATCAAAAGCAACTTATTTTGCAACAAAGCCAGTATTGTTTTAAGCTGTTTGCCATAAGGGAAGCTGAACACTCTGTACTTGGACTGCAGCTTTGGCATGGCTACCAGCAACATACTGGAAGTTACCTGAGACTAACTGCAAGATCTGCAATAGAGACAGAACATAAGATTTCAGAGATCTGAAGGCCACTAGTGCATTGAATGCAACAGAGCAGGAAAACTTTCTTACCTGGATTCTGGTTATAAAATGGTCCTCCATTCATCTGGTTCTGAAGGCTTGTCTGTGATGTGATTGAAGGAGGACGCCGATATGGCAAAGATCCCCCTATTGTTGGGGGTGTATGTCGAGATGCAGGCCTGTTCATGCTGTAGAACTGAACTGGGTGACCTAGGTTAGAAAGAGAAATGTATTAGCAGAGAGAAGAACGATGCCTGCCTTTTTTATATCTGCATTCAATATTCAAAGGCTTGGAAAGGTTTCTGTTTTTTTAAGACAGTCTGCATCCTCGGAGCAGTCAGCCAGTTGAGCTGCCAGACTGGCAGGACACTGGATGTCTCAATAGCAGCACAAAAAACAACTCTCCTAACTGCCTGTACTCAGCACTGCTCACAAAAGCCAGTATGAAAATACAAAGGGGTCTAAGCTACAAAGTTTCAAAATGAGAGAAAATAATTCCCAGTTATCCATTTTATATAATGTATTATAATAACTTCTTGCAAATTTAGTTATTCATAAAACTGCAAAAAAACCCCACTTCACAGTCCAGCAATTAAACAATATACACGTACAAACTAACTATATGCCATTTCCAAGATACAAAGCTGTTACCTTCTACAACTGAAAAACACAATACTAACTATCTTAGTGCCATTCAGGAAATATGCAGAGAATCATCTGGGGAAAAAAGAATGTTAGAAACTGCTTGAAGGATGGAATAAATGAAATCACACTCAAAGACCCTCTTTCAGGGAGCTGTCAATTGAAACAACTCCTTAAAAATTTGCTCTCCATTTTAATCACTTCCTGTATCTAAGTAATCAATCCTGAATCTAAGCAAGCAATAAATGAAGCAAGACCATTAAGCTATCTTCTGTGCTCACATAAAGTGCTCTGGCTTATATACTGTATATAACAGTAAACAGGATTTATTATACCCATATGGGTTATTACCTTCCCTAACTATTCTGCCTCCACCATTTGTGCTAGAGGTAGATTTCAGAGTTTGCAAGAAAACAAGGGACGGTCACTGTGGTTGAGGAGACATGCATGCAGGGAAGTAAATAGGGAAACAGAACAAATGAATGCGCAATTTTTTAAAAACCTGCATTGTTCTCCACTATGTTTTGATTGCTTTGCAAAACTTCACACTAAGTCAATAAATAAAATGCAAGTTGCTTGCTCTGTTACTTGCTTCTAAGAGCAAATGCATGAACTACAGAGTCACATTCCTCCTGCTTTGTACAGATATGTACATCTCAAAAAATGCACTTTTTACAGGTGAGGAAGAAGAACAGTTAAGGAACAATCCACCTAGTATATAGGCTTTTTCACATTTTTCCTAATGCATCTTTCCAATGTGTCTGTCTCCCTGTTACTTAATGCACTGGTAGAAATTGGTGGTGATTGGAGAGAAGGGAGGAGAGAAGAAACGGATAAGAGATCCTTAAGGACCAAAACCTACAACCTCATAAACGGTAAACTATCCAGTCTCTTCAAGTACTTTATTTCAGAGAAGCCATGCAAGGAACCTCACTAATAGCACAGGAAACAAAAGATCTTAAAAATAGTAAGTAACCTGAAATTTCTCTTATGCAATTGTGAATGTGATTTTATACCCATTAAAATACTAATCTCTGCTTGATTTTGATTTGTCAAAAATACAGAAGCAATATGGCTTAAGAACTGGGATACTGACAGTGCATCAAAAATGGAAAACTGATTGAGGCCCCATATGACACAGCTCATCTTCTGAACATGAAAGTAGTTTATACATCAGGATCATCTTCTGATACCAAAATTCATCACAGTTTGAAAGCTTCTAGTCATAGTCATAGATTCTAGTGTAAGTATGCTCTAATTTTATGAGAGCCACAGTACCTTAAACTAAATATGATTTCAAGAATGTTTCTGACACCTGGTGAAATTCTTACTAAGACCAACACTAATAAACACACAAACCAATTCACGCTGTTGTGATCAGCCTCCACTATAATGAAAAGTAACAAAGCACACAGGTAGCCATACATGAATTTGGCTCTCTAAAGGAGATCTTTACAATGCAGGTGTAACTCCTCATCAAAAGCTGATACAGAACAGTGTTATGGTTAGTAAGCACTATATGCTGCAGCTTTAGCATATGAGAAAATGAAAAATGTAGGATGATTTCATAAGCATTAAAAAAAGCAAGTTGCAATATACACCATAAGTACCACCTATTAAAACAAAATGCTTTAGTACTATTCTGGGTAATAAAAAGTTGTATTTTACCTGACATTGAACACAAAAAAAATGTCTTTTTTAATCAGTTCATTGAAAGGACACTAGTCATTTGAAAGCATTGAAGAGACCAGTCATATAAATTATACTTTGCTAGATGCACTTTTTTTTTACTCCATTACTGAAAGAGAATAATCAGACCTAGAACTATCAGTGCTGGTTCCCCCCAAATGTAATTATTCTAGGAGATTCTCAGTATGCAAACCACAGTAAAATGATACTGTAATAAATAATTACATAAATGTAAGAATAAGAAAGTGATAAAACTAAATGATTGTTGTTTATAAAACCAGCACACCTTGAATTGTCTACTATAACCATTACCTTATAGTTGGATATTAGCAGGTATTTTCTAGTTATATTAAAAAAAATTAAAAAAATCACTGCTTCTGAAGTAACTTTGAAAAGCCTTGGATCATGATGACATCTGGGTTCACCTGCCCACCAGCTGGAGCAGACACTCACCTGTAGAGGGTGTGGAAGAAACAGCAGGGGGAGTTGGAGAGGTGAAGCCATCAGCAAGGGGCTGAGCTCCTGCAGCAGCAGCAGCAGCATCTGGGGCAGCGGAGGAAGGGGCAGGAGCAGGAGGAGTGGGGGCAGGAGCAGAGGTAGCAGGAAGGGGAGAAGTGCCAGCCGAGCCAGCAGGGGCTAAGTGAAGAGAGGAGGAAGAGGTGGAGTTAATAAGGAGGTATGTTAGCAAGGATTAGAGAAAGCCTTTGACTATTCAGTGTTAGCTATTTTTTAGATGCATAGTATTTTAGAATGCACGAGGAGATGAGAGAAAAATGGAGCTGTTAAAGAAAGGCTCATTCCTATGTACACAGCAAATGAGGGTCAAGCAAATCCACTTCTTTCCAGGTCTGAAGGGAACAACCCAGAACTTCTCACTGAAAGCCGTAACTTTTGAAAGATACGTTTGCACTTTGTTATGTACGCTTCGATCTGTAGCGCAGCTGCCCTTTGCTTTTATACGAATTAGAAAATAGAGAGAAGAGGAAAGCCAAAAATTTCCACTTCTTTGGTTCAGAAGCATCATGTATTTCAGATCACACTGCAAGCCAACTATACACTCTTCTTCACTGAAAGGGCTAAGCAAAGGAAAAAGAATACTAGTATCACTTCCTGTATCTGGAAAGACTGGGGCGATTACATTGAACAAGTGTCTTTGTGACAACTCAGTTAGGCTTGCATTAATGTACTGAAGATTTACCCTGTACCTGCCTCTCATTTCATCTAATTTTCTAAAAACATGCTTCTATGTATCTGCATGAACAGCCAATGAAAAAACATTTATTTGCTTAAAAGGACAACAGAGAAGTTCCCCCTAGCCCACTTAAAAAGGTGTTGTGTCCTACCTAGTCACATGCAGACAGCCAGGCAAAAAAGTCTGATAAACAAATTAATATATAAAAGAAGCATTAGAGCACATTGGACACTCCCAGAAAAGATACTACTTGATTCAAACTCATACTATCAATAGCAAGCAATTTTCAAGGCTTGCGTGTTTCTGGATAATGAACTTTGAGACTTCTCTTGGGGTTTAGGAGACTTGCAAATGCTAAAGGTTAATGCTGAATCAGAAAGAGGAACAGCAAGTTTCCATTCACCTGGATAGACACTGGGAGGAGACGGTGTGGGAACAGCAATAGGAACACCCACACTTCCACTTCCACTGTTCTCTCGGCTGCTGCTCCGACTACTTGGGTGGCTTCCTCCACTACTCCCACTGCTGCTGTAAGAAACCAAAATAACCCAGGGTATGAATATGCTGCTGTGCATGCTGAAACGTAAGGTCCCTCATGTATCACCTTACTAATTCAAAGGAACAACAGGGAACAAGAGAAACGAAACAATGATATAAACCTATATAAAGCTTAGTCTTCCTAAAACTCTTCACTTTGACTACAACACAACAGCTTTTTCAATTAGTCTTAGTGAACTTGCCCAAAAATGAAACACTTCTGGAACCTTGTTCCAAAGCATGTCATTCCAATATTGTTAAACCCCTACTGAACAAATACAGACCTTTTTCCTATAACTTACAAAACATGTAGACTGTTTAGACTCTGATTTATATGCTTTCAATATGAGACTACTGAAATCTGGAAATTGTAAGACAGTAAAGCAAAAGTCAGGTTTTCTTATATTTTAAGTCCACCTGTTTAGCCACCCTCAAGTACTTATGATGTTTAAAAAGTAAAGATTTCAAGGGAAGCATTTAGACCTGTCACATCACGAAACTCTTATTATCCTAGAGAAAAGGCTAGCCTTCTGCAGAACCTTTGGTAATACAGTTCAGCTTTATTCTGTGTTTGAAGTTATCAGTATCCTCAAAATACAATGCTCTTTTTCAGCTGCTCAATCTATAAACATCAAAGACTGTTCAAACAAAAATGTGAACTATAAGCATACTATGCGGTCCTTCAACATGTAAAAGGCAAGTTGCGTACAAAGTCTCCTCCCTGTTTTGTATGCATTTTGTAAAATAATATCACGATTTACCTACTTGAAAGACTTCAAAATTTAGTAACTCATTAAGTACTGTAACAAAGTGATAGCACTAAAATTAAGATGACTAGGGGATTAAGTGAACAATCTTAACACAATTCACAGTTTTGTGAATTCTGGTTTTATGAGAGCGCATTCTCGTCATGCCAAATGATGTTCCTAGTCCATATCATGAATTAGCAAGCTTCACTGTAGAGGTGCAGATGGATTTGATATTTATCATAGCATTTATTGTCCATATGCTTATACAATACTAACCACACTTTGTACAGGACTACACTGAATACCTGTATGTGCGATTCCTCTGATTCACAGAAGCTGTTCTAACAGGGCTCTGTTGTGAGGGAGCCATATTGCGTGTTGGGCTAGGCACGTAGTCATTTGGTACAACCGGAGGACGTACTGGCTCCAACGTACGATAGGGAGAGTGACGCCTACACAAGGACAAGCATATTTCACAAGCAAATTAAGATAATACAGACAAAACCAAAGATTTTTCATTCTTTAAAAGATAGCTACATACTAATCAGCAATGGGAACTAGAAAAAATGTTTTTCAATAAGTTTGAAGTATCTGCTTTGTAGGATGAGAAAAAACAATTAAGGATGTTCTTCATGTACTTCAATCTTCCTATTAATAAACTCTGCGTTGCACATCCCGTTGTTATTTTAAAGGTAATCCATATTCTGTTTTAAAATACAGCACTGCAGTCTGTATGTATATACATAATCACATAACCAACAAACAGCGTTCATCCCAGTTCTAACACATTTTCCTAAGGTCAAAGTCAAGTTCATAGACTTAACAGAAAAGTACTTTTATCACACAGAGCACAAATAATTAACGAACAGTGCCACATACTAGTTTTCCAGTTGTTCAGCACCACCTGTCAAAGCCACACAATTAACAACTTTTTACTCTAAAGCATGTAGTTAAGTGTTCTGCAATGACAAAAAGGGTCCTGTTGGGAAAGGATGATGATGCCCACCGTCTTCTCGCAGAAATGTGCTAACTGATATATAAGACATGACCAATATAAGAGGATGCAGATGTAATACCTCTTGACCTTTGTGAATGGTTAAAACAAACCCAAAAAACCCGCAAACCAAAACCCCCCACACTACAGAGAAAGATCTTCCCTTTTTTCCCTTCTGTTCACCAAAGCTGTTTACACATTTGGTAACTACACTTACCCGATAGTTCCTTTTCCTGACATCGGTGGACTTGGTGGCTTCTGGGTGGGTGGTGTTGTACGAGGCAGCCCACCCATCTTCATATTCTGTGTGCTGACCTGCATGAAAAAGTGGGGAAAAAAAACAGCCTTCACTAAGCTCAGCTTCTAGGGGGAAAGACACTGAGATGCCTTTAGCAATTAACTCTAAGTAAGGGAAGGTTTAAACAAACAAAAAAATTGAGAGGCCATGCAATTTATATGCAATTTCCACTCTGCTAGAAGTCAAGAGTTGCGCTCAAAGGACTCTTTATTACATAGGGTTTTTAAAACTTGTATATACAAAAAGTGAATTTGCCTTTAGACTATCCCATAAACATTAAATCACTGACAATACAGACACTGTATCTAACTTGGTTAAACCTCCCAGTCACCTTTTGAGATAAAGGCAGTTATTTCAGGTTGCACTACTGAATGGTAAATTTGCAAAAATATTTTTGAATACTCTTTAAAAATACTAAGGTTTATCTAATAGGCCACAATTTAATGTAATTCATCTAAATATGGAGAAGTCAAAGTAATCTCCAAATAGGATCCATTAATGTTTCAATGTTTTCACAGTACAGTATCAAAACTTTTAAAGATAATATTTATTGTAAATATTATTTATGTATATGTAAACATAGAGGGAAAACTATATGGAGAAAAATACAAAGATGTACTTTTTTCCACCACCAAATCTGTAGCAATTTAATCTCTAAGAACTGATAAATAAATGGACGAGGAGAAAAATATTTAGCTGTCATGTGACGTAACTGCAGTTGTCCCCTCCCTCACTTTCAGGTTAAAATACTAATTAAGTAACTTTTCTATAAAAGAATTTACTCTAACTTCCTTAAAAAACTCATCTGCATTCCTGACGGACTGATCAATCTAGGAATCATAAACCATTGTTACCAATGTAGGCATTTTGCTTATCTATATACTGCCAGCCAAGCGTAATTCCCTCAATGCATGCACTCTTACAGGAATCAGTACAGGTCTTCTTACAAGTCTCTGTTAAACAGCTTTGATTTATGAATGCTCAAACTATTGCTTAGACACAGAGATATTCAACAAACCTAAATAAGTATGCTTACATCCCTTTTTCTGTTGTTACTGTCATGCTCTATTTCACAGTATTTCTTATTTCCAAAATGTAAGTTTTGCCTACTACCCCCACCTCCCATATAAAAAAGGCACAGTGATCAAGGCATTAAGAGTATTTGCAAACGTCATTAAAGGCAAATTACTCCTTTAAAATTTGACTATAACAAGTCACTTAAAACCCTGGCAATGTTTAGATTTGTGAATTGATAAATATTGAGAACAGTGTAATATATTCAGTATTCTAATCCACTGTAACTTGATTCCTTGGCTCTAAATAATCCCAGTGCTATCACATTTTCAATCTGCTGGGAGGAAAAGAAAACCAAACGTTGGAAGGTGGTTTTTTTGTCAGACTCAAAAACAGATGTTTGGATTTAGTTGTGCAAGAGTACTTTGTAATGTCAATTTAAGACAAAATTCTTTTGCACAGCATTATGAAGTCCTTTAAGCCAACTCTAAGCAACAAGAAATCTAAAGTTAATTCAAGTGAGGGATGAGGTGAGCACTAAGCTACAACTACTTGAAGGGAAGAGGGAAAGTGTAAAATGAAGTATATTTTATTCTATACACGGAACATTAAGAAATAGCACAAATCTGATTTTTTTTTTTAAAGTTGCAGCACCCCCTGTATTTCCTCTTTCATTAAAGACGTCTGTTTCACCCTCCTACCTATTTGAGTTGTCCAAAAAAGACACAAACAAACCCCCACCACCACCTTAATTATACACTCACTGCATTGTCACTTGCTGTATTTTCAAACAGCCCGCTAAGCCTAGTGGGGCAGGGGGCTCAGATGTCTTTAGATGACAGCAAACTTAGACCAATCTGTGTGTCCCTGAATACTCCATTTAGGTGTTTTAATTAGCTACACTATTGTTTCTGACCAGATGAGGTAACCACTAGCTATCACTTTACAGTTAATATAAAATTCCATAAAGAATCTTATTATTTGTATACAATCACTGCAGGAACAAAAATGAAGTTTTAGGCTTCTACTCAGCTACAGCTACATGAAAAGAAAGGACAGCAGAGGTGGAGGATGCAGTGACATCACGCAGTATACAGTAAGAAGTGGAAGTAATACTTGCCGGACTAATGCACAACTCCAGTGACTGTTAGTACTTCCATTAACACTGTGAATAAACATATCCTTGACATAGGATGGGAAGAAAGCTTTAAAAAATGTGGCCAAAGAAAAAGTGATCCTTTTTTAGCCAAGAAACTTTAGTCACGAAGAAGCCACCCTCAAGAAAGACTAAACTGAAAGATGGGGCAATGCACTGACAGTAAGCTTAGTTTCAGGCTCTTTGAAATTACTTTTCAACATTGAAATCAAAATGTTGAAAGAGCAAGTAATTAAAGTTTACAGGGCTGTCTTCAAATCTGACAGGATTGATGGCTTCAAGATAGCTACTGTAAGTTAAACAACCCTATCTGAGTAACTTCGCCTTTGACTTATGGCCAAAAAAATCACAGAAGAAAAATGAAGAATATAAAATTATTCCAGCAGTTCTGATCAAAATGGACAGATATGTGGAAATATCACGCAAGACACTAAAAAAGTTTACAGACTGCCTTGAGGAAAGAAAAAAAGAAAAAAAAGAAAATTTAAAACTATACAAGTTGCAACTTCAGTTGAGATACAAATACTCTAACATTTCCAAGTGTACCCTTCAATGATAACTTCTACTAGGCAAAAAAAAGAGAAAGCCATTAATGCCCCCCTCTTGCAAAACTTTACTGTATTGCCTTTTCCATTTTGCACATATGGTTGTAAAGATAGTTTCCATACACAAATCCTCATCCACACACATCCCTGTTACAAACTTCTAAAATCCAAGGCAACCACCAGAACTCAAGGTCACATTTCCATTTGCTGTCAAGTTTCAAAAAATCCATTTGCTGGAGTAAGTTGGAATTTGCCAGAAGTTGTGCTGTTTCTGACGACATTTCCCCTAGCTCTGCACAGCTGGAACGAACCAGATGCAACTAGATTAATTAGAGGGTGAAAGCAGAGGAATTCATTTGTCTGTTGGTGGTTTGTTTGACTGCAGGCTGCAGGACCCCACAGATCCATGAATGGTCTGTAGTTAAAAGCTTGCAAATTCTTTTAGCAAACTGTGTGGCAAAACAGAGCCTGCAACCAGAAACACAAAGGAGTATCTCTGCCTTTGCTCACAACTGCCAAAACAGCTCACAACTGTGCTAAAAAAAGAAAAAATTAAGAGAGGCAATAATGGTTTGGGCACAAAGCTCAGGAAAAAAAAAACCTAAACAGCTGACTGTTCTAAAATCAGGAAGACTACCCTGTGAACCGACAAGTAGTGCACAGGGTCTATGCAGAATGCATGCAGGGATTTTTTCCATTCTCTTCTTGCCTCTTCCAACGGAAGCAAAAAAGTAGAAAATATTACCAACTGAAATTACAGGGAGGAGCACCAAATAATTCTAGGGAGATCTTGGATAAGCTTTTTTTTTTTTTTTTACTGGATACCTTGCAGAAGCTTTTTATATGTGAACTAGCAAGCACCTGCACTACAGATGAAAATGTCTTCTACCAAAGCCGTAACTCTGTCAGCACTGGAGCTGGAATTTGAAGTTTTGCTGAGGAAGAAACTGCACAAACAACTTCAAATAAGCAGATCCTTGGTAAGTAACACATCCTGGAGGATAGTCTGAGATCCAGCTCCACAGCAACAACTGTAAAATGAACTGTAAAGAAATGGACCACTACAGACCATTCTATTTTAAAAGGGTACAATAGTATTTCATCCAATATTTTCTACATTGAGCTACGGGGTCAGTTTTAGAAAGGTAACATCTGATGATTTCAAGACATGACAGGGGATTGGACTAGAGCCCTTAGAAAATGATCATTTTAAGTTTAATTTTTTGAATGATTAAGACATATTTATCCAACTTCTATTTTTGGCAAAGAGTTTTCCATAGATCCCAGTGATGAAATCACCTTCTTATGGTCCTAGATATGACTGTGTTTCCTTCATAGTTACATTTTTATAAACATTGAACAGATTGAGCTTCTTTAGCACTCCACTGTACAAGAAATTTGTAGTGAAAGAAACTGGTTAAAACTGAGAAATCCTGCAGTTCATTCAATTCAATTCTTGGGAAAGTTTTCATGAGCAAAAAAATTCACTGAACAAGAAGTGCAGAAATACATAGTTGGTCAGATGTAAGAGCTGGTCATCAGACGTGCAAAAACTATTTGCACAAATGCACGGTGTATTTACATGGCTGTAAGTCACTTACCTGCAACAAAGATTTCAATCCACATTTTTACTCTTCTGAAGAACATCTCATTGTCAGTTCAATTACCAAAACAAAGTGATTTTTTTTTTTCCAAAAATCCTAAATACTAGATATTCCACACAATCAAACCTCAGGAGGAGCCAAAATTGGACTCAGCCCAGAAATTTTTAAGTGGGGCTTTATGGTCACATCAGATTTTCTAGAACTTTCAGGATGTCAAAAGAATCATCTTTTCCCCAAAATCTAATAAGAAAAAGTGTCCCAACAGTAACGTTCCATGGATTATATTCAGAAGCTTCAAGCAGCTACCCAAACTTCTTGAGCAGTTTTATGCCTGACTCCAGCAAAAACAACCTAAGGCTGAATGAAAACTACCTTCCCACACTTTGCTTCATCTCATTAACGCTAGAGAGGATGAACAGATTTTTGGCCCATCATCTGCTACCTCAAAGTAAATTCCTTTTCAGGCTGTGCTTAGCCACTTGAATACTTATTCTGCATGTCTAACTAAACCATATGTTTGTCAGTTGATTAACCGGTTGATAGGGAAGTGAAATGTCTAAATTTCAACCCTGTCTTGGCAAATGACCACAAGTAGAAGCTTCAGCAAGTGAGTTTACTTGTTTTTACCACATCCACCTACGTAAAGTAATTGAAGAACCAAATCTGGTAAATATAAAAAGGCTTAAAAAAATGTCATTTTCAATTGATTTGCTGACAGGAGATGCTACAAATACTCCTCTGACTTGTAATCGGAATTTTCTTCAAAATCTGTTTAAAATGTAAATTTAAGCTACCCAGACACAAGCACAGTTACTCCTGCTACAGTCAGTCAGTTTAATATTGTAACTGTTAGCTAAGACTAAGGTTTCTTTGCAGCCATGAAAAATAAATACAGGCTAAACACTTCATATCCAACTTCTCGTAAGTGAAGTAAAATTATTATTCACATGGAACTAGGGTTAGTAGCTGCCTTTTAGTTTTCTTCTTTCAGGCTGATGCACAGTGACTATAGTGAGACTTAAAGAGTGACTTAGGTCTACTGAGAGGTGCTGCGCTGCCTTTTTCTTCTTTTTTTTTAACCCACATGTTTTGGCAATGAGAAGTTGATTGATATATTGTGATTTCCCAAATCAAATTTCTGATCAGGTTTACTCTAGTAAAAATAAAGAAATATTTTAACTGGAGTTATAATAAAAAAGTGTTATTTTCATTCCAAACCTATAAATAGAAAAAAATAATTTTCTCTGAAAAGCTGAAGAGACTCTTATCACCACTGCAGATGATGCACAGATATGGCAGTTCACACATAATCTATAATTATACAATCGTAAATTATTTTTCTTAGGATGGTCTTTACTTGTTTGTAACTGCAACTGCAGAGAGCAACAAACAAAACTGAGTTTGCGAATTGTTTTTTTAAGTTCGCTGAGAAAACCATCATCCAATATGAACCGCACCCAGAATAAGGCATATTCAGCATTAGAAGTATCCATTTTGTGTGGATAGACAGAAAGAGCCAGGGAGGAGATATATTTTGCAATTCTCAAATAAAAAGCTTTTAAACACTACGTGACTTGAAATACTGTATCTCACACACTTATGTAAAAATAAATTTCAAATGACATGCAAGAAATCTCTCATTTCTTAAAGATTTCCCATTGTGATCAGATGCACAACATACACTTAAATATCTTACTAAAAGTACCATCTGGCCAATTCCATAGGGACATCATTGGGGTATCTACAGTAATACATGGTTTTACAGGCAATCTCTTCAGCAATGTGCAGGATTTTCTTTCAGCTTTTTCCAGTCATGGAAAATACTTAGTCATGAAAAATATTTCACATCAACTTGGAACTTTATTTAATTAATGTACCCATACTACATATTAGTATTCTATGTTCTAAAATACAGTTCCCACTTTAAAACTGTGGCGCTGCTACTGAAAAACTTTTGTTCCCTCTTTCCCCAAACCAGATGCGCTTCAGGAAGAGGATGATACCACAATACTCAATAAAGGCTATAACCTATCTATTAATTAATGTACTATGAACTCCAGCACAGTACCGTGTAACTTCATTTAACTGCTTGTCTAATTGTTTTAATGCTTTGTATTGCTACTTCTGCAGCCACTAAGGCTACTAGCATTTAAACCTCTTTAAGATGCTTGAGAATTTGACATACTTCAGAGTTCTTTGATGTAGTATTCATTTAATATTCAACTAAATAAATCACTTAGCTTGTTGTTTAAGAGTTATTAAATATTTTACATAACTACCAAATTTGTGAAAATTTCCATGTATGAGTGCCTCTCAGTATTTAAATAGTGCTAGCAGTTTCTGAAAAAATTAAGGATACTGCAACTTTAAAAAATAATATACAGATTTGAGTTTGTTACACACCTTTGGAGCCCATTATCTGAACAATCTCACACTGAAACATTAATCTAAATCAAATCATAACTTACACCGTATATAGGATAAAAAGAATATTACACAGGGGGAGGCTCATATTCAGCTGCTATCTATTCACTGTATCTTTTTGTCTACACAAGGTTAGCACAACATTCCTCCCTTGTAAATGATCTGGTAGATATGTTGAAGGCAGTCAGTATTTTGCCACAAAGCTTTTAAAATGAGCTGTGTTAGCTTCCTTACATAAATACATCAATTTATATCACAAAATGTTTATCTGCAATGAAATCATTCAACAGAAGGTCTGATATACAGGAGGGAGAGCGGGTGTTGTTTTAAACAATCAGTAACATTCATGTTAATCATCTCCCCGTGTGTAATAGTCTCAGAATAATAAGAATGGAAATCCAGCCCTGGGGTTTCTTACCTTAAATCTAAGCAACCACTTAATGCATAAATGGAGCAAATAAAAGAGGTAAGGAAAAAAAGCATTGAAAGGTTAGTTGGAACTTCAGGATATGAAGAGAAAGGAAAAAGAAAGAAAAAAGTTAAGCATTCAGCATTAACAAAATAATGTATCAGTAGATCATAGAAAGAGTGGTTAAAGCAGAATGTGTCATGAACAAAAGATTTTCAAGCTGAAACTTTTAATATACATTGACCACAAAGCCTTTAGATTAACAACTTAAAATTAATGCTCAAATGCTTGTACACTGTTTATTCAAGTTCCTACAGTGCTAACAAAAAGTCAGCTTCTATCAGAATGGATCATGATATCTAGATGGATTAACTTCAGAGATTAATTTATTTGAGCTGTCAAAAAATAGCCTTATCAATACCCTGAGCTCATTTAAATTGTTACATGCATTAGCATATTTACAACTAGCTGAAAAAGAAACCTCTAGAATATGAAAGCTAATATATGTTCTTTTCTAGACAATGCTGTTAGTTAACTCTTAACCTGGTGCCCTGAGATCTCTCTCTAACAAAGATCAAGAGCAAATCATTACATCTTGTAAGAAGTACAGCACTCTATATGTATACTGCACCACATATCAGTATTTTCTAAACTACATTTTCTAAATATATTAAGACATGAACAAACTGCTAAATCTTATTTTAAAGCCTAAGTGCTAGCTTTTTGACATTAAGTCCTACATCTTAGTCGCACAATACCATGTACCTTCTTTCGCCATAATAATTTTTTCAAAAATACTAGTCTTTCTATTTGAATATCATTTGATCTGTTTTCAGTTCAGCTAATCTAAACATATCATTACATTTCATACACTTTTTGTAACACCAAACATTAAATATGGAGAATCTCAACAGTGGAGCAACCAGACTGACTACTCTGTTTCAACCATTTAGAAGAGACCCTAATGTATTAAAAAAGAAACATAATCTGATTTACTAGAAAATCTCCTGTCTTTGAGTTTAAAGTTCCACAGATCTATTAACCAAAACAGTCTCTGCTGCATACAGTTACATTAGAGGGTCCATGAGCAGAGACCTTTTCTTCAGCAGCACTGCCTGATAATTACGGTGCCTTTAATACACACCACTTTGAATGGATCAAGCTTTTTTGTTGGTTTTTTTTCATCCTCTTGACTAAAGAACTCTTTGGAGGGAAGAACAGATTGGAAGACTTTGTAGCTCAGGAAACTCAATTTGAAAAAAATTGAAAGCAAATCTCTTTCAGACAAAAGGTTCTTCAGATTTTTGCAGCATTGTAGCTTCAGGGAGAGATGAGGAGAGACTACTGGAATGATATAGTGGCACTTAAATTCTCTCTCACCTATTAAGTAACTATATTGTAGAGCACCTTTTCCTGAAGGTGGCATTCACTGATGCTTCGAATTTCTGAATGGAAGGAATAGGCACTCAAGCACTTACACTACTTCTCTCAACATGGCATACTGGATTTCTTGGCCAAGGATGCTCCCTGTATTATCTCCTGTATTATTCTCTGTCCAGTTTGCCATCTTTCTCAGGGGCTGCAATGAATGCCTGCTGCATTAGCTCTTTGATTGTCCTGACAATGCATAATTCTGGGTCCAGGTACTAGAGAGGAAGCCCTGTAGCAGAAAAAGGACAAAGAATGCAGACTAAGGCATCCTGCTGCTAACTGAAACTTTAGTATTATTTATGCAATAACTCCTTCTGAATACTCATTTGAAGGGAAAAATGCCACAGCTCAAGCAATAAAGAGCTATAAATAGGTAAATTTAAAGCTCCTATCCCTTTTCTTTTTTTCTTTGTTCTCCAGTCAGAGAGCTAGTAAACTAATCTGCTAATCTGTAGTTACTTAAGCAGAACAAAAACAACAGGTTCATAAGCACAACTGGCCACTTTCTCCCCATCAGCAAGACAGTGGTTCTTTCTTCTGTGCTGAACACAGGATTAACCTGATTGGAACACATCTATGGATCTTAAGGATAGCATGATTTCAAGTTCTCTGCTTATTGTTTCACAAGTACACAATACTTTTTCATTTTCTAGTTATAGTACATTGTATATATATAATTTGTGAGATGTTTCAAGCATATCATAAGCATAACAAATGGATGCAAATACACATTTGAGTCATCATCCATTTGATGAACTATGTTCTTTCAGAAGAACGTAATTCATTGCATCACAGCGAGTACGATTATGCTACATTGAGGTAAGTGGGATACCAATTACAGTGGTTTAGAGCCAGTGCTAAGTACGATTGTGCTGCAGAGCAATTAAAAACTATTCTTTAATGAGTTCTAAAATAATCTCCTTAAAACAAAAGTGATCATTAAAATATTAGCAACAGTAATCCTACAGGTTAATATGCTCCATCCATATCCAGAAGGAGTTCTGCTGACCTGCATAAATTCAAAATCTATAAAAATTGGCAGTAGATTTTAACAGAAGACTGATAATAATTTCCTGGTCAAAACTGTAGTTATGAATGCTGGGGTTTTTTGGTTTGATTTGGTTTGGTTTTCCAAATCAAGCTTAGAGTCACTTGTCTTTTTAAAATCTGTTTAGAGCTACAAACTGAGGTTAACTCTTTTGGTAAGAAATGGGGGAAAAAGACTTTCTGTTAACGAACAGGATGTTGAGAAGACTTTGAGTAAAATTGCTTGTGAAAGATTTAAATTGGACTGTTCAGAATTTGAATTTTAATTGTTTGCTTAAACAAGCTATTGCCATTTAAAAGGCTATCCAAGCAGACAGTTCAAATTGAACTACATAGATAACCTAATGCAGTTAGCTGTCAAGCAAAAGAAATTCTGGTGTACTTTCACCGGAAGAAGCATCTTACCTTACTGCTACTTAGCAGGTTTACAGATTTGTTAGTTTGTCATGTAAAAATGACACAGCTTTGTGTTATTTACCTTTCTTCTCCTGGAACTTTAACACTGTCAGTGTTCTCATTTCCATATTTGTTTTCCTGGCACAAGTTAACAATGAGCTCACACCTGCTAAGACTGTGTTTACATTCAGGATGCGCTCTTAAAAATGCATATCTAATCTTGCACATGATATTACTGCTGTTGTCTACACTGATCTAATGCTTGCATACAACAGCCACCAGTTGTGTCTCAGTCTGATCTTTGCCCTGAAAGTCCTCCTTTTTCCTGGTCTTAAAAGGGAGAACCAGCTGACTTCAAACCTGGCAGCAATATTCCCATTCTGAAACCCCATATGGCACAAAATTTGTAGAGACAAAGCACACCACAGGATATGGGTAGAACTGACTCTGACAGAAAGAAGAAAAGGGAGCACATAATACTTCTCATGCAAACCCTTTATTTGGGTGAGCTTCAAAGTAAACCAATGGCAATTACAGCTAGATCATACTTTGTGGTGCTAATTCAGGCAGAAAAGTGACTGTCATTAGCCTTTCAGTTCTCAGGTATATCCCTGGCAACTGATTCAAACAATAATGGCAGCATCACACAAGTAGGTATTCAGAAGCATTTTAAAAAGTGAAACCCATAGTCATGAATATCCTCAGAAATAAGATTCAGTGAGTTTGCAAAGTTTAGAAACACCGGGGCAAGGGAACGGGAAAGGGGCAACTGCAAATTGGACAGGACTCCTCTTACGTTTATACACACACTGGCCAGGCAAGGAGAAACTGGTATATTACCATGAAAAGCATCAGGTTATTTTGAAAATATACAAAGACAATGTATTTGCAGTTTGGCTGTTTTAACAATATCACCTACCTTCACTCCATGTCCAATATCATCTAGAATTGTATAATCAATAGGTTTCCTGATGTAGCGAACTGGTCGCTCCAAGTTAGCTGGTGCAATGATTTTGTGAGTTCTTGAGGTGTTTTTGTTTGTAGTCAAGATACCAATTTCTCTTCTAGCAACTTTCTCTTTGTGAATGTCCACCGTCTACAAAAGACGCAGTGTATTTACTAACAGTGGTATGCATTTGAATACAGAGTCAGTATAAAAAAAAAAAATTTGAATCAGTTCCAATGTTTCGAAGATCTCTTTATACTGTGCTAAACATATCACTACATATATTTGATTACATCGTCTTTGTTCAATTTACTGTTGAACTTGCCACCTCTAAACCCACACTAATAGCTACAGGTTCTTTGGGTTTTCTGTTACTCCCATTCTTTACAACTTAGCAAAATTCCTCCTCCTTTCTATTCTTAGTAGTTCCCATTAATTTACTGACACTGTTTTATACGATTCCTTCAATTAGCTTTCTTAATTTTACAGTTGGTTTCTAAGGTCATCTTTGAAATAGCCTCCAACTAGATGAAGTGTAAGGATACCTTTCCAAACCTTAACTTTTATGACCTGAAAAACAAGCCATAAGCAGGGTTTTCTTACACTGTAAAACAGTTTGCTAAACTAGGACTGGTAGTTAGTTATATGATAGAATAAAATTTCACTCAGACAAATGGACAAAATATTTCAGTCATTACAAATCACTCATCACAAAGCAATGATTAGATTTTAGAAGGTGCTCAGTACTAATTTATCCACAATGAAGTCAGTGGTTAAGTCCAGTGCCTTCACTTAGAGTGCCTAAGGCCAACACTGAAAATCCCTCCCTCCTCATATTACAACAAGTACCACAGCAGAATCTCTAGTGTAAGACAAAGCTCTGCTGAAAATTTGTTGCCTAAAAACATGTACTTGAATCTTGTTTGGTAACAAGACTAGGAAAAAGTTACCAAAAAGTTTATGTATCCTTTCCAGGAAAGTAAAATCTCTTAAAATAATGGTGGACGGAGTTGCTTGCATCATGTAAAACAAAAATAATTCCTTGCTCACAAAACAGCTTTCCTTATAGGAAATTGACCAGATTTGTGAACAAACATTTTAGCTACAGGCTAAAAAAAAAGTAAGAAAACAGCCAGAATCACCACCATTAGGATTTCTAAACATTCATAGGATTTCTTGTTACCACTTTAGTGACCGTAAGTGGCACCAGGCAGACTTTTCACAGTTAGGAGACAGGCTCTGCAGTAACTAAGGAACAGGTATAAATGAGAACTCCTTTTCAGAACACACATTTTTAAAATTTTATTTCTCTGTGGGCAGGGACTGGGGCAGTGGGGTTGGTTACACTGTTTTACCCCTTTGTTTGTGCTACTGATAGCAAAACAAGCAAAATGGACCCTGTATTACCTTGTGCAACCATCACAACCTTTAAAACTACAAAAATTTTTAAAAAAGCAAACAAAAAAAACCCAAAAAACCCCAACACTTCCAAGAAGTTGTTTCTTCACATTCTTTCCAGAGAAAAATTTCCACAAATACCAAGGGCATTATATGGAAGCTTAAATTACTATCTATCAAGATTACCTAGTATTTTCCAGCAACATATTTTCAAGATCTTGCAACTTTGCTAAAATTAAACACTGAAAATGGCTTTGTCATGTACATTTCTGCCACCTCTGGTACCACCTGCCTAGAACTGTAAGGTTTCTACTAAAGCTGCACAGCTATTTCTTAAAACACAGCTATAGAAAAAATAGATTATTCAAGGTCAAAATCTGTTGGCAACCCTCTCTTTGGAAAGCTTGAGTTCATTGAGCAATGATTTGAAATTTAATAGGGGTAGTTAAACTATCTAGGACATATCCTCCATCACCCTCACAAAAACTCACCCAGATTTGGCCAATATATAAACTCTGCAGAAATTCACTGTTCATACAAGCTTAACAGAAACACATATACTTCTACGACTACTAAACAACTAAACCGCTCTCCAACCAATTTTGCCAGAGTCCTTCCTGAAGTTCCCTGTGATGACCAGGTCTATATACCATCCCCCAATACAACAGTGCAGATCAGATCTTCATAGCTCTTACCATATTATTGATTGTACAAGCACCAGTCCAAACAGAGCACATAAACATGTTCCAGGCCAGAGTACCAAAAGCGTACCATTCTGCATCAGGATAAGATTCAATATTTTATATTCCATCACAGGTTTTTATCCCTTCTCTGTGCCAGACCTGTGCTTTTGCAGCATAGTGGAAGGAGAAGTTGTGGAACAAGCAGCTGTCAGACCAAAGAGACCGTCTATAGAATCCTCACCTCATCTCTTGAGGAGTTAGAAAGCACGTACTTTCTTGACAAGCGAATGGTATGTGACTGCAACAACTTGGAGGACAGTCTCATGTTTAATACCACTGAGAAATTCAATCTCTACGATTATCTCAGACTTCATCTGTGATCTAGACATGTCACTAGAGAACTGCAGAAACATTACACTGACCCTTGTATGTTGTCTCACAGGCCTCTGATACCATTTGCTAGAATGTTGAACAACCTCAGCTGCACCTCAAATGCTATATGATGTTTCAAATGTACTGAAGCATCAGAACCTTATGGGTCTGAATCTGGTCATTCAAAACTAGTTTATGCCTTGGACACTATGCTCTCAGAGCCTTAATTTTGATCTACAAATCAGAAAGAAAGTAAAGTAATTAGTGCAGTGTTGGCAAGAGGATTTCTTCCTTTCTCTCCATTTCAAGTGCTTGACCACTGCAACTTCAAAGATGTTCTTTTAGTATTTTCTTATGCAATTATCTGTAAATACAGTGTGAGTACAGATACTTAATGCACGTTATTGTAGCAATGGTATCTTGGCACTGTGAAAACTTGTTTCTATGAATGAAAAGCGTTGTTTTTTAATTATTCATAGGAGTTGTGAGTACAAATGGTTTCCTTAAGGACTATGGTGATCAGTGAGGCATGACTACAGTAACAAACAATGAAATGCATAAAACCTAATTAAAACCTGAAGGTCATCTAATGGGAATTCTCTTGCATGATGACTCAGAACATCTTTTTTACCTTGAATAGCTATGGAATGACTAAGAGTATAAAACCAGCACCTAATTATGGTATATACTCCTAAAATTGTATTGAAAAGCATTTTGCTGGCAAGTTTTTCAAAAATTTCATTTTCTTGCTTAGTAGACTACTGGAGTCATAAGATCTTAAGACACCTATAAAACAGCAGAAAGGAACACTGTGGTATTTGATTAGTAGAGAAAGGAACAAAGATTAACCTGCTACTATACTTATCCCCAACACACAGGTAATTATTGCTTCTAGTACTATCTATCATAAATCCCTTAAGTGAGACAGAAGAATTCTAGCAGAATGTTTATTCAGCAGTTTAGAAACTTCTACTGAGAAGTTTTTGGGGTTAGAGCTGGACTAACAAAACACCTGACTTGGAGAGTCTGTCAGGAAAAGCAGATGAGATGCACTGTGCCCTTCTGTAACTTAAAACACTGTTTTCTAACAAGAAATTTCAGACTCCTGACAGCATTACTACGCTTTTTTTTCCTCCATAGCTCCATTACCTTTGGCAAAAGCTTTTAAATGACAGTTTGTTAGACGTTAGGTTCATTACTATCATCTTTTCATATGCTTTCCAAGATGCCTGCAATAAGCCAAGGGATAGCTTAAGGGGAAAAAAAACAAAAAGGTATAAACCACTGCATTTTTTCCTATTAGGAATTTTCTGGCCATTTTGAAAAATCAAGTTTCCATACTGAATTCAATAAAAACAGCCTCAAGATCTGTAAAGATTAAAATAGAAAAAACATTAAATCATTTCTGGGATTCCAAAGTTAACACTATTTACCACTTCACTTAAAAGTCACTGAACTCGGAGTTTTGAGAAATATTTTCTTCTACCTGGAAGTGAAATTTCTCAAAGTATTAAATTAGTACTTCTGCTGGTTTGGGCTGGTGTAGAGTTAATTTTTTTCATAGTAGCTGCTATGGGGCTATGTTTTGGATTTGTGCTGAAAGCAGTGTTGGTAATACCGAGATGTTTTCCTTACTGCTGAGCAGTGCTTTACACAGGATCAAGGCCTTTTCTGCTCCTCACGCCATCCCACCAGCGAGGAGGCTGGGGGTGCACAAGAAGTTGGGAGGGGGGACAGCTGACCCCAACTGCCCAAAGAGATATTCCAGACCATACAATGTCATGCTCAGCAATATAAAGCTGGGGGGAGGTTGGCAGAAGGGCCGCTGCTCAGGGACTGGCTGGGCATTGGTCAGTTGGTGGTAAGCAATTGTTTTCATTTGCATCACTTCTCTTTCTTGGGTTTTAATTCTTTCTGTTATTTTCCTTTTCATTACAATTCATTATCATCACCATCATCATCATCATTATTATTATTATATTTCAGTTATTAAACTGTTTTTATCTCAAACCACGATTTTTCTCACTTTTACTCTTCTGATTCTCTCCTCACAACCTGCTGGGGGGGGAGCGAGCAAGCAGCTGCATGGTACTTAATTGCTGGCCAGGGTTAAACCACAACAGCACTTTGAAAGTCTAAACTGTAGTGAAATTTCAGAAATAAAAGTCTCCAGAAGTCTCGATTTCTTCTTCTTCTTCTTCTCCTCAAAACATTCCAATTTAAATTTATCGATTTATTGGCAGTCTGTTAGTCTGGGCTTTTAAAATGAAGTTTAAAAAAATCTTAGAAGAAAATGTCGCTTAAATTTAGTGTTGCTGGGCTTTTTTTTTTTTTTAAGCTTATTTGATAGAATTTAAACAAACTAGTTGCAAATTACCCTGAGAAATGGATTATTACTTTAAAATGAGTAATTGTCTAGTTCTGACATGTTAGAAATGTAACATTAATTGCCTCAACTCAAGTTGTATGGAACTTACACACAAAGAAAGAGGTCATGATACAAAAATGCTGAAAAGCTACTTGCTCCATGAACAGGTATGATATACTGTGGAAAATTAGACTTGCATTACCATTTTGGAAAGAGTTTGGATATTCTTGTAACTTGCAAGAATAACACAACTGAAAATGGTTACAAGCCTTTACTAACTTATCAATGGAAAGTCCAAGTGAACTTCCCTGCAGAGACCAACCAGCTCACCCATATTGCTACAGTTCAGCTAAGCAACACATGCTGACTACAGAGAAGTTTAAGTCTGTGGTCTGCTCAATACCTGTTCTCACAGCCGGTATCATGGGAGTCAGATTCTGCAAGAAGAAGATGAAGCAGATTTCTCCATCGTGCAGTGACATTGGAGATAACTCATCACTATCACTCACCTTTATGTTAACATGCTTGTTTATATAATTAGCAGCAGAGAAGAGTTTTAAAGATGACCTTGCTATCTAAGAGTATTTTATAACTAAACCTGAAAAAACATTTCTCACCATACAAACGCTAAAACCTGACAATCTGCCATATTAAATTAAAGAATTTGGACATTAGCAACATTTCACAGTGTCTGCTAACTTGAAAACTGTAACACAGTTTTTTTAACAAGTATAAATATTTATACAGATGATCTGTATTTAGGATTTAGATTTTAAGCCAAATATGAAACACTGCATATCATCTAGTTCTGGACAAGGTTCAAGAAGGCAAATAAGAACAGATTCATCAGCTTTCAGACCAAATCAAAGTAATCCTAAATTTTAAACCAATAGCACTTAATCACTTGCATAAAAATAATTTCAATGGTAATGATTTCCTTATTCAGGACCTATATATAATCTGAAAAACCACAAATGATTATCAGCTTCCTTTTCAGCTCTTTCATTAAGTTGGCATTTAGAAAGAAACATACAAAGTGACATAAACTGGCATTCTATCAATGAACAGAGAACTAGAATATTTTATCTTCTAAAGTTAATCACATCTCTTTCAGTTTGAGCTACACTTCAACAAGACAAGCACTTTTGAAAAAGTTTTCTTACTAAAAGCCAAATGATTTTGCTCCCTTCTTTGGAGAATATGTGAAATTCCAAATCAGAATTAAAAGCAGAATTACACATCCAGAGATCATAATTTGCATTAGTGTCTTCTAAACTTAAATATCAATACCTACTGACCAAAGCATTAATGCACTGCGAGCAGATGGTAATTACCAACATGTTTTCTGTTCTACGTTACTGACATCATTTCAAGTCAGACTGACTGAAATCATAACTTGGCAATGAGGTATTGCACCATGAGGCATTTTAAGCGGTACTAGAAAAAGTCCACTAAACTTTACACCCAACATAAAAAAGACCCAGGAAGTCTTCTGCAGGTTAGGCTTGTTCCAGAAGCATAATCAAATTTCCTGAGAAGAAATTATTTATTACACAGAAACTATGACAAAATAAATTCATTTTTAAAAGAAAAATAACCACTGAAATTAAGACAGATTATATAACCATCTACAACATTGGTATCATGGGATGAAGCCATTTCTGAACATACTGAATTCAACTTAATAAAGTCCCTCGGATCAACACACTTCCTGTATGTAATATCCAAAATTCAAATACTGTCTGCTCCTCTGATATCATTTCTTCCATGAAGATTTGGGAGCATCCTACATATGGATGATGCAGACTCAAAAAAAACCCAAAACAAAACAGAAAAACACACTCAATTTTCAATTTTACAGCAATATTAAAAAAAACCCCAAACCTAACTTCTTTTGGTTGTTCAAGTGCAGCCTATGAATTTTGGCAGATACATCTTCATTAGGTGTTGGGCGCTGGTAATTTTGTGCTCCATTTTAAATAACTAGCCATTTTGTATAAATGCCAAAGACAATCTAACCTAGCATCTCAATCTGCATAAATCTCAGCTTCTCAGAAGGAAAAAAAATCAAAATGCTATGGCCCTTTCCCCAAAAAGCTACTTTACAGAAACTGTGTGACAAAATGAACTTTCTACATCTATAAAATACAAAATCCAATGAATCCGAATAATTTTATTCACATACAGTCTTTTGCGTTGAGCTCTTAAATAGTTGAAATACTTGTCAGCTGGCACTAGCCTGTCAAGAAGCACATACATATACACACAAGCACACACACACATATATACACACACAGAGCATATATATGGCACATATACATATACACACAAGCACACACACACATATATACACACACAGAGCATATATATGGCACATATACATACACACACACAGAGTAATCTGTGACATTTTCTGGAAAAAAAAATGAATTGACTTGTCCATGGATTAACAAGAAGCATGAAGCATGCAGCAGAAGAAATCAAACTTCTCAGCTTGTTTTTGAGGATGCAGTTGAATGAGATAACTGAGGCAATCTAATGGCGTACTACTACCAGAAGGGAAAATTCTTCCCACCCCTTCCTTTGTACCTGCTCTGGAATTCATCTGACCCCTCACTGAGCCAATTCAGCCCATTAAGCTAGCATAAAATTATTCACTTCTTTTGCTGGTTCAAACGTCTACTAGCTTAGCAACCCTTTCAGCACGAGCAAGTTAACAGACCAGCTCAATCTGCTTATTTCCTACCTTACACAGCTCCTACTTTCAGATGTCTTTCTAAATACCACAATATCCTTTATTTTAATTTATGACATTATCACATGGAAATCAAGAAACCCTAGCAGCCAAAATCTATCGATCAAATAAGACACAAAATATTCAGTAAGGATGCCAATCAACTCTCCAGTAACAGAAAAACAGAAAGCCCTGTATCATTACTCTTAATTTCTCTTTTAATCTGTCATTGGCATGTAAACCTCCACTAAATCTATCATCCATCCTCAGCCCACTCTGGCAGTCAAAATTCTCTCATCATCAGTGTGGTGATGGGACATGGGTTCCTGATAATAGTAGCTTAGTTTATTGCTGCTCAGAAAAACTGCAAACAATGGCAGGAGTTCTCCAGCCATGCACAAACCTGAAACATTAATTTTGCCTTCTGTTCATGTCATTGCAAAGTACATTTTATTAAGAAAAGCCAGGAACAAAGTATTCTTGTCATCTATGCTTTTGTCATTAGATGCCAGTATTACAGCAACAGGAAAATTAAAAAGATGACACGTATTGTTTTCCACCATCCATTTCATATTTCTTTCTTTTAATTTTAAGTGCCTGTAGCCAATAAATACTAAGTGCAGTAAGTCACCAAACAGGAGTTGGAAAGCTTAATCTGTCCCTTAACATAATATACTGATTTTTCAATTACCAATTTTTCTGTGCTTTTCACTTAAGTAGAATGGCCCACTCTCCAAACAATAAACTGGCCAAGAATACATTTAACCTCTTTTCCCATGTAAAATGCTTACACTAACAGAGATACAAGATCACACAATGACACCCATTCCCAGAATTACTATGAGAAGAAATGCATCCTTCTGTTTTAAATGCAACTATATTTCTCATTCACAAAATGTCAGGTGAGAGTTTTACTTGCTATGTAATTTCAAGAACAAATCAGGAAAAAAGTCTCACTTGTGAAATATGGTTGATTGAAGACTCCATGCGTCGAAGTTGGGATGCCTGGATATCCAGCATTTGGAGAACATTGTTGGCCAAAGTGTTGATCAGATAGGCTACGCTTGCTAATGACTGAGTTGTGTAGGCTTTGGTTTCTTCCAGGGCTCGCTGCTTATCTGCTGACTAGAAGCAGAAATAAAAGGTTTATTTACTAAAGTCTCTCACACAAAGATTCTTGGAATGTCTTTGGCCTGTCTTTAAAGCACAAAGAATTACACAAGTCAAACTAATTCTACATCAAAGTTACCATTTTTCCCGCTTTCCATTCATTCCACAAAAGATACTTTGTGTTTTAAGAGCTTCTATACTTTATAAAAGGAATTAAGCTAGTATACAACATGGTCATCTTTTCTTGAAATACTTAAAGTGCAACTTTTTATACAGTATTTAGCCATAAACTTTAAAAACACTCTGAGATACTTATTCTTTAGTTCTGCTAAACTTTGCATTATTTAGAACTATTTAGCTCTTCTAAACTTTGTACTTCAATTAGATCTCATAACAGCCTGCAAGGATCTGCCAAATACCATATTCCTCATCTCTCCCAATTATTTGGACCTCATTATTGTCACAAATGGTCGTTCACAGTGAATGAACTATAATTACTCCCTTAAAATAGTAGCTGAATAAAATGAGAGGACTCATTTTTTAAAATAACAAGTCCATGTTTTCTTTTTAAACGTATTTTGTGCTTTTTCACAGTCAGTATTTTCTTCTATGAAGAATTAGTATGATCCATTTTTCTAGTAGTAGAGGACCTAAAAATATCAAGGCTATCAAGCCAGAAGACATCCATTAGAAGTTTTAAAACATACATACATTTCAAACAACATTAAAAATAATAAGCCAAAAGTCTAGTTGTCAGGGTTCTGTGTTTGTCCTTGAACAATAGTTAACATCACCAAGATCTAATTCAGTACAAAGAATACAGATTAAAGCACTGGTAAAACATACAATTAAGATGCTAAGAAACTTTCCAGCTTCCAAGGCTTTGGAATACCCTGAATTTCACTTTTAGGTGATCTTTAGCCACCTCACAGGCTGATGGTGCTGTTTCTAAAGCAACAGTTGACAAATGTTCTCTACTCCCACCTGCCATTATAATACTGTATTTCATAATTTCCTTTTCTTTATATATTTTTCACAGAGGTAGGGTATCAAGATTCAAGAAATGTGCTTTTATTAGAGGGGGAATATAAAATCATTCCATATCTTTCAGCACAAGCTGAATCTACCATCCATTTTATTATATGTACTTTGGGAAACACTGAAAGTAAGGACATATCTATTTCAGGAAAATAATTCTTACAGCCAAAGGTATTTCCTGAGATGTTGTAGTAAGACCCTTAAAAGAAGACTGCTACCTTTCAAGAAAAAAAAAACCACCCACACATGTAAACACAGACACAGGACTTCAATTAAAAGCTCACATGAAAGATATTCAGTATTTTTTCTTTCCTGGCAACCTTTCCTCTGTCCACAAACAACAATGATGACTCGGTTGGCCTGTCAGCATTCCTTTTTGCAGGCCACACTGGTACCACTTCCTAGTCTGCTTCTAGAAAGGAGGACAGCAGCAGTTGCTGTTCAGCCATACAAGAGCTCCCACGATGGTGAAGGAGGGGGAGGAATGCTGTAGAATGTAAGCATTCTTGCCTAGCTGTTTCTTTCCCATGCAGCAGACAAAACCAGACCCAGCAGCAGAAGGAATTGAAAATTTTAAGAGACAGCTTCTCAGGGCACAGTATGATGATGTTGCCCAACAGAGCAAACTTGTAAAGGCTGCCTTATATCCAGCTATAAAGAAGTTAGGCAAATGCTATCCCCAGACCCCATTTAAGAACTCACGACTTTTAGCCAGCCGGACAGCATGTCTTTTATATAAAAGAGCTTCAAACTCAGCTTAAGGACTCCCTAATGAAGGAACACAGAGCTCTTTGCCTCTACTCTCACACTGCTGGCTTACAAATACACTCTTTCTTTCCCTCTCCCTACTCATAACCTCAGCTCAGTCTGCAAATATCACTACAGCAGGCATATATACCACCAGACACTTTCACAGCTATTCAAACTATTTCTGAATGGCAATAATAAAAATGACCAGAAGCTTGTCAGTTTTGCTTTGCAGCTGCTGACAAAGTCTATTTATAGAAGCAGAAACTGCCGATTTACATTAGCACACTGTACATCCAGTTGACCTGAGTAGAAGCCAGCAAACCCAATATTTTTTTCATTAATAGCCCAAGTGTCGAGAACAAAAGGAAAACAATCTATCATTTTAGAAATTATGAGCCTCTACCATGGTTTTACTGCTTAAAGAAGCACAAATATGAATATGTGTTCAGAGCTAGTCCTTCCACTGATATAACCTAATAGGCAAATTCAAGTCACCCCCATTCACACCCATTCAAACCAACAAGGAACTGGCTTCTCAATGTTCAAACACATTAAAAATTTCGTAAAACAACAATCCTATAAACACATTTGGAACTGTTACTAGCACACAAACCCTTTTGATTGAGAGGTCTAGTTTCTGTATTTGGCTGATAACCTGAACAACTATGATTTGCTCTGCATGCCTTTATACAGAACCCAAAATTCTGTGAAGCAAACTCCACTCATGCTTGGCACAGCAAAATTAAACTTTGAACTTTCTCCCTGTATACTGAAAGATGCAGAATATGTTGAATTTTCAAATTAAAATGACTGTTTGAACCCACTGTTGTCAAGCCATTTCACAACAACAACAACAAAATTAATTAATGACAGCATTTTAAAACAATTAAGTTTACCCTAAAAACCTTGAAGAGGTAAAAACTTGGGTCTCACACAATGACTAGGAACCAGTCTGGAATACTTATAGCAAATCTAAAGTTCCCCTGTGGAGATGTAATAATAAATGTCAGTTAAAATATAACTTTAAACAGTAAGTTGTGTTTAGTATGAAATCTAACTTTCAATTTGGAAAGCAGACTTCCAGAGATGGTAACTTATCATATGCTCCTGTGTAAAAAGCTCCCCATGTATATTTCCGATAGCCATCAAATTATATTGCTTACAACTGTTGCCATGCTCAAACCTAGCAACAGATTTAGACAACTAAATGGTACACTGGTAACTATCTGAGTGTGTAACTATGTAACTAAAGATATTCCTGCAAATAAGATAATGATTTCAAGTTATCAGTAAACCAAATTCAAACATAACCCTCATCAAACTAAGGTCTGATACTCTGATCTTCAGAACAACAAAATACCAGCCAATATGCTTCATGCCTGACTGTAAGGCAGGCAAAAAGTTTTTTCAATATCCACATCTACCAAAATTCTCTAGTGAAAGATAAAAATACTAATCTGGCCTTAATCAAACTGATAGCCTCTCAACGCTAGTTTCAGTAACCTATGGAATACTGTTTCTATGTAGAATATTGAAAAAAAAAGAGAAACATATTCTGCTATGTTCATTATAACAAAATGAAGACTCGTTACAGTGAATACTTAAGGATATTAACCAGGGTCCTTGAAGCCCTTCAGTTCTCAGAACATTTGCAGTCAGCATGATCAAGAACTGGTAGCAAGTATGTTTTCAGTGCCTTGACCTAAATTAAATGCCATGAAACAGACCATTGAATATCTCTCCATTTTAAAGTTTTTAAATATCTTTAATCTAGCACTCATGCATGTAAAATTTTGCATGCCTATGAAAAAAAATGGACATCGTAACATCTATACACACACCACTTAGAGAAGCAACGCTTCCAACTGTTATATCAGCTTGATCTGTACTTTTTTAAATGGATATTAAATTTAAGTAATCAAAGCCATCGTTTGACAAATAAGTCTTCTACAACACTGCCAACATGGACAGCCTCTCATTCCTAGTCCTAACACATCCATTCTGTTGTGACAGTACTTTATCTGTAGGGCCGCGTGGTGGCTTGAGTACCTAATGTAGTTTACAAAAAAACCTAAGAAACAAATGGTTATTTTAAACTCCAGTCAATTCCATTATTCCTTGCCGTGCAAACTTGCAAACACTTGCCCTAGCAAAACTAAGTAGATGTTACAAAGGAAGAGCAAATGACGTTTACTAAATCATGGTCTGAGCAACTAATCATGTATTATGGACTCAGGTTCTAGTTTCATCAACAGTACCTGTGGAGGTAGAGGTCCCCAACAGAAGCTGCACACTCCCTTTGCTGTAGCAAATTAGACCAGGAGGCGAGTCCCAAACAAAAATTATCTGATCCGTAAACCAAAATATGAGTTTTCCCTCATCCAAACCACTGCATAGCCACAGAAACACAGGGAAGCACACAATCAAGAATAAAGAGGGAAGAACTATCCAGAGTTGCTTCACTTGCTAAAGAAAAGGAACAAGTGCTGGAAAGTAGATATCACTGCAGTTTTGCCAGCCCTCAACTACCTATAACTTTTTTTTCACAAGACCTGTGGACAGTGCCTCATTTGTTTCCCTTAATATTTTTCCATTAACTGTGTTAAGAATGCTGCTGCATCTCCACCTTTTAAACTTCCAGCTTCGACTTTTCAGACAATGTTAAGAAGATACTTAGCACCACAGCTGGATCATCTTCACAGCCTTAAAAATTTAAAATGTTTGGATCATTGATGTCTTCTGTGCCCACCTTATCCAATTCACATGCAGCAGCTTAGCATCTATTCTGTTTATCATTTTTCTCCACACAATCCATACATCAGGTGGTCCATGCTGAGTCACAAAGCAGCATCCTTTTCTCCTGCTCTCAGTGAGCAGTAACTAAGAGCACCATTTTAACTCAGCACAGAGAGCTCATCTGATACTCCTGCCACCCACATATGGGATGAGGATGGTGTCAGCTGCTACTGGGAGAGGCTACCTCTGTTGCAGCGGGAAGTGGTACCCCATGCACTTAGCCACAGCAGCACCTATTGCTCTGCCCAGCCCTCCCCTGGAGAATGTCTTCCATTTGTAGGAAGCACCCACTACTAAAACAGTTGTTTTGCCTCCTCCAGAAAACAAAACACAACAAAACTATAGACTAGATGGAAATATTTCACAGGATGGATCCCGTCTGAGAGCTACAACATAGACTACAGTGACTACTCTATACGGAGCTGGGGCTTTTAGATAACAGAAGATCGAAGTCATTCAAGTCAGCTACAAATGCACAGACTTCACAGTCAGAAAAGGCATGGATTACATACACAGTATGTGCTTGCTTTCAAACACTGGAGAATTATTAAGTTTCCACTTTCACATACCAGTCCAAAGATGGACACTAAGTCTAATACAGCTCAGGAATGATGATACAAATGTTCACTTGAAAAAACTTCTCATTTTTATATTAGATTGTATAACCCAAATTGCTAGCATTAGAAAGGATGTGGAATTCAACCTGCACCAAGTGCAAAGATGACTACTTTTCATGTCAGGATGCAAAGCCTAGGCATTACTTTTTCTAGCCACTCTGAAAGTTCCATTTACATAGCATAATTACATTATCAGATTTGAATAAGAAATGGCCTGGACTGCTGACTATATAAGATATCCTTTTAATTTAGGAATTAAACCTCTCAGTGTTCTTTCTCCTGCCTAGGGAAATACAAACTTTTGTATTTATACAAAAACAAATATAAAACCAAATTACAAATAAGAGAAAATTATACTCGATGGAGAGTGTGGGGCAGATGGGAGAATAAAACATGCAGTAAGGTATGCAAAATGCCAAAATAATTTGGCTATATGAACAGTAAAATGAAATCTTACAGGCATACGGAGCACAAAACGCAGGGCTAGAAAGGAACTGAGAATTTAATGCATTCTCCCACCCCAAAGTGAGATCCACCAGAACATAGTGGTAAAGTCTGTTATGCCACTGTTAAGAACTTAAACAATTTTGTACAAAAGGACAGCCATTAATGCAGAAAGAAATTCTACAAGGAAATAAATGATGGAGGCAACATAAGCACTATGGTAAGATTTACAGAATATCAACCCCACTAGATGAAAGAAGAAATACTAACAAATGCTACAAATGCTACCAAATAAGAAGAAAAAGGAAAGACTTCAAAGATGGCAACATGTTAAAAAAGAAAAATACAGCTCTTATGAATTGGAAAGAGCTAATTAAGAGAGCTCTGAAAGTGGTGCATGAGAGGAAGCGCTAAAAGCTGCTGGCAGTTTAGTTGGTTATTGTAGCTAAGTTTCTTCCCTGCTCTAGCTCTAAAAAAAAAAAAAAAAAAAAATTCTTATTTAACCACTAGTCATCAACTTGGAAGATCAAAGTTTTCAGTTGGGCTAACAAAACTTATACAACAAATTCTATTAGATGAGCAAAATATCTGGACCTATGAGTTGATAAAGAAATTGCATTTCTTATTACAGAATATTAACACAAGTTGTTGCCTTTAATATCAATATGAAAAAAAAAAATTCTTCCACGATTAACATTTAGTGTTGAATTGAGAGGGAAAAGAAAAAGAGCTTTGCATTTCTGAGCCTACTGTCACTCACAACTACCCTAAACCTAAAAAACTCTTAGAAAAAAGACTTCTGAATGGAAAAATCTCAATTCATATTCAAATCAACTCTTCAGCATACAATGCATTTATGCAGTAATATTTAGGTGTCGAAGTGGAAGCTGAGGTTAAACAGTTTGACATGGGACTAACTACACTGAAGGGTGTGTCCAGAATTTAATAATCACTTCCCCAACATATACAGCATCTCTTGCTATTGTTCAAAACAGTAATGTTTAGTGAAACAAAACTCATATTTAATACATGTGATAAAAAAGTAACAGTGAAATTTTAAGAATGAGACAGAAGATTAGCTTCATCTAATCAATGTAACAATTGTTTCTTTTCATTACTGTTAATACAGATCCAGGCAGGCATTTGTCTTAAGACCAGCAAGCAAAACCTCTCAGGTTTCTGTTGAGGTTGCATCAGCTTTAAGAAGCCTCAAGAACAAAAGCTACATGCCACAGAGTTCAACAAGCTTGTGTTATTCAGTACGAAATGTGCCCAACTGCAATACTGACAAAGCACACTTCAGTTTTCCTGTGGAAAAACAGAAGATTGAGCTGTTATATCATCCTTTCCATTTTAATTGTTGCTAAATTCCTTAAAGTTACTGAAAGCCTCATACATAATTAAATATTTTACACACATTTATTCAACTGCACAGATGGTATTTGCTTAGCCCATCCAAGTGCTTTCTGAGGTCCTTTCGTAAGCTAGAAAAAATGACTGAGAAGAAAACTGAGCATCATTAATCCAATCATTATGCCAAAATCATGCCAAAAAGTTACATAACTGCCAGTGAAAAATACAATAGCTTTCTGTTCTAACAAACTACCTCATTAAATACTTACTTGCTAAAGAATATCCCTTACTCCTTTTTCACCACCAGAACTGCTCATTCCCAGCATGAAAAACATGTACCATACAACTGGTAAGTAGCTGGTCTATAACATGCGGGTGAAACAAGCATGAAAAAGCAGAAGCAATCACTGACATCTTAGAACAGAAGGAAATGAGATCTCCCAGAGCTCCTGAAAAAAGAAATGCCACAGAACTACCAGAAAACCTCAAAATTTCCCTTTCAGATGTGCAGGGGGATCCATGTATTCTATTAGTACACTGAACACAGGGGGAAATGCAGTCTACCTGTTCTTAGTATAACTAGAGCTCCAAAGTACTTGGAGTTGGGGGTAGATTTTTTTGTTCTTTGTCAATTTTAATACTATAATCTCTAAACTATTCACCTCTATGTGTAAACATTTTTCTCTACATAATTGCTTATTTGTGTAATTGCTGCTGTTATCATTATTTTAGGAAGAGGGAGGGCTAGCTTGATTGCTTCATGACCCTACTCAAATGTATACACATTTATTTTAAAATTAAGGAGAGTTGATAGTTATCTTACCCATTTACATGTACTCTACACCCTAAACATTACGAATTAATCAAGTGTTAAGAAACATAAGCAAACAACATTTCAGATATGAATGGGAAACACTTCTTCACACATACCCTTCCACAAACCCACTGGTAAGTTCTCAGGCAACTTTCTGTTATTCTGTATTCAGAAGAATACACAAGCAGCAAGATACACTGAGGCCGTGCCACAGGGGAAGCAACAAGATTAATGGGACTGGTAATTTGGCATACAACTTCATAAAAATGGTAGCTCTAGACTCTGGAGACAGTATTTTTGCTTCATAATTTTAACGTGACCTTATCTGGACAGCTAACTATAATTAAAGTAACCTGCTTGACAACTCTTTGTCCCATCTGTGAAGAACGGAGCATGTTAGTCTCCTAGTGACATGACTCCTTTTTTATTAGTGAACTACTCTCAGAAGTGACAATACACAATGCAAGAATCAGCACTACAATGAAACTTGAGTTGTGAGTGGACCATCCAGGCACAGACAGAGGTGACAGTCAGGCACCTAAACCATCCCACCTTATAAACATCTGTCAAACTGAAAAGTACATTTCCTCACAATTGCATCCAAAGTCTCTACTCATCACCTAAATGAAAGCATTTCACTTGCTGTTCACACAAAGTGCTTTTAAAATTTAAAACACCTTTAAATGTGAAGTTACTGAAGTAAACTCTATCTGAATACAACTCGAAATGGGATTAGGACTACTCTCATAGTACTGTGAATTCTATATATTCTAAATCTAATCAAACACATTACCTTTTGAGCTGAGATCACACAGTAATCTAAGCACAGCAATCAACAAAGCTGTATAAGTAACTTTGGCATTTAGGCCAAACACAATCATTACAGAAGATACCAGTTTGGGAATTAAGAATGCATCAAAACTATCATTAGATTTTATAATTCAAACAACATTCAAAGAATAAGCAATAAATGAGATATTTAAAAAAGAAGAGCCATTACCAAATGCAAGGTTAATTGCATTAATCATATTCCACTGATATGAATATAAGATTATTGTAATTATTATAATTTAATTATTATGATAATTTAGCTTAATTTATCTGAATACTAATAACAAGCATGCTAGCTGAGGAATATACTCTTAGCGTTCATACTTTTGTAAAGTCTTTGATATCAAGTTGTTCTGTTTTTCAGATTACTAAAAAAACTGTAAAGATGCACTAAATGTCACTAGAATTTCCTGATCATAAGTGTGACTTCCTAATTTTTAAGCCAGCTGAAACTCAGTATCAATAATCTGCTGCAGTCAGTATCAGCTCATTTGCATTAAGTTGAAGTCTTTTGTATTCATTGCAGTTGATTCATTTGATATTTTCATTTCCATGCTGCGCCTCAAAACGTAGGTTTGATTAACAGCTAGGAAAGCTACCTTTCAAAGAAATATACACGAAGCCTAATGTCCTAAATGGAAAAGCAACTTTTAAGAATAGAGACTGTATTCAAGGCTGTTAGTGAGGGCAAAACTAACTCACTGGTTTGAAATCTATGACAAGCTATCAGCCTACTGCACCCAAAAGAAAAAGATAACAAATGATAGCTGTGGACAAGCACAGCTTCCCTGATATCTAATCACTTGCACCACTGTTTTCGTGCTGCCAGCATCACTGCAACAAATCTGTCATTTGTTTCTCTTGACTGTCACCTGGATCAAACTTAGTATTTATTTCCATACATCCACAAGCACAGATGACCCGTTTTCACATGCAAATGTCCTGCTCTCACCAGAACCAGCAAGTTCCTATTCTTTGAAAGTAGAGCTGAAGTCCTGTTTATGCAAAAAAACCCAGGGAACACTGCATTCATATAAGCCTACTAGACAAGGTTATAATAAAGTTTGTTCAACACATAAGTATTGTTTAAAATGATAGATCACAAGAAACTGAACAGCATGATAGCATCCAAATGCTTTTACATCTAAAATGTAGTTAATATGTAGCTATATTAATAGTTATTCATCACTGCTTTACAGAACCAGATGTAGCTCTTGCTTGAGAAGCAAGCAGCAGTGAGGGAAATCTATCCCCATGTGCACTTAAGACTCACCGCTCATTCTGTTAATCAGCGCAGGCTTCACCCTACTCTGTTAGCTCTTCTGCAATAACACAGCTGAGAGAAGTGGATCATTTTCTAGTTCATACAACAACATAATTATTATCAGAGTTCCAAATCCAAGGCCAATTTTCACTTTAATATCAGTACAAAATCAACATATTTGCAGCCGTAAGAGACTAAGCCAATACAAATGTGCTGAATGAAGAACCTCAGAAACAGCAAAGATCCGCAGGCTTAATTCTACTATCTCACGCATCTGCTCTCTACAGTTCTTCATTCACCAAGGATGCTTTAGCGTGCAGAGTTTTCACTGAGTGTACAAGTAAAAATCATTGATTAATTCAATTCGACTCAAATTTGATTTTACAGCAACTTGATAAAAATAAAACAAGTCATTGTAGCATTTGCAAAAGTTACCTTTCAGATGCAAAGTGGCCTTCAGAAGTTAGAACAAACTACAATCATACAGTAATTACATTCTGCTGCACAAAAAATGTTATTTGCACCAATTGTTTTCTCCTTAGCAATACCAGATGAACAGATTTTATCTCCCTCTCTCAAGAAAACTGACAAAATCGACCATTTCTAAGAAAGTATGTCTATTTCAGCTTCCCAAAACATTATCCAGTCACAGGGGTTTATGTAACATCTGAGTTATTTCCCAACTTTGCCAGTTTCTTCATTCCACTATAAATTCTCAATTCAGTTCATTACACAGCAATGACTGAGGCCAACTAACGGCTTTAATTTAGAATCACAGGCAGAGTTATCCGTGGCAGTAGAAGCAGGTTCTGCTTCCAAGTGTCCACTGCCAGACATTACAAACTCATAGCAAGAAAATCTAAGTAGGATGTGCAGCCATGTCATCCACCATCACAGTTTATAGTCTAATGTACTAATGTAATCAGTCAGATGGCAGGACAGCTTGTAATTGCCAGAGTATAACTGCAGCATATAAGGGGAAGATATACACCCTTTTCAGCCAATAGCTCCCAAAAGAGAGGCAGGCAAACATGGAGATGACACCCACATCAGTTACCACAGCTACATCAGGCTGCCATTGAGCTATGTTGCAGAGTCCCATTTCACTAGGCACTGTAAAAAGGAGTAAGGTAGCCCAAAGACCACAAGCTGCTGGAAAGCCTTTGGCGTCTGTCCATAACAAAGACAATCCTGTTATCCCCAGAACTCTTCCCACATTGTCAAGCAAATTAACACAAGTCTTTCAATTGCCATTCACTGTCTCTACTTCCTCACATGAGCACATCCCAGAATTTTATCATTCTAGAAGTTATTATATTTTAAATTAGCCACCTTTGATAACTATGGCTAAAAAAAACTTTAAGAGAAATAAAGGGGCAGAGCTACCAGGTAACAGGAATATGCCATTTCAAAGCTAGTAGATAGAGGAGGGGGCTTAAACTAACTGGAGGCAGGAATTCGCATAATCACTCTTCCATTTCTAGGAAATAACCACACTTAGATTACACAAATCCCTTCACAGTGATCAGTTAACTCTAAATTTGAAATTATTCTTACTTGGCACTTTTTAAAGCTGCTGCCAATTCGGACATACTGAAAGGAACAAACTCTCTTCAGATACATACCCCCAATCTTGACAGAACAAAAAAAATATAATTCTTGTATTTCATATAAAAAAGTAGAGATCAAAATAAGAAACCTTCATGCAACAGTTGCAACATACAATACTCCTCCAGGAGGCAAAAGAACCATTGGCAGCATACTAGAACTCCAAAACCCAGAGATTTATGCTCAAATTAGCAGGGCCTGGGAGAGTTGCAGTGGCAGTTGATCAGCTCTAAAGCACGTAACTAAAAAATCAGAAGAGGCTTCCCTGCATTTCTCCATGCAAGGTTCCCCAATCTCTCCTGCTTTCTTTTTTTGCTTTTAAACAAACAAACAGGACAGACTTCCTTGCCTATTGTAGAACCATCTAAAGGCCAAAGTCTCCAGCTCCTCCAATGCTGCATCATCACACATGCCAGAGTCCTAACACCCAAAATGCGCATCTGCACCCCATTACATGACCAGACACACACATACTCTTATCTGACTCTGAAAAATCACAACAGTCCACACAACTCACAGGCCATTTTCCTTGCCCTCACTGGAAGAGCTTGCCTGACAGAAAGCAGAAGCAAGCAGATGACAAGTCTATTTGTTCTTGACACCCATATGTTCAGCCTGCTGAAAGCTGACCTCTGTTGTACTACCCATCTGCTGAAGGTGGTGTGAATACTTGATACCCAGCCATAACTGAACCAAGGATGAAGACTTAACTAAACAAACTACCACAATCAACAAGAAAAAGTGAAAGAAAGGCAGTCAGTGCCTTTTTATTCAATAGATTTGTTCCCTATGTGCCCTGAGAGCTCTATCTGCTCACTTTTCTAGCAAAGAATGTTTTCACAACCTTTTGCTCCCATTACCATAGTGCTGGACAAAACACAATATTGGCAGAGCAAGAATGGGATTCTAGCCTCTTATGCAGAAACTGTTAGCCAAACTCTAGATCTCTGTTCTGCACTCCTTGAGTAACTAGTAAACATTTAAAAAATATAGGAGTCATGTCCTCAAGAGAGGAGCTCCAACGTAATTTCCAAGGGTAGAATGCTAAAAATAAGGGCTTTTCAAGTTTATCAATTTTGTTCATGTTTGTAATAGAGTTGTCAACACAAAAAACCAGAAGGTTGCAGGAGACTTTTCATTTTAACTAGACTCAAACTTTGCTATGCTGCTGCAATTTAAGAATCTCAGAAAATAAGCAGGAAAAAACCCTTTTCTGCAGGCACTGTAATTAGTAGTTATCCTCTTTTTCCCAGTTTAACCAGCAGTTTTGGTCCGTTTACTTCAAAATTAAAAGTTAACTTTCTGTCAGTTGCTATGTAGCTCAAGAACAGCAAGCAAAGTCACTATATCCAACCTGCAGCATATAACACCACAGCATAAAGTTTTCTGTAATTATTTCCAGTGACATCTGTATTTTACACACACATTTTTCTAAGCACGACCTACTTTCACACTAATCACAGTGCTTCTTGCCCAGAAAGAGACTGTCCCATGCAAGTGGTAACTCAATTTTTTAAAGCAATAAAGCATTTTAAAGCATTTTTACATGCATAAAAGGATGTGCACTTAATCTCCCATATTAACTACATTGCAACTGTAATGCAGTCATCTCCACACCATTTAAATACTACTTCTTTCTGCATATTAGCCACTTACCTATTTTAAGAATTAACAAGTATCACACTGAGGTATAAAAAACAATATGCTTGATAAACAAATCCAACTTGGGCAAAGTTTATCATCTCCACATACAACAATTCTTACATTCCCCAGACCGGAAATAACTATGATTGCATTGCAGGTCACAGAGCCATTTCAGAATTTCTCTCCAGCAATATGGAGAGTTTTCCATCTGCTTAAGAAAAGCCAGAACTTGAAACACATAATCTGCCAGCGGTAAGGGTCTTCTTGCTTAGCTACAAATGACCATGGTTCAGAACATAAAGTCAGGATGAGCCTGAAGAGACTACATTTTTCTGAAAATTCCTTCAGAACGGTATCAAGGATTTCATACAGTGAATGCTTAAGACTGCTGTCTTAAAGCAAAGCATTGGCATTACCTGATAGCCAAAATAATGGAACTGGACACCTCAGCAGAAGCTCTGTGAATTCTACATGGTTGTTTTTACTCCTTCACCCAAAGAAAGGAGATTATGTACCAAATACCTTCTTTGAATCAAGAGCTAGGAGGTTCATAAACCTAAATGAACATGGTTAATCCCATGAGAATGACAGTAATACCAAACAAGAGTTTCTATTTCTAAAAAGTTTAAGTTCCTTTGTTCTAACATTTAAATGTCAGTTAAAGACAGCACTTAACTATAACTCTTGTGAACACCACACAAAATTACATGCTAAGACTCTTTGAAAAACATAACTTCAGCAATATGCCAGTCAACATCCAGAAGCAAATCTCCGTGCAGGACCTTGTAGAAGCAGGAGCCAAGGACATAGTTCTATCAGCATACCTTGCAAAGAATCAGACAATGAAGTTATTTGGGATCCAACACAAGATAGAGCTCTGTAAACTTTACATCAATTATAAAATGAAAAATAAGCAGCATATACAATGACACAAGAAGTTCTACCTAGTCTATCCGAAAAAAGTTGGTTATCACAAAAGCTGCCAGGGTGCTTCAGAAAAGGACAGATGAATGAATCAGACAAGGCCTCTGGAAGTAGTATACAGCATCTGCAATGCCCAAAAATTAGCAGCTGCCCATCTTTCCACATGTATTAATGATGTTCCAGACCTCAGCTTCCACTAAAGAACATTTTTTACCACAAAAGTACTTGCAGGGACTATTTTAACATTATTTCCCCAGAACAGGCACGTATTTTTTCTTTTCTCTGTTTGTCTAATGTGAGCCAGATTTCCACCAGGTCCTTTTAGATTTGTTCAGATACTGATTTCTGCACGTACTGGTGCTGTTCTCCCCAAGACCTGTATAAATATCCCTCAGTCGCTCCTATATCAACCAGGACACATCTTTTTTAAAGCTATGGAACACCATTTTTTTTTCTCCAATCAATATTTATAGAGCGATAAGAATTCATATTGGACAGACAAGACACCATCTGTCACAACCATCTTGGCAGAAGCTAAAAACGTGCTGCTATTTTTCCCCTACAACAGCCAAATCCAGAGTGGCCCAGTAAAACTTAAACTCAGAACTTTCATGAAGTAAATCAATCCATTATTATCCTCACCTAACAAAATTCCTACTAATGAACTCTTTCAGATGCAATAGTCTTAAAAATCAATTTTTACATACAATTTTCAAAGAAAACGCGTTCTCAAATTGGGAAAACCTTCCTGCTATACAAGCTAAATTAGGTCACGAATATTTTGGTAGAAGAGTAACTTTAATCTCACAGTTAAGAATTATTATGTTGTCCCCCATATAGGCTAAACTTCATCATATCCAACTACAACAGCAATAGCAAATAGTTTTATGCATTCTGGTAACTCTCACAATGGCAAGAGCTCTCAGCCATAAAATACATCACTAAGGATGCAAGTATTACACGCAGTCTTGAAGCCAGCCTACTCAAGCTGCAACAACAGCATGCCTGCAGCTCACAAGCATACCTATAAGCACTATATGGTAACGTAGTGACTACTCATGTCATTATGCTTAGATAGCCTAACGGTGTTACACTTAAGTTATGGAAATGAAAGACTATAGGATAAAAATAGAAAGTGACACTGCAAACTTGTGAAAGAACACAAGAATCCTTTCACAGCAGTTTTGTGCTGCATTACAGGATATGAAGAATCCCCACCTTTGTGTTTACATTCACCATAATTATGATACAGAATGAGTCTCAAACTTCGCTTATTCACCCAATTTCAACAACATTCTTGTTCTGACAATTCTGAGCTCTTCTTTGTCACAAGAATAGAAACATTAGAGAAACGCAACAACAAAATAAGAACATTTCAAATGCTGAATGCCTTTCCTATATCACAAAAGGTTCTCTTGCCTTGCATTCTTTCATTTTTTTTAATGTGAATTTATTTGATTTCAAGTTGTCCTAACAGATTGTTACAACCGTATATTCAGCAAGTTCTACTACGATCAGAAAAAAGGGGCTTTTCTCTATACCCTACTAAATTAAAGTGCTGCACAAATTACCTTTTCATTTCACAAGACATGTTTAAGTAATATCACGTCTCTACCTATCTAGCTATGGCAACAAAACTATCCTGAAAGCAAAGCAGAGTTTCACAATATGAATGACAGACAGGCTTCAAGACAGAGAGGCACACCAAAAGCAGGAATTTTCAAGCTGCTTTTTAGACAAGCAATTCTCTCCTTCGTTTTGCAAGCTGCCCTGCCAAATGCATAACCTCTAATCCTCCACCTTCCTAGACACAGGCAATTGGCTTTTTTTCAAACACTCACCATCTTCCAGTCATCTTACTCAACAGCTTGTCCCTGAACCACAGGAAATATCACCCTTTTTCTCCCCCTACATTCAGCAGAAGAAACAGAAGCAAACAATTCTTGAAGGACTGTGTTCAAACACAGCCTTAACTGCATATGAAATCCAGACCAAAAGGTCCTTGAAAAAAACCTCCTTCCACTCTGTTTGTAAATAAAAGCAGTACTTACCCTGATTTGTAAAGTATGAGATCTAGAGATGAAAAGCATGACATAAGAGTGGTGTTACTTAAAACCAAAAGAATTAGGTAGAAGCTGACTGCTCAAGTTGTGATTTGGTTTGTGCAGAGGCATGTAATGAAAAGAAGGGCATCTATTTGTTTAGCCAACAAAACAAAAAGAAGAAAAAAAAAAAAGAATGCAGTTTGACAAATGAGCACAATACATACAAAATGAAGAAAAACCTGAAAAATCCTCGCATTTCAATCTCCACAGCTTAACATCTCCATCTCCAACAGAACCTGAACAATAAATACCATTTTCAGAATTTTGGCTGTTCAGAGCTGCCCTGGGAGTTTCACTGAACACAGCATTTACAATGGGGTAATGCCAAGAGGCCTGAAAACTAAGGTCAAATCAGTTCAAAAAAATACCACAGGAAGACTTTCATTTCTCTCCCTCAAAAAACACCACACCAAAAAAAAAACCCCAAACCCCAAACATTTTTTGCCCCCTTTATCAGAAGGGGAAATGAAGTCATACCTGTGTAGTAACTCTGCAGTAGACCCCCCAAACCGAACTTCAGATCTAAAATTGGTGCTTTATGTCCAGAACACCTTTCTTCCTCAAATGATAAAACACATCACACTGCTTATGGAAAAAGATAGGTCCACAGAAACTCCTACTGCTCCCAATATCATTACACAGCCTCAAGGGCAGCACAGAAAATGGAAGAAAATGCTGCTTGGTTTTAGGGTTTGGTTTGTTTGGTTTTTTTTTTTTTTATAATTCATTTAAAGCTGAAAAGAAAATTTCCGCAAGTATGTTTCTCACTTTTAAGATATGTCACACAGAAAATCTGATTTGAGATTATACACTGAATATTAAAAAGTTGAGCATGTTGCTTGTAAAAGAAGCTAAATTTAGTAGAATACAATACTTTGAACCTTCAGCAGGGGCAAAGAAATCTCTCATTCTTCTCTGGATCCTTAACACAAGATACAACTAAAAAAAGGTAAGAAAATTTCATGGAAGGTGAAACAAAAGGAAAATATTAACCTTTGTTCATCATAAGAAAATAAGCAAAGGCAAAATCCCCTTCTCTTTATAGTACTTTTAAGTGCAGCCTTTCAGAGGACAAGCTGATTACTGGCACTGTATTCCCCACTTGTTCATTTCATGAAAAATTTCTTTTTTTATGTATGTATAAATGGTTAAATAATTTATCCCTCTGCATTAATTATCCATCTGTTGATCAAGTGAGCCAAGTCATAAGAGCCCATCTTGCATAGTACCTACAATTTATAAACCTTACTTAAATGAGGGGGTCTTAACATGCTACAAATGTCTACAACAGGCTCATTACAGTGAAAATTTTTGTTTTCAAGGATGTCTGCATTTGGTATATATTATTACAGACTTACGTACATAAATGAGAAAAACAAAAATTAGACTTTTATCCCTCCCTCTTGCTCCAGTCATCAAAACTGGACTCACCCTACTGTATTCGTATTATATATAAAATTATTGACTAAAATAAATGTAAAGACTGCATATGTATTTAAAAAATTTAAAATCTAAGTTTTAAGCAGATCACAACATGGTAATGAATTACAATAGTTCTATTAACTCATCCCATCAAGTGGTTATAGAAGTGTCCTCAGTTTGGGGATAGTTTAAATTAACTATTATCACCACCAGACAACTATAACAGAGATTCAGAGTCTACAGATAACTGTTTACCTTCTATTATCCAAACTGATTGATTTATACAGATATACATATAGTCATGTACATTTCTTCTTTCTTTTAAGACAGGACTGCTCTTACAACAATGCATTGAGAACCTGGCAAAAAAGGCTGCAAAAAGAACATCCTCACTAGTTTAGGCCAACTACACACTACTCATCCAGAGTGTGCTCCTTGGAGCTTCTGCATGCTCAATCATTCTGCCCCTTCTGAGACAGAGTCACTCCATGGACATCATTTCCCTAAGGACATGAACACGAATAGGCCTAAATCTTTGAAGATAATTTCTGAGATCACCAACAGCTAGATAAAGTGAGAAAACTGAGAAGTATATCAGAAAACACTGCACACTGATTTATCATAAATAACAAATAAATGTAATGTCACAGTTTTATGCTTCTCTGCAACTCTATTCACTCCCAGTTCTCGAGTTATTAGCCATAGTGGGAAAACCCAATTAATTTCACTAGCATCATTTCAGCACTCACATATATACTCCACCACATAAAAATCTGCAGTCCTCTTTCTTACAAGTGAAATTTGTCTAGATCTTACTTAACTGACATGAGCAAGTTGACACATTAATTCCCTCTCCTTGGAAGGCCAAATCAATACCAACTTGTGCAGTAAGCATTTCAAAGGATACAGAATATATGGTATTCAGGATACAGAAAATATTATATTAAATAGAAGCAATATCCCCAATAATCCAGTGAAATGGATTATAGTGAACAATACAAAATACTTCATATAATGGGCATAAAACTCCATCATGGACAAATTCAGAATAAATGCAAGGCAAAAACATATGAAAGAAAAAGATAAAACTGCTTATATTCTCATTATTTATTTAAAATGGCTAGCCTTTCTTAGAATACCATTAAATCCTGAGCCTTAACTCATAGCAATAATTCCACGGATTATGTTAAATAGCATTACTTACCAAACTACATTTAGTATCCCTGTACTTTACCCAAGAAAAGTGGAAAACCAGTGTACATAGTTCGTACTCTTCCCAACATGATTTGCATATTCTGATAATTTATTATTTCTCTGTCAAAAATAGCAGCTCCTTTTTCAAGGTTCTGCTCATATGGGCATTTTTCAATCTCTCTGACATCTGTCATCCACCTCAGCCTCCTATTTTGCTGTTAGCAGCGTGGGGGATAAGAGGTTGGCTTTTGTTTTTATTATTTCTCCTTCTAGACATATTTATAAATAGTGAAAATTACTGCAAACTTTCCATAATGGCATGGTATCTTCAGTATTCTACTATATAAGAGGTTTTTTCCTTCTTTTGGCTAAATACTTTGTGATTGTCATCCCACCCCCCACACCCTCCAGACAGATAAATATATGTTAACTGATTGAAGACAGCCATTTAATTTGGGATATTTAACATATTTACATTCCCCACAACTTGCAGCAGACCTGTGTTTTTTACCCAATAAAAAAGTAGGTAGACAACAAACTTTTGCACTCTGCAGCAAACATTCTGCCTCACATAATAAAGCTATAAACAAGCTCCACTTCTCATGCCAACCTACAAACTTGCCACCTAGTTAAAAAAATCAGAGTGAATTACAAACTTGCAATACCCAACACCTCTCAAACTTACAGTTTAAAAGGACATATTTCAAAACCATTTTGAGAATTTGCACTGTATATTCAGTAAACGCACAGTATTTAATGATTATTATTAAAACAAATCAAAACAAATGAGTATGCTTTGAATTCATACTAGACTACTCACTAATAGATAGCTTTGTATATTTTGTTTGTTAAACAGACTGAAATTTTCTCTTGGAAAAGAGATCAGACTCAAAAATACTATTTCAGCTATGTTTATATATCCCTGTCTGCTAAGAACAGCAGTACCGAGAACAGACTTTGATTGTTCTACGAGACAGACTATACAGAAAGACAAGCACTAATTCTGCTTTCAAAAGTCATGTATTACCTAAAGGTTATCTGTCATGACCCTTTCACGTTTAACAAGTGTCAGCCCCTACTGCTCACAGTTTTCACTGCTGGGGGATCAGAAACACCTGACATTTTCACTACTAACCTTCAGACCCAAAGAGCAGCACTGCTGCTGTGCAAAAGCTTGAAATAACCAAGTTTGATGCCTGATACCTTGAAGAACTTCTCTCTTACCTTAGAAGAGTCAATCTGACAGCTCACTGCCCTCAGCAGGGATGGTCTCCCTCCTCCCTCGCTTCACACTCCCACCATCACTGAGCAAAGCAACAATGCTTTTCTTGTCCCAGTTAGTTTTCTGTTGGTTTACCTAACTGAATGGGGCTCACAAATGATCAGATAAGGACCAGACCCAGGACAAGGATATAGTTAGACCTAGAAGCAGGAAGATGTTAAATCAGCTTTAGATCAGCTCAGCAATCTTGCCCCTAAACAGCAGCAAAGCCTAATATTTGCAGATTTTGACAGGCACTGCTTTAATTTCTAGCTACCTTACATTCCAAAGGTTTCTATGTGGGTAACAGGAAGAATTTGTGCACTTAGCAATTTTAAATGCAAGTTTTCAAATCTACAAAACCGAGCCTTTTTCAGGATGGTCCAGCAGGCAGCCCATTCAATCTCAACACTTCAACACTGGACAAGCCTGTTAGGGCAGGCCTTCATGAATCTCAATCTGAATGTCTCTTAGTATTCGGCACTCAGCACAAAATTTAGAGCCCCTGCCAGAGCTGCCCAGCTGGTAGCGCACAGGACAAAAAGAAAACTGCTGACAAGAAGGTTTTGCAAACCATCTTCTCATAAGCCAGTCAGAAGCAAAAGTTCCTAATTTTTATTCTACATAGCTATAATAGAAAGATTTCCTTCAACTCCAAAACCCAAATTCAAACCACTTTCTTCTGCTTCCTTGAACCCAGTGAACCTATTTATATTAACACTAAAAAACAAAACCTCACAGAAATTCTTGCAAGGTTTATCCTAATCCTTTACCAAAGAGATTCACTAAGAAGTATAACAAAAATTAATATCTGCTTTCTAACAATGTTAATCAACCTCCCAATAATTTGCCCACAAAACATTTTCCATAGAACATCAAAAATCAAATCAGCAGCTTGTTTTATCATTTATTTCCAACAGAATTCATATGACAGACAGTCATACAAACATAAAAGAAAAACAGTTCACAATATAGGAAACAGTTCTTCTGAAGCTCCTCTATTTGTTTGTGTAAATATCAATTTGAAAACTGAACAGAATTTTAAAAATTTTGATAATAATGGCATGCAGGTTGAAATAAGCATCTTCAAACAAAAGCACCTCAGGCTTCCCTAAAATCTGTTAATAATATCAGCTGAAATAGCAATTTAATAGCCATGATCTGATCTTCTAAAAGTACAGTTTTAAAAACCTGATATGATCAATAGTATAAATCAACTCTGACAAAACAGCAGCCAGCTCAAAACTAGATAAAAGACCCCAAAGTTATTCCCAAGAATTTTGACAGAGTTCATATATATTAAAGCAGTAAATTCACAACAAAGTTACAAAATACCCTAGTAAAAACATTCACATTTACCAAGAAAAGTTTTTAGCTTTAAGAAAAAATACTAAAGTTATGAGTTCAGCACAAAACTAGCTTTGGCTAGTATAACCAACACATACAGGCTACCAAAACCCCAAACCAAGTAATATTTGTTCCTCACGCTGCAATTCACTGAGCATAAAACAACTTCACTATGGTAACACTAAACCAATAATAATAAAACAAGCATTTATATTTCAAACTGAAAGACCATTAAGAATAGATATTACAATGACATCTACTGGGAAATAAGCTACAGGAAAAGTGAATAGCATGTATAGAGTCCATAGTTCAGAGCATGTCACTATAAATTTGACAGAGCAACTTGTTCATTGCACCTGGGAACCAGAAAATTAAGATTTCTCACTGAAATAGGCACAACTCATTTGCAAGAACATATTAGTTCATCCACTTCAAGAAAAAATTGCCAGCCTAACCTGTGAGAACCCTGAAAAGAAATGCACCTAAATTCAGTGTGCCGTGATTACATGCTTCATCTACTGACACACAGTTTTGCTTCATAAAGTATGAGTTGCCCAATGACTAAAGTTCCAGGTACAGGTATCCAAAAAAATTTACAAAACTTGGACTGCTAAGCAAGACATTCATTTCAGGTGCACGATTAAGTGTGAAAACATAGTACTTAAAAACAAAATCCAAGAAAAAACAGGCCAGCAGACTCTAGACATAGAATCTACTGAAAATTTGCTGCAAAACATGGTACTTAAATCAATGTTTTCTTCAATAAAATATTCTGCTGAACATACCACAGTAAGATTTCACTTGCTTAAAGCACTGACTGGAGAAGCTCTTCGTCTTACATGGTGCACCACAGTGGTGCACCATTTCCCTCCTTAAAACCTACAGCACTAAGCCACAAAGATTAACAACTGCAAATGCAAGTAAAACATGAGCAACAGACAATAAATTTTAGAGAGCTTATTAACTGTACAATGCAGAAGCTTGCTACTCTGAATTACAATTCTTGATCAATATTATTCAATAACCACAATCTGAAAATAAACTACAGAAGGGAACAACTAGAATGCCACTTGTAACTAACATTTAGGTTTACAACACTTTATATTAGAAACTTGCATATTTACAAATTTTATTTTCACACCTCTACATACAGTATTACCACCAGCAACTCCCATTACCACTAGTAAAATGGCTCATGCTATTCCCACATCCACTCAATAGAGAATCAATCCTACTCTTCCTGAACTTCAGGTTGAACTTGTGACACTACTGAATGCATTAAATTAGCTTTCCTAGCAAAACGCAGCACAGTTAATGCAAAGGAAAAGTAGATTGGTTGAGTGACAAATACTTCATGAACTTTGCCAGCTACATTGACTCACTTAAAAGGAAACAGTCAAGATGGTCCTATAGCTAGATTATCCTCACTAAACTTACTAACCTAACAACCTCACTGTAAACCTTGAGTATAGAGACGTGCAATAACAATCTGTGCAACCATTTAATATAGTTACAACTCTGACAGGCACATACTGTGACTGAACTACTCACCGTGGAATTTTATTTCAGCAAATTATAATCAAAGACACATAAACAACATACTTAAAGTACTTTTTTCTAATTTTGTCATAAATATTGAAAACATTTGGTGTCCCTTCAGAAGATTTTTCTTTTTATATATCCTGATAATGCAAGGGAGGCTATCTAACTCTCCTTCAAGCAGCAGTATCTGCCAACCTTCCTTTAAATTACCAGGTCCTTAAAGCTTAGGTACTTCGAGATAAAGTAAGTAAAAGGGAGGGAGGAAAAGAAAAAAGTAAAGAACCCCAAAAGACCATTAGTTTTATTACTGGTTCTTTTCTAGTAGCACCAGAGTCTACCATTCAGTTACTTCTACCTTCTGCCTTAAGGGAACCTAGAGAAAAGAGGACTGTGAAACCAACTGCGGGCTGAATGTGAGAGAGCATGAGAGGGCAGACACTGAATAAAGTAGTAAGACTTTCACTTAGTCAGCCAGCTACTTCAAATTTGCAGAAAGCATCACTTCTTGAAATCAAAAGAACAGTGGCCACATACAGTCTTATTAATCGCTAAGCTTAGTTTCCCTTTAATTGTTGGGATTTAGCGATAATAACAAACACGAGTAAATGTTAACACGAAAGGAGTGTACTGAAGTAATATCCCCTCAGGCAACTGGGTTTACTGGCAAGGTTTTGGTAGTGGGGTGGCTGCGGGGGTGGCCTCAGTGAGAAGAGATCAGGAGCTGCCCGCAGCTGGCTCAGACAGAGCCAGTTCTAAGCTGGCTCCAAAACAGACCCACCGCTGGTCAAAGCTGAGCCAGTCAGCGATGCTGGTGGGGCCTCTGTGATAACATATTTAAGAAAGGGTAAAAAACACTGCGAAGCAGCTGTGAGAGAGAGGAGTGAGAAAAATGTGAGAAACAACCCTGCAGACACCAAGGTCAGGGAAGGAGGAGGGGGAGGAGGTGTTTCCAAGCACTGGAGCAGAGATTCCCCTGCAGCCAACAGAGAAGACCACAGTGACACAGGTTGTCCTGCAGCCGATGGAGGACCATGGTGGAGCAGATATCCACACTGCAGCTCACAGAGGACCCCATGCTGCAGCAGGTGGATATGCTCTGAAAGAAGCTGCAGCCCGTGGAGAGCCCACATCAGAGCAGGCACCTGCCAGGAGATGCAGCCCATGGAAGGGAGCCCATGCCAGAGCAGGCTCCTGGCAGGAGCTGCGGCCTATGGAGAGGAGTCCATGTCCATGCAGGAGCAGGTTTTCCAGCAGGAACTGTGGCCTGTGGAAGACCCACACTGGAGCATTCTGTTCCTGCAGGACTGTATCCCGTTGGGAAGGACCCATGCTGGAGCAGTTCTTGAAGAACTGCAGCCCATGGGAAGAACCCGTGTTGGAGCACTTTGTGAAGGACTGTGTCCTGTTGGAGGGACCCCATGCTGGGGCAAGGGAAGAGTGTGAGGAGGAAGGAGTGGCAGAGACAATGTGGATGAACTGACCGCAACCCCCATTCCCCATCCCCCTGCACCACTCGGGAGGAGCAGGTAGAAGAGCTGGGAATAAAGGAGTGAAGTTGAGCCTGGGAAGAAGCAAGGGGTGGGGGGAAGGTGGTTTTGTTTCTCACTATCCTACTCTATTGGCAATAAATTAAATTAATATTCCCCAAATTGAGTCTGTTTTGCCCATGATGGTAACTGGCAAGTGATCCCCCTGTCCTTACTTCAATCCATGAGGGTTTTTTTCTTACTTTCTCCTGTTGTTCTGCTGGAGAGTGAGAGAGAAGCTTGGTGGGCACCTGGCAGACAGTCAAGGTTAACCCACCACAGCGTACTACTTCAATTTTAAAATCACACAGTTTTTATGAAGTCCTACCATAGCCTGGTGGGCCAGATAATACCTATGTATTCATTCATTGCACTTAGGAGTAAGACACCATAGCATATTGTCCATGTATCCAATATCACTGTTTTACTAGTTTCCTAGTATTTTTAAAGAGTTTCAACTTGTCAGCATCTTCCTGAAGTTCTGACTAATATTCACTGGAGCTAATCAATATCCACTTTCATGCCTGCAGAACAAGTATTCCACCAACAATAAGCTTAATCAGCTCTACACTGAAGCTGGATTATAAAAGAAGCAAGTTTAAGGAATAGAAAGGGTGAAAACAACTTTTCCCTGATACTCACATTTCTGACGGTTAAATAAATTTTACAAACCTAACTCAGTTGCCTTTGTTAAGGTGATACACATCTTCAGTAAAGAGAATAGAGATCTTTCTTGAACTTGTTTTTAAACCATAATACCTGCAATTCCCTATATACTTACACAAGCTATATATATACTGATACCAGTCATTACAAGCAACTCCGCAAAAATTTCACATTACATTACTAAAGATGTAACCATTAAGTTACTATTTGTAAAGGACCACCATTTCTGTAGTTTAAAAGTAGTACGCTAAGAGATGCCTTATTCTCTTGTTCAGCCTACTGGAAGATACTTCCAAATCTACAACTACTTGGCTTTGCTTAGAAGGTCTAAGTAAAATTATCAGATATGTGGAAAACAACTATGAAACTCATCCACCTATGGACTGTAGTAAAATTACTGAAAAACAAGTAGTTTTCAGTCTTTATGTCTATTTAAATAAAGCTATCTGCAGGAGCTGAAAGCAGGTACTTCTAATAACCAGAAGGATGAAATATTAAGAACAGGAATAAAAACCCCCTTCCCATCCTTCCCCTCACAAACACCAGAAGGCTGTTTCTGTATATAAAATACAATACAGTCACAGCAACCTAAAGACTATGGAGAGAGGAAAATGAGAAGCTTACTCTTCAGTCCCTAGAGCTGACAAGTAAAGCATAATAATCTTGAAAAATTAAGAAATACAGAGCCTTTTAGAAGAATCTGGACAACACAGCGCACAAAAATCCTACGCTCCTTCTGAAAGCTGAGCAGGGCACAGAGGCTTGGCTTTTCACTCAATTCTGCATGCTAACTTTGGTGGTGGGACTTCCCCCCACCCCAAATCTGTTCCTGCTAGATACCTACTGGCTGAAATGCCTCCATCTGGCAATTCTTTCTGAGTCTTTCAACAAAGAGTTAACAGACACAAGCATCCAGTTACTCTAGAAAGCTCCATGCGCTGCACAAAATGAAAAGCTGATATTTTAAAAGAGCAATGATCATGAGAAACAACAAAAAAAAGATTATTCCAGAATAGACTTAATACAGGCAAGCTCAAAGAAACCAGACAGGTCAAGAGAGTGTTGGAATTTATGTTAGTATACCAGTAACAAGATGTGCAAATCGCATAATTGCTTTGTCTTGTTACTTACTTACACCATCATAAGTAGAAATTTTCCTTAGGATACTCCTGGACAAAAATAATGCAGGAATATGAAAATTTTGTAAACAAGGCACACTGTCCAGTATAACTATTCTCTGCTTTTTATGAAGGACCCAGAAGACTGGGTCAATCAGACTTCAAATACGGTTTTTTAATAACATCAAGTACATCAGATAATCACATCTTACAGAATTACTCTGTTGCACAGTTTAGACTGAGACTGAATGTAGTGACAGAGGACACGACACTAGTACATAAAGCATTAAACAGACAGTATAAAATTTAACCTGTGATTGACATTGTGTCAGATACCACAAAAACATCCTCCTAAATAAAAATGCATATCTTCCCCTTCTCTTTAAGAAAAACAAGTATGATGTAGAAATAACTGTATAATTTCTCCAAGTTATTAGAAGAGTAAGACCTTTTTGGCAAGAAAAGTTATTTGATTTCTGTAGTAAGACAAGCAGATTAAACTGAGCAATTTATGCATTTATGCTTAAAACTTAATTATTATTATTATTTAAAGTAGAATCATAATGACTGAATATTTATTAAACTAATTGCTGCAGTATGCAAGTTGACATTATACTTGAAGTTTTTCTTCTATCAATTTATTTTCCTATTTAACAGAGTAGTGTCTCTTGAAAAATACATTGCCTTACTAGGCAATTGACTGGCTGGAGGGCTAGGAGACTGACTTACCCTGGGAGAAAATTTAAAAAAGAACAACCATTGAAGAAAAATGAATGAAAAAAAAACTTTTTCTGCCCCAACAGTAGCCTCTCACCTTTCATTGCTACAGGTCCACTTATTACATATTTGCTGTATTTCCTATCATTTTCCATAAAATTTTAAGCTAATATGCTCTCATATACTACTGTATCACAGACTCAAGTGAAGGATAACAATTTACATAACATTCCCTGTTGCTAAAGTAATTGAACTCACCAAGTACCAATCATAATTTGGATAAACACTGCCAAAATTTTAAAGAACGGATTTTTCATTTCATAAGCAGAAGTCAAATGAGTTGTGATCGCCACCACTCTAGTACTATGAACTAGCAATTTCCACATGTAAGAGATTATGTGCTTGATTATTCTGAAGCTGCTATGATGTTGCTAACAGGGAGAAAGAGGAAAAAACACATTCACCTTAGCACTGAACTTCAAATTGTCTATTAAACTGACCTATGCCTCCACTGACTTTTGCAACAATTCTTGTACTTGACAATAAAACCTCAAAGCATCAACTGGCACAAAAAGAAAAGGGAGTGGCTTGTCTACTGACAAATACAGGCCAATGTCATGCCTTCAATGCCCCCATCACCACACTCCCTATCATCCTGCAGATCAAGTTCAGATCCCAGTCATGGTCTGAGCCTCCTCTAAGAGGCTGCAAGAATATCCACAACAAAACCTTCTGTCAACAAACACTAAAGGATCACAGTAGAATTAGTTCATCTTCACTGCATGACTTTCTGGACGATTACTTTTCCACTTGCTTCCAAGCAATCACAAGCCCATCTTCATCACAAAATCCAGGTCTAGTATTTTGAACATAATTTGGACTTAATTGGACATAATAGCTTTGGAATAATAATTATTATTAGAAGGAAAATCACCAATATCCAACTAACCAATAGTTATATTCATCTACCTATTCCCACTCTTGCAGAGAAGAAAAAATCAGTTTTGTATACAGATCCTGTGCAGGAGTTTATGTAGCTCTGGCACCATGAAGGTGGAGTGGGTTCACTGATAGATTTGTTACTAGGACACTTGCATCACTAAATCCTCACACTGGACCTCTTTTCTACAGTAATCCCACTCTACAGTCTCTCAACCAGTTCCAAAGGCCGGATCCTATCACCTGACTGACGTCATCCATTCCCCACTTGTTTAAAATTTAAACATGTTCATGCTGTGACCCATACTGCACCTCACAGTCAACACTCACAACACAATTTCATTCTTTCATTCTCACCTCCCCCTTAAAGCTCTCTGTTGTCACGATGCTTGGATAAACTGCCAACAGTTGGGGTATTGCTGTGTGGTGGCCAGAATCCATCAGGCTGACCAAGAGTGCTTCATTCTTTTCCTTCACTCACCATCTGTCTGCATCCATCTCCCATTATCTTACGCTGTCCTTACGGACTGTATGCTGTCTGGGGCAATAACCATCTTTTATCATTCTCTGTTTGTACAAAATGGCACAGAGTCCTCCTCCATAGTTTTTATTAAAACAATAAAAGTGGAGGTGTTCAATACAGATTTTATAAACTTGGGTTTATACAAAGAACACAAAAAAAGGTCAGAGAAACAACAAAAAAAACCAAACTACATCCACTTCTTCCTATCCAGTTCTGCCTTCCAAGACTCTTCTCCCCTATTCCAGAAAAATCAGTTTCCAAAAAAGCATAAATTTAAACACATGTATGTCAGGTTATGACCATAAGAAAATATTTCAATATATTTCTCCTAAAGAACATAAGTCACACTAATTCAACATAAGAAAAGTTATTACATAATAAAATACACCTATATAATTTCACTGTAATTGATGTGTTTTGTAAATGACCCAAAATATGCAAAGTCTTCTTTCTAAAGGACAGCTGGTGATTCTACAATTCAAAAGAAACAGTCAGAGCGTTTTTGCAGGGACATTTTAAGTATTCTCTGTCACCGGTTAAATATTCTCTCCCATTTTCACTGACAAAATAATCTCACCACAGATCTCATCTCTAGGTGCCCTCTGGAAACACACAAGCACTCTCCACTTAGGGGACTGAAAGCAAAAATAAAACTGGGATCCTTTGTACTTCTCTCAGCATTGACACCACAAACCCGCGTCCCCCCTCCCTTCTTTCCTACACACTCAGACCCTTCTTAGGGGGTCTTTTGTTTGTTTGTTTTGGGAGAAACTCTTTCATTTGGCCCTACAATCACTATCAAAGTAAACTGACAATATTTTGCTTCTCTTCCTAGTAAAAAGAGAAAGAAAGGAAAAATCCAAAGTCCTAACACCAGCCTGGCTTCAGAGTGCTCACCGCAAAAATCACCTGCTGCGGTAGCAACTTGCGTTTGATCTCCTTCTCCCTAATTCTGTATCACCCCTACTACACCACGCTTTCATCCTGCGCCTACCACTTGGTAGCTGCCCTTCCTATCGAATACCGCAGCCCTGCTTGGGAAGGGAACTATAAACCGACAGGCATATCCCAATTAAAACATATGTCATTGTGCTCTAAATTAACAAGCAGAAGTACTACATGTACAGGAGTCGCGTATCTCCTCGGTTTATCACACCATCTCAGCGCTGTCAGCAAAGGAGAGTGGAAGGTGGGAAGGGAACGAAAAGGAGCGACAGAGACGCAATCCGAAATAAATATGCAACACGCTCACAAAGTGGAAGGAATTTAATTTAGAAATCAAGTACATATTTAAACGCCTCGTCACGCCGGGGTCGTTCATCTCCCCAGGCTGCAGCAGCCGGTGCCACCCGCCTGTCACCCTCCCACCGCCAAGGGGACGGGGGTGGCACGACCCCGCGCCCCCCCCCCCCCCGGCGCGCCGAGCCCGACCGCCGACCCCGGGACCGGGCAGCGGAGGCAGCCCCACAGCAAACGGCGGGGGAGGACACGACCCTGCGCAGTCGGGGCCGGCCC
>NW_010972437.1:7218072-7218319 GCF_000737465.1 Haliaeetus leucocephalus
CCCCCCGCCGCGGGGCCCCCCGCGGGCCGGCGACCGTTAGGCTAGGACGGCGACCGTTAGGCTGCGCGCGCCCCGCCCCGCCCCGCCCGCCGCACCTGGATGTAGTTGGTCTCGCAGTACTCGGCCACCCGCTCCAGGTTCGTGTAGCTGTCGAACAGGGCCCGGCGCCCCCCCGGGATCTCCTCCTCCAGCAGCATCTGCAGCTCCGCCATCTTCACATCCTCTCACCCCGTCCGTCCGTCCGTCC
>NW_010972437.1:7218461-7250811 GCF_000737465.1 Haliaeetus leucocephalus
GGGCGCGGCCGGGCAACACCTCCTGCGCATGCGCCTCCCTAATCCCCCCTCCCCCCTTCCCCGCGCGTCCGCTTCCGGCCCGGCGGAGCGCGGCGGGCGATATCCGGGAGGAACGGGTTGCCCGCGGCCTGGGCCTCGGCTCCGAGCCGGAGCAAGTACCCGGGGAAGAGGGGCTAGGGGGCCCGGGCCCTCCCGCCTCCTTCAGCGTGAGCATCTCGGGAGAAAAGCTGCTGGAACGGGCGATTCCTCCTTTTTTTCTTCTTTCAACGGCCGTGCGCAAGTGGGGGCCCGGCCCCCGCAGCCTCGCCCCGCGGGGGAGGACGCGGAGGCGGCCGCGAGTGTCGCACCCAGCTGCGGCCCTGGGGGTGTCCCCCGGCACCAGAGCTGGCACCAGCCGCTGTGCCGCAGCCTTAGTTCGAAGGGCCAACGCCAGCTAACAATGTGTGTTTTCATTTTAGGAAGTCTTGACTTTTTTTTCATTGTTTTGCGTTCATTTACTCAACGGCAGCTCGCTAGCAGCGCTCTTCTCAGAGCATAGGTCTTCTGCCACGTCTGCCGATACCCGTGGAAGCTTTGTCTTTGGATACAATGTGAGCTAGGGTCAGAACCCCGTGCTTTTAATGTAGCTGCTGCTCAGCTCTTCTGATCAGCAGAGAAAGAACAAAATGTTTCTTTTGTGCAGATTCCGTCTGAAAAGCTGCTATTGTACAGGGCCAAGAGGAAGGGTAAATTCTCAGCTGCCAAGCAGTCAGCTTTTCAACTTTAACAGAGAAAAGTGTATAATGAAGGGTCAGCAGAAACAGAGGAAGGACAGCCTCATGGCTGAAGCACCGCACTGAAGACGTGAGTTGGGAGGTCTCTTTGGTCAGTTCCTGGCTTTAACACTGACTTCCTTTATGTCCCAGGCAAGTCAGTCAGTATCTCCACAATTGTGATGAACATGCCCACCCTCAGAAGAATGCAGAAGGCTTTCCCACTGAATTCCTTCACCTGAACCTGAAAGTAGCCTTTCTCCCATAAAAAAAAAAAAAAGGTGATCAGCCCTCTCAGCAGAAGTGTCCCACCTTTCTCTAGGGGAGCTCATTTGTCTCTTTGAAATGAATTGCAGCTGTGATTACTCACCTCATGTTCCCATGAGGCTCTACAGAGCTCCTGCTGCCTCTGTAGCGCAGCCCCGGGTTATCTGACATCCCTTACATACTCTGATACAACAGCCGGATATTTTCCCAGCCTTCATGTTACAGACACTTCTGTGGTAGTCACCAGCTAGAGAAGATCCAGTGCTGCAGTCCTTGTACACCAACCTGGTACTATAGGAACAGTTGTTCCCATGAATTGAAAGCTGTTGCAAAGGCATCCAGCTAGATATGCCTGGCCTCCAGGTGACTGTCGTGGTTTACCCCCAGCCAGCAACTAAGCACCACACAGCCGCTCACTCACTCCCCCCCATCCAGTGGGAGGGGGGAGAAAATCAGGAAAAGAAGTAAAACTCCTGGGTTGAGATAAGAACGATTTAATAGAACAGAAAAGAAGAAACTAATAATGATAATGATAACACTAATAAAATGACAACAGTAGTAATAAAGGATTGAAATGTACAAATGATGCGCAGGGCAACTGCTCACCACCCACTGACCGACACCCAGCCAGTCCCCGAGCGGTGATTCCCTGCCCCCCCACTTCCCAGTTCCTAAACTAGATGGGACGTCACATGGTGTGGAATAGACTGTTGGCCAGTTTGGGTCAGGGGTCCTGGCTGGGGATGGGAAGCTGAAAAATCCTTGACTCTAGTCTAAACACTACTGAGCAACAACTGAAAACATCAGTGTTATCAACATTCTTCACATACTGAACTCAAAACATAGCACTGTACCAGCTACTAGTTACTAGCTACTAAGACAGTTAACTACATCCCAGCTGAAACCAGGACAGTGACTTCTAGAAATACCAACAGAGTGCAAACACCTGGCAGGGTCAGGCAACAAACATGTAGTCTTTGGGCCAGTCCTTGTAAGTTTCCTCCCTTAAAAAGAAAAATGAGATGGAAATCCCTGCCCTGAGGAATGTCTGCCTGGAGACATTTCCTCTTAGCTTGCTTAGTTATCCCATGCGAAGGATGAGTCAGGCACAGTGTTCATTATACTGCTTTAAAAACCTTCATGTGCAAAGCATTTTTCTCCCATTTTTAAATGTGGGCTAAAATTCACAACTTCAACTACTTGATTGCATGTTTTAATTTTTCTACAGGCAGTTAAAGTGCCAAGGGTAATTCGTATTTTACAGCTGCAGTAGTCTTAATCTCACAAAAAGGCTTAAGTATCACAAAACACCCAGCTAGAGACATCCACCCCCCACACGGTATGTGTGGGGAGAAGAGGAGTGACTGCTCAAGAGCACCCGTACTCTGTCACCCAGCACCCACAGTCCAGCGCAGGGCTGTGCTAGCAGCCGTCAGGCTGCCTGGAGCTCTCCACAATGGATACTGGCACTCCCTGCCCTCAGATGACCAAGGACTGAAGAAGTGAGTGTCATGCAGCCTTGCTCTTGGTGCCCTCTACCCCTAAAGTTTATATAACATGAGTTATACATCCAAAAATACTGGGTTTTGCTGTGGTTAAAGAATAAATCCTGGTTGTCAGCCCCCCTGCTGATTGTTAATGCGCCTTTTGAAAGAGCTGATCTGAGCCTTTGCTGCAAGGGCTTGGGGAAGAAAAGCCAATCAAATCAACTCACAAAGGGCTGCTGTACAGTGTGGAGCTCCAAGCTTTGTCCCACACCTCCAAGAATCAGCCATGGCCTGGCCTCCACCTCACCCTAGGGCCTGCAGCTGACAAATAACACCTTCGTGCTTTGGTAATGGACCCCACGCTCCCTCCTCCACAGTAGCTTCCACTTGGACTCTGCTCATGTCACATCTGCTGCTGCTGCAGCTCCAGGGGTTGCTCACGCCCATGCTCCCAGGACTCCGCGTTTCTGCCAGGCTGGAGGCAGCCTGAGGCTTTCCTTCTCTCTTCATTCATTCGCTTCTCAGGTGTGAAGCCAAGCTGTCATTTGGCAGCTCCCCAGTAAACCTGCATGATCTTTCTCTTGGCAAAAGGAGAAAGCTGTCAAGATGTAAAGAGGAAGTTTCTCCAAAGATGCTGTCAGGAGTTTTAACTTGGATTAGCAGCACCAGACTGTAGGGAGGGGGAATTGTTAATTGTGTCATCTTCTCTCTGTGCTTTTGGGTGCCATCAGGGCCTGCTTCCAGTGGAAACCTGCGAGAGCCTGTCTACTCTCAGATCTGCACTCAGCATCAGCAAACCTGGAAAACAAACAGGGAGCTCCCACCTGTGGGTCAGGTACCTCTTGACCTCTCAGTGGCCCTGCCAGTCGTTTTTAGGGTATAAGAAAAAGCATTATGCGAAATAAGTGCACACAGCTGTGCACCAGAATAGCTGGACTAACCTGTCTGCATAATTAGGTGCTTGTTATCACAGCATGTTTACATTTTAATAGGGTACTCCTTTGTGGATTTAAATTTAAATATGAAGAGCCCTCCTGTCAGAATAATGGACATCCTATAATCCTCTGTACACATACCAAAAATAATTAGAAATAGTGTTTAAATTAGACCGAGTCCAAGTACCACTTCCCTAAATTTACATAAATGACTTCCCATCTGCCAAGTGATGTGCTAAACTAATTTTTTTATACTCCCTCAGCCCTAATTACAGTATTACACACTTTAACTTTTCCAACTTTTTTTTAATCCTTTTGTGCAAGATTTTCCCTTAGATCAATATCTTCAAGACTGGGAAGCAAATGTATTTTCCACCTAAACGTGCTGGTCAAACAGTCACCAGAAAATAGAAAGGCAAGCATCCAGCTGGAGACTCCAAATTGGAGGTCGAGATCCAAAAGCACAGGGACACCACTATTCTTCCAGGTTCTTTCATACGCGTTAGGTTTTTACCTCTGCCATTCACCCACAGGAGTCTCCTGCTCACAAAAACTTGTGCAGACAAGCCGATCCTTTGGTCATGTGCAGTCTTGCAGTTGGGCACTTTGTGTGCATGTCCCACATACCACGGTTTGAATTACCAATTCTTAATTAGAGAAAAATAATAATGGGGTAGCTCAAAGGCTACCTATTTTTGGCACCATGGTAAGAAATCACAATCAAAAGCCTCTTCCATTTTCTCTGCTATATGGAAAAATGAACAGCACAATCACCACATCAGGGTATGTGAGTAAACATCCCGTTTAGACAAATGACCAGGTTAGATCTCTGACAGATCCTGCTGCAGGTTTTCAGTTCACTTGTGCAAACAACTCTGCTCTAGTTTTATGAGGTTCCCATTTCTGAGCATTTTTCCCTTTTTTTTTTTTTCCCACATTTTGTAAACAGTAGAAACAAAAGCCAAAAATCCCCGTGCTTGCTGCATCACATGGAGCTGAGCAGATTTGCAGCTGGATAAAGGACAAAGGACTCTAACACCAAACTTACAGTCACGTGTACTGACCATATACATAGGCCCATGCCCTTTAGCCAGCAGGTAGCATTTACTGGAGGGGTGGAAGAGGGAGGGAAAATTGGGCAATTGAAGAAAGTAGTCTGTAACTGAAGTGTGTACCTTCACTCCCTCAGCAAAGACATAGTCATGCCATCCCGCTTGCTTCACATAGTGTCTGGATCTGTCTCTGGCTGGATGGCAGGTCTTTGCCAGTCTCATAATCCAAAGCACCTGAAGCAAACAGCAGCTTATTTAACTCCCACGACTATTCCAGAATGCCAGGGGTGACCTCCCAGCACGGAATGCAGCTCATACACATCCAATGCTGCAACAAATGGTGTCAGGATCCCAAGGCGTCTTAAGCACTCAACCTCCAGTCCTCACTGTAAACCAGAATGAAAAACCCACGCACCCTGCAGCTGCACATTCTCCTCTCCTCCTGCTTCCTCGGGCATTCAGCAATTTGCTGGGCAATCAAGATTGTAACCACAGATAACCTCTCTGCTTATGAGAAGCTGCAGCTGGGTAAAGCGCTTGCTGCACAAAGGGTAGGAAAAGTGACCCATGGGGTAGTTTACATCTCATGGAAGTGTTTGCCCTAACGTTGCTATTCCAGAACCACCTCAAATGGAGGCAGTGAGTGTATGATTAACATCTGATACCTCACAGCACCTCCAGAGAGGGACAGGACATGTTCCAGAGATTCAGACTGTCTGTTCTAGGACATGACTCATTCCAAATACCAACCTTTTTTTTTCTAGGAATTCAAGTTTTCTCTTGAACTTTATTTGAACATGGCACTGTGTGAGACAGACAGAGCCAGTACAAGGGGAGAAATTCTCCAAGGGAGGAAGAGGTCAAGCTAAACAGGAAAAATAATGATCTCTTTCTAACATTTCAGACTTAAAAAGAAAACAGGCAACAAATGGTCTCAAAGAGAAGCCAGCACAAAGCATAGTTGCTCATCAGTTTCCCTCCAACGGTTCAAAAGACAAAGCACGGGGGAGGCAGAAAGAACCACTCTGATTTGTTTTTCTTTCCTGCCAGTATTCCTTCTCAAAGATGCCAGCCCAGACCAACTGCCAGTCCTTTCCCACCCTGTCCTGACCCTTGTGGCATCCCCCAGGTAAGGTCCGACATGGCTGCTGAGGAGACAGACCCTAAAGGGTAGAGAGTGGAGTTAATGCTCTACTACAACACATGGGAAAATTCATCCTCTCTCAACTATTGATTCCAGCTCACTACAGACTGGAGCAGATGTTACTGGCCTACTTATGCTTTTTTCATATTTGCAAGTTTGCTCTGCAGCTGCAACAGTTAGAACCATCCTCTGAAGTCTTTCTTTCTTCCTGTATGTAATTACACTTCAGATTTTTAGGTACTCGCATAACTCCAGGAACTTGCTCCCTGGAGCTTTTTTAATCCTGTCCTGTTTGTAATCATATTTTTACCATATAAACCACTTTAAAAAGTTTTTTATGGCCTTGCATATTCTTAGGAGCCACCAAACAAATGTGTGTTGTTCCTGGAATTAGCATAACTCCCTTGCATGGGAAAGATAATAAATCACATCTGTGAAGTCATCTTTCCTCCTTCCATCACACATCTGGTCAAGTAATTCCTTTTCACGAGGCTGTGAAGGCAGCTCCTCTTTGCACAGCTTCTGTTCACTATCACAGTCTGCATCTCTCCTTCTCCTAACTGCTCTGTCTTCCTGCTTAGCTAGCATGGGAGCATTTCAGCCCTTTTTCTCACCCACAGCTAATTTTGACAGTATGGTAACAGCACAAATCTCAGTGATGTAGTACTACCTAACAGGAGATGGAGACTGATGGCTCCCCATCAGTTGCAGCAGCATCACCCACCTCAGCCTGAATCTGGTTTGACAGAATATTTATATGCAGAAGGCAGGCAGGCCTCCCCACACTGTCTCCTCTGAGAGGGAGCTTAAAGGACTAATTTATTTGAAAGGCAAAGACGTATCTCAATGATATGAGTGGGCTTTTAGCAGGAAAGAGTTGGAGCCTAAGCTGTACCCATGCTGCTACAAACTAGTCAAAGTCACCACCTCTGCACCCTGCAATATAAGACAGGACCCAAATGACCGACTGTCATGGGTCAGCACACAAGGTTTAATCTGTCTCATAAGGTATAAGGACTTTTTTTTTTTTTTCCATCTTTGTCTCTTTAGGACTGGGCTAATGGAGCAAGGTGTTCACACTCCTGAATTCCAATGGGGCAGGGTAACCTATTTTGCAGATGCCAACCTTAGCTAACAAGTTTCTAGTGGGTCAGGGCTGAGCTGGGTGTGCAACTGGGGTGTACAGCAGCTTGTGACATTGGTTTCAAGAGCCCCTATTAGACTACTGCTTCCCCAGCTAGGGAATGGGATTGCTGCAGGAGACATCCCTAGCGTGGGGCCAGAGGTGAATGGCTGGAAGGCCAAAGGTTGGTCACCATTCACCTAATGGGGTCTGGGGTTGAGCCATTACTGATGGATAACTAAAGCTGAGCTCTGCTGTTCAAAGTAATCATACAAGCCTGTGCAGATCCCTAGCCTCACACAGAGATTTATTTGAATCAGGAACACCAAGGCAATTCATCTTCTCTAAACAGCCTCATTCCCTGCTGTGTGCTCACTACCCATGGGGGCCAGTTATGCATTAGTTCCCCTCCTTCCCTCTCTGCACTTTTCTGCAGCATGTATTCGCTAAATATAATTTGACAGCTTACTTTCTCAGGTCCACAGCCTCAACACCCATGCATTACTTCTCTGTGCCAGAAGCTCTATTTTACAAGTCAAGCCGTAGTCTCCCTCCCAGCCCATCCTGCATTAAGAGTGAGCACATCCTCGTGCCCTCTCCCTTTTCACACCCATCATTGCTGTTGGAAGGGGCTCGCACGGCCATTTGCAGTAGCACATCCCTCAAAAATCTAGCAGCCTCAGAGCCACACAACCAAGAGTTAACTCTTCTGGTTGTTTTGCAAATACCAGCTAGCCCTCAGCTCTAATCAGTTTGTCCAGTTACACTAGTTCTAGTTTTGGCTTAATTCTAAGTCTCTTTGAAGCCATCATACATGTATAATCTCATTGCGTAAGGGGGTCTCACATCCAAGTGGTACCTTACTACTCTTCAGTACCTTTCTGCCTCACAAACTTCAAAAAGTGCCATATTCCTCCAATGTACACTCACTGAAATGTCATTGAAATCTGCCTTCTAGTTGTATTACCTGACCTATTGCACACCAAATCTCAAGGGCCTTTTCCAACCAAAGGGCTCATTTAGCCACTTGCTGTCTGTACTCCTTGATTCAGGAATCCAGAGCTCATTAAAGTATTGAGTGTTGTTTAAGTATACATATATATACATCACTAGGATAAAGAGATTATTTCAGGGCTCCGACTGGCTATCAACTCTAATATGTAGGAAGAGGAGCAGAGGAGCAAACATATACAGCTGGTGTGCTTTTGCTCCTCTACTGCGAATCCGATTTTTCAAGCTGTTTTTATACAAAGGAAAAAGCAGAATGGAGAAATCCTTATCTTAAAAAAATGGCTGGGAGCTCAGTGAATTCAGCAGCTCTTAGGATAAAATACCCGCAGTAGCCTTCCCCCTTCCCTGACTCCTCAGGAACTAGCAGTATTTCTCACAGCTTTCCATTAACTACTTTTATTATCTGAACGTCTGCCCACACGAGTAATTGAGTGAGTCACATCAGCAAAAGACTTGGTGGAGTTTTATGAGGAGGCTGCACTGTAAAATTTTTTTTAAACCACAGTTTAATTTACAGAATGAGGATTTCTAGCTGTGGTGACAATTTCAAGACCAGTGCTGCAGTGGTGGGAGAAAGAAACACAGAGGTGATAAGGATTTCCAGTTCTTGAGGGTAATTGAGAACACATGATTGCTCAGCTCAGTTTGCCACACTGGAACAGAACAGCTATAAAATATATAAAGGCTAATGCAGGATGTATGTCTGCAGTATTTTTACCTTTACTATGTAAAAGTTACCATCAAGCTTCCTCAAGCACAGAAGAGGTTCACTATGAACTATAGCATATATATAGCAACAGGCCCTACCTAGTTATCACTGCTGGGATATGAAATCAGAGGCCTGATCCAGCAAACCCTCTATATCATTTCCTTTTTCTTTGCATTATGGCAATACTAGACTTACAAAGACATCTAGGCATTTAAATAGTCAAGTAGGTGCTTAATGGGGTATTCAAAATCCAAACACCTAAAGAGCTTCAAAAATTTGGTTTCTAATCACTGAAAGCCACAAATAAGATTTAAGTGCCACTGTGCCAGGCCAATATATGAACAGTCAGTGGTATTCAATGCAATCACACAGCATAAATAATAGTCACAATCATACAAAGGTTTGCCGGCCCAGAACCATGCTTGAGGTTAATTTAGAGCAGTCTGTTAGTAAGCAATCAATTTGTCCCTTCCTTTTAGAAGAACAATATCATCAAATCAAGGTGCAGGCTCTGGCAAATTTGATATGAATTCTCCACAGCAGAAGGACTAAGTGCTTCAAACACCCTCTCTGTTCCCAAATACCTTGCTCACCAGTGAATGTGGGGCAGCTGCAACCACTGGTCCAGCTGTTTTCCCATCAATATGCGATGGTGTGTTCTTGCAGGCATCCCTGTCAGCTCCCATTAACTCACACGGCTCATTCCTCTCCTCCCAAGGCACCCTTCCCTCATTCAGACTCCTGGAAGAGCTTGCAAAAGCATGACAGCCACCTCACAAAGCCAGGGCATGTTCAGGAACAAATCTGCCACACCTTTCTCCCCAAGCATGACAGTTGCAGGTGGTAGCCAAGCTGCCAGAAGGCAGGGCTTTTTGGCCTGGAAACTGCATTTGTGGAAGCTCAGACCCATGTGAGAATGCTCATACGTGTTGCAACAAGGCAGCATTCTTCCACTCCCCCGCACAGCAGCAATCCAGTTACTGCTGTCTAATGCCCATGGTGCCCCGAACCCTGTCACTGTACCAGGCTGACTTACAAGCACCCAAGGATGGAGTAAGAGTTAGCTTGTGACATACTGGATACTGACGGCTGCTGAGCAGGGATTGAAGTTGCTGCATTTCTGTTATTTAGGTATTGCAGAGTTCCTGCATCTCCCAGTGTTCAGCTGTAAGGCAAATGCATGGAGCTAGAGCATCAGTGTGCAGCACAAAATACCACAGTGGTCTTACAGGAAGGGATGGAATAAACATGATATATATAATCAATAACTCACAGCTAACAAGCCCTGCATGAGCAAGTCAGTTGCTTTTCAGTCCAAGAAACTACAAAGCCAGAGTATGCATTTTCACGTTAGTGCTGATGTCAGGGCATGAATATTATTCCCAGAATTAAAAATAATGTATCCGACAACAGTGAATTCCAACAGAGGATCCAACAGTGACATGAAAAGTGCAGCTTTTTTCCACACTGCTGGTAGGCTTTATCAATGAAAATGCAGGAAAGTTGACAAGGGTAATAAAGTCACCTTAGCTAGATCTGAGCCTTGCTTATTCTGTATCAGGGTCTCCACCAATATGAAACAATGCTACCAACTGCCAATTTCCACACTTCGACAATATGAACTTTGCTTTTTCAGACACCCTTATCTGCTTTCCCTCCCTCACCCCAAAAGATGTTTTTGTCTTACTGTTCCAATAGATTTTTTTTCCTGTCCTGGATTAAATGGCCTAGGGAAATTTGGTCAGGGCAAGAGCCTTAATGGGTGAATAGCACCTTCTCTTTTATATATGACTATTCATTCCCTCCCAGCCTCCCCTCCCCAAGGCTTCTGAACACAAAATACTTGTAGGAATCATTTAGTCTATTGCTGAAACACAGCCCCTGAGCCAGCAGGTACACAGCACTGCTGAAGCATCTCATTCCATCAGTTAAAGAGCTGAATCCAGCTGATGGCTGGGCCCAGCAAGCTCTCTTTTAGAGAGGATACCCAGGGTCTTCTGCCATAAAGCTCTGAAGGGGAAGATGATCGCTTTACCCTTGCTGCAGTGTCTGAGTCATTACTGAGTTGGAAGCGACTGTTAAAAAAAAAAAAAAAAAAAGCCTTTTTTGGTGAGACTAGAAAGTTGGCAGCCAAGCAGGCACAGCATTGGATGTCTCACTGCCAGGCTTGTGACAGAGCTGACCTGCCTAGATGCCAGCAGGGAGGTGGGAGCAGAGCGTGCCAGTGCCCGTGAGTTGCTCAGCACTGCAGAGACTGGAGCAGAGAAGCTTCAGAGAGGTTCAGAGGTGGCCCCAGCACCGATACCCCATAAAGAGCTAACAATTCCTGCATAATAGTGTCACTGGAGCATCACTTGCCCACCTGCAGCAATTTCCACTGTCACCAAGGTAACCGAGACACTTACCAGGGACACATTTTACCTGGTTCCTCTGCCCTTTCAGTTCTGCATCCTCTCCTCTTTGGCCAAGGCAAAAGGCCTCAGCTACCTTATCACCACTACTATCGCTTATATGTAGGTCAATTATAATTAAGATTTTGCTCCAAGTTACACTGGTTTTAATGTGGAATCCTGCAAGATTTGTCCTTGTGACTTTTTACTGGCCTATCATTGATCTATTTAAACTACTTTTCCCATTAAAGAGATGATCAAGTGCTTGCACCAGAGATGCTGGTGCAGATACAGAAATATGACTGATGCTTTTTGCCTCCTGGAAGCAAGGCTTTTCTTTACAGGGGAATTAACATCAGAGCAATCGCACGTACTTCATTTGTCTTGGGTTCAGGCTCCACTGTAAAAGAAATACGAATGACCTGAAAAGTAGGGGAAAAAATTCTTTCCACTCCAGCCCTCCCCCAAATCTTTTTGTGGGAAACACAACTGTGTTTTGAATGCTAAAATTCACACAGATTTAAAAATACTTATCTTCAAGGAATGTTGCCATGGAAACCCTTATCTTCTCTCCTTTCTCACCCTCCATATGTGAGGAACATTTTCTTCATCTTTTTTTTTCCTGCATGTGGTAGTTCCTCTTCCCCGTCTGCTACCGCCAAAAACCTGGCATTGAATCCTAAGAGATGTCAAACAGGCCTTTTGTTTAGTTGCAAAGTGATTGCTAAAAAACAGTCCTGAGCTCAACTAGAGAGAGATGCCAAGATGGGTATATACTCTCAGGCTCCAAAGAAAGATGCCTGGAATATTTTCCAGCAATTCCTGCCTCAGAGAAGCGGAAAGAAGCAGCAAGAGCTGCCACAGTAATTACAACAGTTCCACTTTCTGGTAGCATAATCCACAAGTGATGACGACTGCTCTTCTCATTAGAAGCCTTTTTTCCCCTTTCTTGTCACTCTTGATAAAAGGGGTAGGGAAGTGAGTGAAGTCCTGTATGCTCAAACTACTTTCATGAAGGTACTGCTCTACCCCACTCCTTTTGCCCCAAAGCTACAAGAGGATCTGAGGACAAAAAGAAAGTCAATAAACTGTAGACTTCACTCTGCTGATCAGGATATATCTATAGCCAAGGGTCAACGTCAGGCAGCCCCTTCTGTAGCATTAATAGAAACCTTGGGAAGGTCATACATGGCCCTGTTGAGGGGTGAGACTCTACAGGTATCTTCTGCTGTCAGTGAGAAATGTGTGCACAGTACCCAAGACAAAGAGTGAGAAGGCAATGCTACTTACCTGTGAGTTAAGCAGTACCAAAATGTCCACAAACAAACTATGCAGGCAAGACAGATAAATTGTTTTTCCAGTTTGGATTGCCAGCAGCCCCAGGTTCACATAACTGCACAGCTAACGGGCGAGCTGGCATGAGAGCTGCCCAAGGTATTTTAAATCAGCAAACATCCACTCTGCCCAACAACCAACATTTACTTTTGCAGCAAGTAGGACAGAAGTTGCCAAGACCATCCTTTCCATTTAATGATGGAAAATAGAACACACAGCCCTCAACTCTGTGCTGCATGCCACAGCCATTACCAGCAAGTCCTTAAACTGCTGGGAACAGAAGGATGTTACTAATTTGCAATAATGGCTCTATATGCAGCCCAGGTTAATTAAAATCTAGAGGTAACACTATTCATGGATATTTTGGAGGTAGTGGGAGGCTAGCTCAATAAGCTATCTGCTCTGCTCAAAGTTATGTTAACAACCGTCTCACCCGTTGCTACCAGTACAAGGGGCAAAAGCATAAGGCTTTGTCAGCCAGAAACAGCCATAACAATTAGAGATGGCCTGACTGCTACCAGCACCTGTGCTGGCTGCTTGCTTCTGAGAGCAGCGGGTTGCATAGGCACAGAGATATATTTAGCCTTTTACCTTCCATGAGTTTGCAGCCCTCTGTAGAAGCTTGCTCTACAGTAAGAGTCCAAGGAATGAAATGACAGCTTTTCTGTATGCTTTTCAAAACCATCCTGTGAAATTTGTGAAGCAGCTTTCTGGTGTAGAGCAGGAATATGAAGCACAAAAAGCAATATTTCCCTATATTATAGAAGCAACCTCCCCCTCTCGGCTTTGTTCCTCGAGTAAAGCATTTTTTTCCACAGGTTGCAATGCTTGCCTGCATCCCCATGTTACATCCAGAAGGGATCTTTGGGCCTTAGATGTGTCCTTAGTGTGTGGGTCTGAGCAGGAGGAGTGACAAAACCCTATTGTCTATTGACCGGACTCTTGAGATTGGCAATCTGCTACAGTGCAGGCACTGACTCAGGCTTTTCCCTAGGCTGGCATCTAACAATGCTTTGGCTTTGGCTGCAACCTTGTGACATGTCTAGCTAGCATAGACTCCCTATGCCCAGTCATCTGTTTTTTTTTCCAAAATTTGTAGGAACATAACAGTGTTGAGATTTCAAACCACGAACCCTGTCAAATGCAGCTGATTTGGCCCAAGGGCTCAGAAGTTATTTCTTGTGAGAAGGGGGAAAGGGCCAAACATAAGTGGGGAGGGAGCATGCTCTACAAACACAAGTCTTCTTTAGGAAACCAGGCCAAGCAAGAATGAGCTGACCGTGCATGCCGGACAAGGGGTGAGGGGAGAAGTGGGACAAGACTGGTACTTCAAGCTTCCAATCAGAATAGACTAAAACTTCACGAGAAAGCTCTGGTCCATGAATGTTCCCATACAAAAAAGGGGGGTTGCTGCAAAAGAAAAGGATCTACAGCTGGGCTGATCAGTGTCGCACTAAATCCTCATAGTTAGGCTGTTTGAAATGACCCACACAGATAGAGGGAGGAATGGAAACTTACAGACTTCAGCAAACAATGTGGCTGTGACCTCAGTGTCACTCCAAGCACTGCATAACAAATGCTTGAGAGCGCCTTAGCCCCCTCCTTTTCCTCCATGCTCAACACGTTTCCTTAACTGATGAGTCAGGGTGTTTTTCTGACAGCAGTTTTGAGTAAACACAAACTAATAATTGGCTTTCTCCAGCAGTTTGGGCCACATTCTCTCGCAGCAGTCACGGACTCCTATAGCATGCTTGGTTACTGGCCCGGACTGAGAACACAGTCTCACAGAATGCAATATTTGTGCAGGGTGACAGAAAATTCATAACAAATTACATGGAATTACTCCCATTTTTGATTCCTATAACTGGGGAAGGGCTGCTGCAAGGCAGTTGGCCTGTACAGCTCCAGCAAGGGCAGAGAAATGCTGTAACAGAAGTGTGGACAATTACACTTGGGAAGCTTTTCTGGTGTCTGAAAGCTTCACTCCTACAACATGGCTACAAGGAAGCAGATCTTCACCACTCAATTATATGACAGTCAGCTATTCCTTGTCTGGTTTCTAGCAGGGACAGTGCTATCCTACCATTTTTTTCCCAAGAAGGCAATAACTTAGCCTCCGTTTTGCCTCCTCTGCACACCAGGGATGCTTTAAAGTAAAATCCTTTACCACACTGATTTCTCCAGAAGGTTTAGGAAACATCTGCAGCCTTCAAGAAAAACAGGCCTTTTTGCATAAGCAGTGAAGCAAAGCCTAACATGAATTGCCATCTGGGGACATGACCAACCTTCAGTTAAATGGAGGTCAGATTAGCAAAAGCTTTCTTGCAGTTCATTATAAAAATCAATGCAAGAGAGGCAGCAAGCTGAACTGCACAACCCTCCTTTTTCTGCCCAGCAGACAAAAACCAGTAGAACGGCATCTCTGTCTCCCCTCTCCCCCAACACAAACTGCACTGGGGGGGATCTGAATCTCTACATCTCCACCAAAAGCAGAGCTGACACATTAAACCCAAGAGCAGAATTTCCTTTGTCTGGTGCCCACAGAGGCTGGCATCAGATGTTAACCCCATAGGAGCTGACAGGACTGCATTCAGGCTGGCACTCGGCAGCAATACAAGAGCCAAAACATTTTTATGAGAGCAGCAGATTTCCTGACCTGGAAGGTGGCAGTGAAAGGAACAATGTCTGTAGAAATGGGGATTGCAGCTACCCTGTACGCGTGCCCTGTCTGCAAAGGCAGTAGGAAGTAGCTCTAATGGGAGCCACACGCTCCTGGCCTGCTCTGTGGTGCATTGGTAACTGTGTGCAAAAGCAGCTCAGGCATACACAGCTGCAGGCTGAGCAACACCTCACCTACCACCACACAGCTTTTGGGTGGGAAGGGGCCCAGGAACTGGAGCCAACAGAGAAGTCAGGTTTATGGGGAAAAGACATAAAGATCGGGTAAAGGGTGATCCTATGTAAGAGGGGGGAAAAAGAGGGGGGAGACACAACCTGAAAAGGAAGCCAGATGGCAGTTACTTCAATGAGACGACAGGGTAAGAGGTTCCTGTCTCGCAAGCCATTCGGTGGGGCTATGAAAAATCTTTCAGGAGCTGGCCTATGATGGCCAAAAGAGAACAAAAGAGGCAGGGAAAAGCATGTGAACATGTGGCGTGTGATGCTGCTTTGACTGGCACCCATTCTGGAGGAGGAAAAGCATTCTTTGAAATGCTTTTAAATTATTAAGTACAAAATTAATCCAGAGCCCTATAAAATCAGCACTCTCCAGTATTTGCATGACCAGTCTCATGCTGACCCCGTGCTGAATGAATTGCAAGCATTTGTCAATTTCTGATGCTGATTAGATTAGACACTGCCCTCAGAACTGTCAGGGTAGAGAATCCCTTTCTCAGGGATTTGTTCTGTGGTTTTATTTAATTTCATTATATTATTACTGATGCTTCTGTTTTTTCAGGGGCCAAACCAATTTTATCCCTCTTGGTTTACTAGCATTTCTCAGTCATCCTTTCTCTTGCAACCCCACAGCATGGCAAGATTGCACAGCAAGAGAACCGGTGGTGCAATTCCAGTCCCACTTAATTTCTCTCTTTCTCTCTCTCTCACACACACTCACACATACTTCTCACAAGATATATCTGCTGTTCTTGACAGTTATAGCTATAGCTCAAGGGAAGGAAAGACACTTTGAATAAAAAGACCTATATATAGAGAAAGGCTTTGTCCTTGTGTCTCCAAGGTCTTATCTAGCTAGGACCCATGAAGAAGCATTCCACCAGATAAGAGAGGCACTCTTATCCAGCTCTGGCTGCTGTTGGAAAGGGGCTAGATTAACCAGAGGTCTGTTCTTTGACTAGCCAACACCCAATAGTTCATACATACACCACTGCAAGGTTTTGTCGCTTCCTTCACAATAGTTTGGCCAGGGATCCAGAAGCAAATGTAAAAAAGGCATACAGATTAAATCTACTTTAATATGACTACTGGTTCAGTTTGAAAAAGTATCCAAGAGAGGTATGTGGTTAAGAACATGGAAGGTAACAAAATCTGGATGTAAAATTCCTTGGCTGAGTCAGTGTGGTGCCAGCATGATTCCCCCTAAGACCCTTACTCAGAACTTCACTGCTGGTACTTTTAGCCCCTTGTTTTGCTTTCTCTTAGCTTCTCTTAGACACCGTTATCCAGGCTTCCTCCTTTGGTGAGGTTACCAGCTCATATTTGGTCTCCATGACTTGTCCTTTCACCGGGTGGAGATACAGTTTCCTTACCAGGACACTCAGCAGAACTGTAGCCACCATATAGGCAAACCTGAGGGAAGAGGCAGGACAAAAGAATAAAAACCTTGCTATGATGTAAATCTGCCAAAGGACAACTGCCAGCTTGGACAGATTGTCTCAGCAGTAACAGGAAGAGGCTGAAAGCACCTCCGCTCCTGTCTGCCAGAGAGACACACAAAGACCTCCCTCCCTGTGCTCACCTCAACTCCGGGCACTCCTGGCTTCCCGAAAAACCCAACAAGGAGAGGTTTTTCATGGCCAATTCCTCACTGAATCTCTCTGGGTCAAACCTATGAAAGACAAAATACACTGAGGCTTTCTGTGCGGGCACAGGATCCTTTCCCCAGACACATGTGCACAAACACATGAGTAAGAAACTGGCAACACAATACAGAATCTCACTAATTTGCTCTCTCTAAATCACACTGGGTAATTCCACACAGATACATGAAGGCAACTGTGCATCCACCCCATCTATGTTCCCAGCTGGTCAGCTGTGTTCCAGCTTGGTCAAAATGCTGATAAACTGAGTTAGTGTGACGCAGGGCTGGAACTAATATGCATTACCTCTCAGCAGTGGGTATTTAGCTTGAGTACACAGCTGACCTGATGCTGCTACCTGCCCTCTATTCCCCTCCAGGGCACACACAATCTGATTTGTCTCCCTCTCTCTCCCCCCGTGTCCCTTCCTCTCTCACCTCCAAATATATTTCCCTTTTCTCCTTGCCCTTCTCTTCAAGCAGCTGGTGTGTGTGTGTGTATGTACTGGGGGAGGGAAGCTGGTGACTCATTCAAGCGAGAAAAGTGGTTTCCAGCATTAGGATGGTGGAGGCTGTGAGAAACTATTATCCAGGGCTGGCATGAGTTAAAACAAGATTCCCATAATCAACTAACCACAGGGAGACTAATAAAATATCATCCAATTTAAATAGGAAAAAAAAACCAAAAAAAAAACCAAACAGGAAATTTGATGGGTGGAAGGCAGTTCTCTCACTTTCTGCTAAACCTTTCTGCTTATACTTCAAGCCTTTGGGCTCCCTGCCTAACCATCCAAGCTCTGCTTCTACCAAGGTGAAAGAGCATGTGGGTGCTGACCCTCAGTAAAAGCAGCATCAAATTTATATTCCCCCTGAACTGAAGTGTCACGTTACAGATGTTGTAATAGGAAAGAAAATGCAGCTGCCTAGCAAAAAAACAGGGAGGGGAAACAGCCACGCACAGTGGTTTTGTACAGTAGGTAGGTGAAAGGATCACAAAGAGCTGATATATCTCTGTCACAGAAATACACATCTACCTCAGGCTAAACCTCAACCTCCCTCTCCTTGGAATAAACACACTGTGTTCATAGCAGTCCTCACTGTCCCTCCCATGAGGCCTCAACAAACCCTTCCTTAAACACAGTGCGTGTCCTAGCCTAGTGGGCAATCCCTGCCAAGATGCTCGTAGATCAGTGCATCAATGCCTGACCCTTTTGTAAGAGCTACACTTGCAGGAGAGGACAAGTGCTGTTCTAAAGGCTCGATTCTTTCTCCTAAACCTCATCTGTCTGTTCTCTCTGTCTAGAGTAACTGACCCACATTTTTTTCCCAGCCCAAGTGAACTAAGTCAGTTACATGTTAATATTTGCCACATGGAGGCCCCAGGAAGCTACAGCAATTTTTTTCTTTAACCTCTGAAATACTGGCCTGGATCCAGTTTTGTTTTCACAGATAGAAGTAATGAGGTAGCATTTCCGTTCCCCCTGAAAAACCAAAACCTCAGACTCACGTTTCCTCCCTTGCATCATTGTTTCATGATGACAAGCAGTGATTCCAAAGCCATTCAAATCACTGTTTCTCTCTTACAGAAAACCTTAAAAAGAATTTACCAGCATTTGCCAGGGAAGCTGTGTGTGTGTGCACAAAAAAAGTTTTTATTAAACTCTAACACATACACACATGCACATGCAGACAGGAGCATGGGAGGATCATGACTTGAATTGCCCCAAAATCCTGCCCATGGAGACAAATAAAAACCTTCATAAATTGATTTTCTTACAGACTCCCTTTCATCTCCAAACTCTGCTTAAGGCAGGCCCTGCAGTCAAATGGGCTGTGCTGTAAGATCCAAAGAATATTAATTAAAAAAAGGAAAGGAATTAGTTGCAATAAAAATCTTGATTCTACATACTTGTATGGTGATGGCCAAGATGAACTATCCTGCAGCATCACACCAAGAGCATAAAGCACAAGTGTCTGCAAAGAAAATTAGGACATGTATGTCAGAGCAGAAAGAAATGCACAATTAAAGACACCTCTGGGCAGCCCTGCTGGATGATGATTATTCTGTAGACTACTCATTTATTAGGTGGTTTAAAAAGATAATACGCTATATTCATCTACAGATTTCCATAATCCATGCCCAGATGTTAGGATTTTAACTTCTAAGGCCCATGCTGCAACTGTTGGTGGTTAGAGAGGGTCTGATCCCATTCCTCTACTCTTGCTGGCATGTATGTATGGACTACTTTATTCTCCACAATGGAAGGTACCACTCTGTGTGGGAAATATGGGCGATATGATCGGGCCTGAAATCATGCTCTTTTATGCACAACTGAGCCCATAAGCCCCTTCAAAAGATGATTCATCCCTGATGGACCCAGAACCAGAAGAACATCTGCTCAGCAAGAGAACATGAATTCCCAGAGCTTCTCCCACAGAGGAACTGCAGGGCAAACTTTGAGCTAAATTGTACTTTCAGATGACAGAGCAGCTGCTCAGGTTCAACAGTGTCAGAAGAATTGGCCTTCCTGCCTCACCCCTCTGTGGGAAGAAGAGGAAACAGCAAAATCCCCTCTAGGAAAGGAGAGTGGCCTAGTGCTCCCAGTACTGCCCTACCTCTTTGGGGATAGTATGTTGGTCGACTCTGCCCTCCAGCTCCTGCAGCTGTGCAGCAATGGGAGTAAGCTTTGCTGTTCGCACGGTCTCACACAGGACTTGCCGACAGTATCTGCAGCCAGTAAGACTTGATTAGTTTAACCCTCCCAGAGAGAAGCTTGTCCACATCCTTGTGGCAGCAAGGAGAGCCGAGTCACCTGCTGCATTTAGGGTTGCAGTCTGCTCCTGAAGCTGTCTGAAGCCACACTGAGGCACTTCATTTTTTTCTGGCAATGAGTCCCAGCATCTTTGCAAGAAGCATTAAATCTCATTATCAGCTTTTAGGGAAGGTTATCAAAGTCCCTCTTCACCACACTTTTTTCAGATTTTAAACCAAACTAACTCTGCTAAAAAGCATAAACACACCAGCCCTTTTCTTGGGCTTCTCACTCATACAAGAAGCAGCAAGAAACACACATATTCTATACTCCTTTACTGAAACTCTAACACTAGTCCAAACACAAAATGCACCCAGTGGCACCAACAGATGCACGAAAAATAAAGGCACACTGTTGACCAGTCATCATCCTAGTTCTGTGGCTCTTTGAAAAGATTATTCCATGCTTTCTCTCTAAATATGCCTAACATGAATCCAACCATTAAAATGACTGATTGCCTCTACTTCTGGAAAACTAAGGCAGAAACCAAACAAACTTTGGCCTGGCAGCCAGGGTACTGATTCTGTGCTCTCCTCTGACAATGAACCTAAAGGGTTTCCCATAGACACCCTGAAAGGAGCAGCTTGGTCCCCATGTCTGGAGCCCTACAGCGGATTCTCTCTGTGCTGCAAGTCATCCTGCGGTTTGATCACTTCCAGAAAAAAGAAGGGAGTAGCTTTTGGATGTCTTCTCCTAGCCCAGTGTAGGCTGGGCATCAGGCTCAAGCACATGAGATGTCCCCACTACATGAGATAACCTTCCTCCGCAGTTCCTTCCATGGGACCCACCTGAGCTGCTCGATTTTGTCATGTGTAATTGGCCCCTTCCCCAGAACACGGTCCATCTCCTTGTAGAGATTCTGCTGAACATCTTCTGAGGTTGTCAGGAAATAGACTGCCCAGGTACACACTGGGGAAGAAATCAAGACAAGACTGGACCCAGAAAATCCAATCCTTTACAAACTGTAATCAGTTTTCTTACTTCCTGTATTTGCAACATCACTTTTTGACCCAGAAAAGGGTGACCTCTGTTCACAGCAGGCTGTATTAGTTCTGTATTCAGTGGCGGGAGTAGTGGCTGAACTCCTGTGCAGCAAGAGACCTTGCAAGCTAAAATTCTCTTTCCAATGCTATGAGGAGCTCAGGGAGCTGTTCAGGGGACTGAGCCATTCAGCCTCACAGCTTTGGGGAAGGCACCACACAGCCCAGCAAACCCTGGGAAAGCAGGGTTATTAGACCAACCATGCAAATGAAAGCCTGGTTTGTCCAAAGCAGCCTTTAAATTCCCTTATTTAGGCAGCTTCCCCAGCACATGTCAGGTGTGTGCTCCAGACAGCCAACATCTGGGGCTCCTGACAGGGAGCAACAAGAACAGTACAGCTCTCTGCAGCAGGTTGGCCAGCACTTGTCTCCCCTACATCTATTTTGTGAGGCAGTCAAGAGATATCTTCAATAGCAGAATGGAAAAGAAACCTTGCATAAGACATAAGTGTGTAAGATGCAGTTTCCCTAAAGCTACAAGGAAATGCTTCTACCACTCCAAACTGCCTATTCATGAGAACTATCTAGAATCCCTGAGGAGTCAAGCCCCTCAAAATGACAGTCTTCCTGGAGTACTTGGAGAGGGTATTCTCTGGAGAGAGTATTATCATAGTTGCCAGATTAACTTTCCACATTCTTTAACAGGCAGCTGCACCTGAGAGGTTTTCTTTGGAGTCCCAGCCCCACTGGCTGAGATACAGGGCTTGATAATCATCCCCCTATCATAAGAGGTTTTACACAGCTCCAGTTTGTATTTTTATTTGGGTTTTTTTTTCCATAATCTTTGCACAAATCCCAAAGTAGCTCCTTTGAAAGGAGCTTCCTTCCGTACATGGAACACACCTATCCTCCAGAAATTCAAAGCAGCCAGTCAGATTCTAGCACTCTGCTTTAATTTCCTTCCCTTGTGCCAGAACCTATTTTACAACATGATCTTTGTAGCTTACATCTTTTGGTGCTTTTTCATCAAATTTTGCATCAGTTGGCTGGGGTTAGAGTGCAAGAAAAAAGCAATGGGAAGAAATTCTAAGGTTCACTAAAAGACTGGGGAAGGTTGTCAAACACAGCTTAGTTTCAGCTCACCAGCTATGAGGCTGTGTCGAGAGTCTGATGTAAAAATTAGCTGCTTCTATATATCTGCAGCTCAGAATGACTGAATATATTTTTTTATTAGCCTAGAATAAGTCTTATGCCATCACACACAGTTTTAGACAGCTGAGTGCAAGGATGAAAAGTTACCTACAATCTGTACTTACAGTTAGCAGTGATTATGCATCCTGCCAAGGAGAAAATCATTGTATCTTCCAGAATCTAGGAAATAAAATCTACTTCAGAGAATGAAGTTCATAAGACTGAAGAGATAAAAAAAAGAAGTGGCACATTCTCCACTCAAGCACATGAAATCCCTTTAGTGCAGAGAGCAGGAAATACATCTAGAAGACACAGACTGAACTCTCTATAGAACTTCCACTGGAATGGCACATGAGACATGCTTAATATTAACATACTTCTGGTTTATAAAAATAGCAATGAAGCAGTGGCAAAGAAAGCTACCAAAGTCTAATGCAATTAAACATTGTAGGAGTGGAAAAAAGAATGAGAAATGCTGCTTTAGTAAGGAATCTGACCTAAGATGCAAAAACTCAAATTAATCAAAGGCTACAATGTAATGAGATGCCCATCTAGCAAAACTCCATGACTGTGTAATGACACAACAGCTGCACAGACCTGCTGGTCACTCAGGCTCCCCTGCAGCAAGGTGTCTATAAAGATGTGCCTGTTGAATGATCTGCCTCGACGCTCCTTTGTAACTTTCCTTAAGGTAGATTCCATCTCCATCAGAGCTTTGGAAGCAAAAAGAAATGTTTATTTTAAAACCTGGTCATCCTGAGTGCTGCAGAGAAGCAAATCCATCTCCCCAAGCAGATTTTCAGACCAGCTGTCCCTGCTGGGCTCACTTACAGAAGCAGCCTCTGTTACATGTTACTGTCAATTTGGAAGGCGGTGTCTCCAATTTAGTTGAAAATGTAGGAACCAAATAAGACAGGTTGCCTATAAAAAGCCACCCTTACAGGTATGACTGAGACCTGTACTCTGTGAGCTGAAATCACATAAGGGAAAGTGAAGTAACAGTTAGTGTTGAACCATCAGAGAACGTGTTTAACCAGCCCCCATAAAAAATGTTTAAGCCAGATAACACTAATTGCATGGCCTGTAGAGTTATAACTACTGACTGAAGCATTACCACACCTCCAGCCACTGATGGTGTCCCTTTTGCTAGGGGTTCTACAAGCACGGTGCAAGAGGATGGCTCTGTGCTAAAGAGTCTGCACAGAGAGAGAGAGGAAGGTAGGGAAAACGTGGGAGGGTTTTGGCACAGAGTCCACACACCTGAAGATATTTGGGTGCATAACTCCTGGTGGCTGTTGGGGGAACCGGGGGGGGGGGGCGGTGGCGGTTAGGGACCTAGATGTCATTGGCTGTCTGTTTTAAATGACCTACTCAAGACTATCCAGGAAACATGGAGCAGAAGTTGGATCTGAAACTCAATTTACCAAGGCCCAGTTCAGCCCCTTCATCTTAGAACTACCCTTCGTGCCTCCTTTCCATATAGGAAAGGCAGCAACACTTAAAACACCAAGCCTCACTGTCTGGAGTTTGTGAAATTGTAATGCATCATCCTACTACAACTCAGGAACAGTCCTGAACAAGTGCCCATGGGAGAAGCCCATTTTAACAGGGCAGTAGTTGTCATCAGGTTCTGAAACTCACAGAACCAGCAACATAAAAGAAGGAAACACTGGGTTTGGAGGATTTACAAGCAAATCCTTAGTTCTAGATACAAGATACCTTTCTTTAACATCTTAGCAATCAATACTGAAAGGGTTTAACTATTAACAACAAAAAAAGACAGGGCAACCACAAAATAAAATAACTTACTATGAAACATATGAGAAATAAAAGCACTGCCATAACACATGAAAATCATGTTACCTTGTAATAGCACATCAGAGACTATTGCATGGAAGGCATCCATCAAAGCAGCACTTCTCTACTTGTGACTTCTAGCCTGTGAGTGACTGTCTGGCAGCACATTCACTAAATGGTGCATCATAAGAATGACCATACAGGCCAAACCAAGTGGCTTCATCTGTCTCCACCTAGCACAGTTGCCTGCCTCCAAGAGAGGTCAAAAGTGGATGCTAGGGAACAGAACAGGAAGGGAGTAAGCATACCCTGATACTTCCCAAGATCCTCTATCAGTTTCCAGACTGGACAGACCCTAGAACTAGACCTGGAACTAGAGTTCTAGCCCTACAAACTTCTTGTGCAATGTCAGGCTTGTCACTCAACTCCAAAACAATGATCTTATGCAAGAATAAGAAGGACACATCTGGTAGCTTATGGCACGATGACCAACTCTGCAGAAAAGCCAAGACAGCTGGGCACATTAAGTGCTTCCACATGCTAGCTAACTTAAGTATTAATCAGTGGGAGGAAGACTGTGATTTTGGGAGGAACCTACCATCTTCATAGAGCTTCTTCCTAGTCATGTTTTTGTCAAGGGACCCATCCAAAAAACCTTTCCCAATCTCCGACCAGATCTGAAAGAAGGACAGAGAGAAGAGCACCATCACTCACCATAGGCTGAGACTGCTGTGATTATTCTATTCTTCCCTATTCAGGAAAAGGAAAACACCAAATAAAATGAAGACTTGCTGTGAATACGGAACTGGTCTCCTCTTTAGGACACCATGCCCCATTCCAGATATTACGTCTATGACAGCTGAAATTGAGCTGAAATGAAACAACTGTAATTAAAACTGTAGGGGAAAAGGCATGGGAATCTTGAATGGGAGATGGAACTGTTTCTTTCCCACCCTACCACCAACAGATTTAACATCCCCAGATGTGGACACAGCTTGGGACCTCCTCAGATTTTCCTTTCTCCACAATGTCACAGAGCCTTCAGAAGATCTTTGAAAAGGAGAAGTTCCACTGGCATTCCCGGTAGAGTTTAACTGACTTAGGTACCAAACACCTCTCAAGTGTCATTGGATCAAGGTTCCCGATCCCCACAGATGCTTTAGAAACACCTTAGACTAATGACAGCAGGATCAGCAGTAGGATCTTTCTGATAGTTTCAGCCTGGGACAATTGAGGCAGAGCCCTCAAGCTCTTAAGCTTGTTAGCTTAATGTTAAAGTCTCAGCAGTAGCCTGTACTAAACTGTACACAGGCACAAGCTGTTTGCTGTTGGTGTGGAAAAATATAATAGGAGATCTTCTGGCTCTTCATAACACTTACTGCATCATGGTGCCTGCGGAATCGGATGACTTCCCGGTCATCTTCAAAGCTGCTGCCCATAGCTGTCTGCGTGACAGACTTCATGGCAAAGCCCAGCATGTGCTGGCAGAGTGGCACGTGTTGTGCCTCAGGGAGGGAGAGCCATTTGGCTAGCAACTCTTCTGACAGCTTGAGAGGGAAGGAACCATTAGTTGGCAGTAATATCAGCAGCCTATTTACCAAACACACCCTGAGACATTCCCACCCAGTTCCTAAGGCAGACCACACTTTCATGGCTATGGCATGAAGCTACACTCTTTCCAGGGTTTCCTTCCATTGTTAACTTAAACAGTAACATTTTAGTCTCCAATCTTCTGCCTCTTCCCAAGGTTTTCCCCCAACAAGGCAGCCCTGTCCTCCTCTCTTGTTCCCTCTGTCACAAAAGAAACCTTAAAACCTTTAATACTAGTAGCTCCAGACTAGGAAAACAGATCTATTCTGGCTACTGGACTGAATCAACAGAACAGTTCTTCACCTGTTTGTGGTCCCAATAGCTGGTTCCTTGCTCCTCCCTTCTGTTCTGGGAAATAAATCTAGAATCCAGACGCTCCAGTACCTTTAACTGCATCTGGTATCTTGGCATAAAAAGTGCCCAAGCTCAGCCCTTCCCTCTAAAACACTGGAGCTAAGAGAAACCAAATATTCACACTGTGCTTGAATGGGCAGAGGCTGTTTGCTGTCTCAGATGCTTATAGTTCCAGCACTAATTTGAATGCAGCTCCTTTATCCTAGTGATCATGCTCACTAAACTTTCCCCAGTGAGCCACGCAGGGCATCTCTGCAGTAACAAAGGCAGTTACGCACCTTCTGGATGAGAGCAAAGTTACTTTGCAAGGACTTGGTCACACCATTTTCATACAGCTTTCTCCTCATGTGGCTCTCTCCTGTATCCCCATTCAGGCTGGACTGGTACCTCAAGAGAGACTTCAGCATTGTCTCAAAGGGATCCACTGAAAGCAAATAAAGGAACCACCATTCGAAAGTCAGGCAGTCACACCACACAGGGATGATGAAAACAGCAATCTCTTTCATCCAGCACTGCTACTTCTGGGCAGTGAGCAAGGCATGGCTCCTTCCCCCAGGAACAGTATCTTTGGGGCATGTGCTGGGTTTGGCTGGAATAGAGTTAGTTTTCTTCATAGTAGCTAGTATGGGGATAGCTTTGGATTTGTGCTGGAAACAGCATTGATAATGCTGAGATGTTTCCGTTGCTGCTGAGCAGTGCTTACACAGCGCCAAGGCCTTTTCGGCTCCTCACCCCACCCCACCAGCGAGGAGGCTGGGAGTGCACAAGAAACTGGGAGGGGAGCCAGCTGGGACAGCTGACCCCAACTGACCACAGGGATATTCCAGACTGTATGGCATCATGCTCAGTAAATAAAGCTGGGGGAAGAAGAAGGAAGGGGGGGACGTTCGGAGTTATGGCATTTGTCTTCCCAAGTAACCGTTATGCATGATGGAGCCCTGCTTTCCTGGAGATGGCTGAACACCTGCCTGCCGGTGGGAAGTAGCAAATGAATTCCTTGCTTTGCTTTGCTTGTGTGCGCAGCTTTTGCTTTACCTATTAAACTGTCTTTATCTGAACACACGAGTTTTCTCACTTCTACTTTTCTGATTCTCTCCCCCATCCCACCGGGGTGGGAACAGGCAAGTGGCTGTGTGGTGTTTAGTTGCTGACTGGGGTTAAACCACAACAGGGTCTCAAGCTTCTCTTGCTCAGTATGGGCTGCGACCTCATAAGGTCTCTTCTCTGTGGCAGGATACCATCCTGTGATCAGTTCCCCCTGCAGAGGTTGCCAGCTGGCTCTACCAAGTAACTCTTTAGTAATAGTGCCTTGGAAGCTTGTTTGCAGCTTGCCAGTCCCCAGCTGGTTGTGCCATTGACTTGGTGACAACAGTGAGTGTGGCATGCTCCTTCCCCTTCTCCTCCAGCCCCATCTGCAGCCCCTCTAGCACATTCCTCCTTGACATTTGGTGTGCCCTCCTGCCCTGACCATAGCTATAGACTCAAGACATAGCAGCTCGCATGAGAGACTTGGCCAGAGGTTGCTCCCTGCACTCCTTACCTTGCTTCACAGCCCCAGCAAACCTCATTTGACACCCTACTGCTCCTGCATGATTTCTCTTGCATGCACTGAGTTCCCTGCTGATGAGCTCTTCCCAAATTAACACCTACCTCTCTCAGTCAGGGCTGCCTCCAGCAGAGAAGCTCTTACAGTACCCCACTAAGCTACAGAATTCTTTCTACTCTTAATCGTCTTACTTTCCATCTTCCTTCCACAGACACTTGCGAGAGTGTACAAACTAGACAAAACCACATATCCTCCATCTTCCATATCCATGGCTCACTTCAGTTAGATCTTTAACTCTGAATTTCACCACCAGGGGCCTCTACTTAATAAATTTCCTGAAGTATACTAGGTGTCACTGCAGAACTGTGCAATAAAGTATGGCATATGCTTTTTCCTCTCTGTAAACTTTTCTGTGGATCTTGCAGAACTGGCAGAATCTTTAAGGAACTATTTGGAAGCAGCAATCAGGAGTTTTTCAAGAGGCATATTTTCACTGTTTATCACAGTCTGTTATTTCTCCCAGATGGAGAGTGAAACCTCTGAGGCATCAGAAAACATCAAGGCTGGGTTAGACACATATGACTCTACCAACTGTGGGTGTATCTAGCATTCCCAGCAGAGATCAGGGCCTCATTATGCTACTGGACAAACATACAAGAGACAATTCCCACCTGCAGAGGACTTACTACCTAATGACACAAAAGCAGCTAATGAGGCCAGAGGCATGAATATGGTAAACTTTCCTAAATGCTTTTCTCTCACATCATTTCCCTTCCAAGGTTTTTAAGCTCTGCATCTCATCCTCTTTCCCACTTTGAAAGACAAGGAGTATGTGCATGTGTCTTTTGGCACAGCAGATGGTACCTGCAGCTCTCCACATGGAGCAGGCTGTTACGTGACTCTAGCTGCTGCTGACAATTCCTCCTCCAAGGTACTTTGCCATGGAGTGGCTGCTGCTATTCATGCCACGATTCCCTGCTGACTGGCCCTGGCAGAGCTAGGCACAGTACTGGGGTAGCCAGAAAGACACATGGCTGGTGGTAAAGCCCACAAAGCAAATCTGGCAAGTAGAGGCATTTGGAGAGGCCAGAGGATGCTTAGCACCATCACCTGCAGAAACTGCAAAGTTCTCCTGGTGCACATGAAAGAAAACTGCTGGATCGGCCACAGGCTCCATTTTTTTCTCCTCTGTCCCCAGTGCAAACAGGCAGTCCCATGCGACTGATACACTCACTGTTGCGAACTGAGGACTGCAGAGCCCAGGCTGCCCTTTCCTGAGGGCTGGCACTGCCTCACAGTATTTGGGAAACGACTGTTTCTCCACAGCTGCGGAAGGCTAGTGACTCCACAAGGCACAAACCGTGTCTTGGAGACAGAGCTCTGTCCTGCCAGCACTTCCATGGACTTCTTCCTTTGTCATTGTCTTGAAAACGTCTCTAGGGTTACACTTTCAGTCCTCTTAGTGAAGCATATTAAAATTTCAACTGTTCCTTCCACTTACAAGGAAATCTTCTCCCTCATCCCAAGAACCTCAGTGCTGTCCTGGACACCACTGTAAGTAAATATGGAGAAAAGATCTAACTCTGAAGAGCCAAGACAGATGCCTAGCAGAACTGAACATCAGAGATGGAAAGGACCTCTGAAGCTGCACAGTACAAATGCACACAGAACAGCAATGAAGCTGCCCTGCTCAAACAGGCCAGGACCCATAACTCCATCTCCAGCATTCAGCATGCTTCACGTTCATTGTCCCAACCCAAAAGGCAACATTGACTCATGGGAGTTTTCCAAGTGGGTCTCTGAACCCACTGCTCCTGGCAGTCCTGAACTAGTCCACTCTCTTCACATCCACACCCTTCGCACTGGGCCTGGACTGCTTCCCCAGAGCTCTCATGGGAATCACCAGTATCAGCAGCAAAGTTTGACTTCCTTTGAATTCTCCTTGCAAATTAATCTTAACCAAGCTGTAAGAGGCCATGAAAATGTACCAACTTCAAACATTGCTTTAAGCATGAGGAAGAAGTCTCCTGGCATTGGGAACCTGTTAATAACTACGAATGCAATTAGTCCAACTTCAAGGCTCTCATGAGAGATGCACTATCAGCACCTCCCTCTCTTTTTCTCTCCAAGAAGTTTGGCCACACCTGTGACACACACGAGACGAAAGGAACCTTTCTATGCTGCTCAGAGCCAAACCCTACACCTCAAACTTGGAAACCAACAAGCATGCATCTAAGAAGAGCAGCTCTGGCCTCAGGTACCCCAGCAGACTGAGGAGAAGTCACATGGCAAGGGTTTTCAGGCGGGGCTGGAGAGTCAGCAGTTGGATATAACCCAGTCCACAGTGGGCTGTTTTCTGCCTCACAGTGCTGTGTGCACATAAGAGATACAGACAAGACCAGGTCTCCAACAAAACTGCAAGCTGCCCAGAGCCAGTTCGTGGCTGAGAGCTACCACAACATCTATTCTCACTCACCAGGAAATGGTACAGGAACTGCTTTGCTACAGCCACTCAGATACTACATGTTGTTTATAGCTCAAAGCTCCAGGAAAAAGAATCAGTAAGATTCCTCACCTCTAATAAAGTTTGAGCACTTCTGACAAGCATCAGTGCTAAAAGAAAAGCACTGATACAACTAATATTGCTGCTTTTTCAGGTCTCAGTTCAGTACAGATCACGAGAACCCTCCTTCTTAGGCCTGCTGCTGCTACCTTTTTGAGGATATAAGCTCTTCCTTCTGCTGGGCTGAACACACTTTCCCTGGCTCCTCCTGCACAACAGGCTCCCTACTCCTCTGAGAGCACCGGCAGCCTTTCTTTGCGCTTGCTTTATTCAAAACCATGCCTGAGTACAGAGGTCAGAGCCATACGCAGGATTCCAGGTCTGGCTCATGTTCATCTGGTGAAATAGTCTAGATGCTTTCCTCTCTCTAGAGAAAAGACATGACCCACTGTACCCTTTTCTTTTTTTCCATAGCCCTGCGATCCTGCAGGCAATTAATGCAGCCTGCTCTTGCTCCTCCCCTTCCTGCTTCTGCTGCCCCAGCCCTCAGGGGTACCCATCTCCCTCTGCTTCCCTGTGTTGACAAGGGGTCCCAGCATGATGCCATCAGGGCAGGCTGCTAACATTAGTGGGAGTATTTCAGCTCCCCAAGCCAGCATTTCACATTCCCAACACAATCCAGCCTTGCTCTCTCTTTCACTTCTCATATCCCATTACCTCCAGTCTCAGTGATGACCCAAGCAGTGTCCAAGCAAATTCTGAACCGAAACCCTGACAGAAACACAGTCCTATCACTTTCCTTATCCAGAAGTCCAATTATCAAAGAAGTATGACGTGCATTTCCTATTTATCCTCATCCTTAAAAAAATATGTTTAGCCCTTGGCATAGCAGGACGCCAGACTAGTCTGTAGCTGCCTGGGTCACTTCATTTCCTACATTTAAGTGGAGGCACTGTATTTGTTTTTCTTCAGTATTTGGGTACTCCCAAATTCAGTACGTTTCTGAGAACTTGCCTGCTCAGGGGCCTGTCACCACTTCTCTGAGTTTTGAGAAACTGCCCGCCTGCTCAATTTTCCCCAAACACACTTGAGCACATTCAGATCTTTCAGGGTGGGTTTCCACCTTCTGGAGTGTCATTGCTATCCACTGTGTCTTGCTGATCTTTGTTAACTCCCACTCCTTCCACAGATTGTCACCATTTTTTTTTGAGCCTGTCATGAAACTGTGCAAGAAGCTTACCCATCATGACCCCAGCATAAAGTGATGCTGAGATATCTGCCTGTGCCTACAGATAGCCTACAGGATCAGGTCAGAGGTGTGCAACCAGCACCTCATTCAACCTTATAAGATGAAAACTGGAAAAACTAAGAGGTTAAACCCAAACACCAACTGAGTTAACTTATTGTCTGTGATCACCTTGGGAAGCAGAACACCCACGTAAGAGGCTTACGGCATAAAATAAATACCCTTCAAGGACTAAGACGGTCAATTCAGCTACCAGCACCACTGACCGCTTCCAAGACTGGAAGATCATTAAAGGTTTTCAGCACAAAATTCTACACACCAAAGAAAAACGAAAGTTAAAGAACTTCTCAAATAATATAAAAACCTCCACACTGAACCACATAAGGGAGCTATGACAAACTAGCACAGCTGTTTTCCAACTTAATTTAGCAAAGTTCCTCCTCTTAAGTCATATTTCAAGCTGCTTTTAAGATGTGTGCCAAGTGGCTACAGGATCTTCACCTTGCTGTTTCAAGTGACTAATGAGCATGACCCTTTCCATAAACATTTGCCTGTCGGGAGATGGTAAAAGACAAGTACACCAATTTCTAGATGGCCACTGGGCAGCAGCAAGTCTTGGTCACTGATACTCAAGTCCAATAAGCAGGACCAAAGACATACCTGAACCACGATGTCAGCTGCAAACTAAGTCTCATTTTCCTTCTACTTAGAATGAAACTCCAGCTTCCTTTGACATAGGATGCCCAGCAAGGCCAGAAGGAACAAATGGACTCAGACAAAGCAAAGAACACTTACGCAACCAGTTGGGGTTAATATGTTGTTTCAGGAGATCAATGGAGCCGAGGCTGACAACAAGACGCCTTCCAAACCAGAAAGAGACCAGTGGGCCATATTTCTCATGAAGGTTCACCAGGAACTCATGCAAACTGCTGCTGGAAATTATATCTGGCAGGTTGCCATCCCTGAGGAACACAAAGAGGATATCTGGTCATGAACAGCATCCTCCGCCAATGCTGAACTTGATCGATGTGGAGATGGAAACCACTTACTTTTCATCAGTTGGAGCCAGCCCAGGGATACCTGATGCTTGCCTAGATGCCTAGGGTAAAAGAAAATGCATCAGCCTCCTTGAACTTAAGATTTTATACAAGCCCCACAGTTTTCAAGCAGGAGAGCTAGATTTTCGACATCAGTGCTGCTGCACTACTTACAACCATTAAAAAAAAGCTGGATAAGCCACATCTTCAGGCCTCAAACCTGCTAAGGCTTATGAAGCTGATCAACTGTTAAGCGTGTGCCTGGTCCCACTGGCGAAACGCGGATTATTCATCTGGTTAGATGAAAGATCCCTGGGTAAAGATTTAAAGGGTCAGGTCTGCAACGCAGATCTCGTGCCCAGATCTTGCCCTGGGGATCTGCAAGGCGAGCGGATAAAGCCCTTCTAAGAGGGATTCACCGGAGCACGTCGAACACGAGGCGTGCCGAGGCGTGCGGGCAGGGCTGCCCCGCTGGCTCGGCAGGCACGGACGGACGGACGGACGGGGACCCCCTGCAACAAGCGCTCCCGCAAGCGTCAGCCACGTCGCCG
>NW_010972437.1:7250921-7291394 GCF_000737465.1 Haliaeetus leucocephalus
CGCACCGCCCGCGGGCACGGCCCGGGGCGGCATGGGGGGGCCGCGGCGCCTGCTGCTGGTCTCCAACTCCACCCTGCACGGAGGGGGGTACCTGGGCCACTGCCAGCAGCACATCAAGAGCTTCCTCGGGGAGTAAGCGCTGCGCAGGGGCTGCGGGAGCCCGCCCGGCCCCGGGCCGCCCCCGCGGCTCTAAGCGCTCTCTCCCCTCTCTTCTCCCAGGAAGGTGAAGCGGGTGCTCTTCGTTCCCTACGCCCTGCACGACCGAGACGCCTACGCCCGCACCGCGAGGGAGAAGTTTGAGAGCTTGGGTAAGGCCGGCCCGCCCCGGGCGCCGAGCGCCGCGGCCGGGCGGCGGCTGCGGAAGCGTCGCCTTTGCCGTGGGGCAGCCGTGCCGCAGGGGCTGGCCTCGCCGGGCAGCGCCCGGGCCGGCGCTGGCAAACCGCGGCTCTGAGGGGGCGTGAGGCGGCGAGCGACTCTGCGACGGTCTGCTTTCCGGGGGTCCGAGCGGGGGGAGTGCCCGGGGAGCGGCGGAGAGGGGCTTGCCTGGCTCTGCTGCACGCCGTTGAGTTGCGGCCAGCAACGGCAGCGGGAGCAGCGGGCAGCTGTTCGCCAACTTCTACCTAAAGTAGGTGCTTTAGAGGCCTCCAGAAGAAATCTTGTTACGACGCTTCTAACCACTTCAGGGAGGAAGTTTTTATTCCCGAATACTAAGGGGCATCTTTTTATTCTCCTTAGTCACGCAGGGGAACGTTTCTTCCCGTACGTCTTAAACCTCTGCTCGAGCCGTGTGACTACTGGTGTTAAGTGAGGACCGTTACTATAATGCGCTTCAACCAGCCAGATATTTCCATGATGAACAGCAACCGAGCTTTACTTGGAGCAAAGATCTTCCCAGAGCAGCCTACAGCAACACCTCCGCCTAATATCTATTACTGTTCAGGATAACTTTGGACCTGTTACTGTAGTAATAATCAGTACTTACTTCCCTGGGCAGCACACTTTGCTCCTTGTGTTGCAGAAGGACTGCTGATATCAAATGTCCATGTTCTTCTGGCTGTCGCACTTCCTGTACTCAGTGAACCCCAGCAAGGCAAATCTGTCAAAGCCAGACATTTTAACCATTACCCAAAAAAACCCCCTCGGATCAGATATTTGTACTAGTAATGCTAGCCCAATAATGGCACATCCTGTTCAGACTCAGCCAAGCTGAAGACTGACAGCTTTTTCCCATCTCTTACTTTCCAGTTAGCCGGTAATGCTCAGCGGGACTTTGTGCCTCAGCCTGCACCTGCCGAGTGAAATGCTCTGCTCTTAGACACTGAGCACGTATATCCATAAAGCAAACGTTTGCTTTGGTACAGCTGGATGCAGAAACCCTGCACTAACATAGGACATACTCTGTTTTGTGTTGTAGAGTTCTCTGAAGCTTCCCTGGTTGTCTGGTGAAACATTTCTCTCGGGGGTGGGGGGGAGGGCAGGGGGTGATGGAACATACCACATTCTTCTTCCAGACTGAAGTGGCAAAGGTAAATACTTTTTCATTTAAGGTTATGGGCTGGACAGCATTCATGAATCTTGTGATCCAGTGGAAGCTGTAAGGAAATCTGAAGCAATATTTATTGGTAAGTTTTACTTCTTGCTTCCTGATGAGGGTTTATACAGGGCACTGGATTAGTCCTGCTCAGAGCTGGCACTGTAGAGAACAATGAAAAAGTTGGGCCTAGCAATTATTAGAAACTACAGAAAACAGTACTTTAATTTGGAACAGTAAGACCCTAAATTTTCTGGTGGGGAGGGAAGTAGGAGAGATTTATTAACAGAACTTTGTCTCCAGTAAGTTTCAAATTATTCATTTGAACAGTACTTCAGTGTTAAAAACATGATCATCACAGCTGTATCATCACTTCATCAAGTCTAAGAAGATTCAGGGCTACTGTGCTCAAATTGAGCGTAGTCCTAATACCATGCTGCTGGGTATTAGAACAGCATCTGCTGTCAAACAGCCAGCGTCAGTGTTACAAGGACCTGGGGGATGAGCCTGTGGCCTGCCCAAATGACCATTCTTCTGAAGCTTCTGGTTTTACTGCTGCTCAAAGCAGGATACTACCCTGAGTAGAGCACAGAAATCATTGAGCCTGCCAAGTCTGTAAAGGCTTCAATTAAAACTGGTGGTGAAAGCACATTAAATAAGCTGGACTCTCTTTCTACAGGAGGTGGGAACACATTCCGTCTCCTGAAAGCTCTCTATGACAACAGCCTCATACAGGAGATCAGGAAAAGAGTTCTTGAGGTACAAACTACGTGACTCGGGCCAACTCTGAATAGCAGGATCTCACGCATAAGCTGTGGTTAGACAAATCCAAGTTGATTCTACATCTTTGTTTCTGATATAATTCAAATATTGAGCCATGCAACTTGGTGAACTGAAATCTGTGGCCAAATAAGGCTGTCATTAGCCATTGAAGCCTGAAAAGACCAAGGTCAGCAATCTGTCATTCTAGGACAGCGTCCCAGATGTGGGACTGCAAGACCTTGGGATGTACAGTGCTGCATAGTACCTTAGAAGTAAGCCCCTGAACTTAAAATACCAATGAAGAGCAGTGCAAGACTTAATATATGTCCAGAAATGCTGTTTTTCAGCTTGGGATGTCCACTCTGTATCTTGTTAATAGATATAGATGTGTTCAAGTTGCAGGTTGTCCGCTAATAAACCGACAACAGAACTGGATCCATACATGCCTTTTAGACAATGTCTTGTTGACATTGAAAATGGTGTAATTACCTTGGGTACCTCCTTGACCTGGAATTAAGAGGTTTGGGTGCCATTGAGCCCTTCTGGTCAGCAGCCCTATTCTGGCTGGTGAATCTCATAAGGCACAGCAAAGATAGGCCATCTATGGAGGAGAACAGAAGCAAGGTGTTCCCCTAGCAATGTGGAACTGCAGACGACTTCAAGGAGATTTATGCAAGCACAGTATATTTGAAAAGGTCAGCTACCAAGAAGAAAGGTTAGCTAGGGTGTCTTAATATACAGAAATTCAGTGCCTGTTGTGGGCAGAAAAGCCAGAAAATGTTTGAGTCCCAGTGAAGTCTAGATAACTATTTGGTTATATTAGCACCAGTTCTCCCAAGATAGCTTATTTTTACAAATTGTTCAGCATTATCCATATACTTGCATGTTTGTGTGGAATCCTTCTATCTACAGCACAGTACATAGTCCTATGTACATAGTAGTAATACCTAAACTAGTGCTAAACTGGCTGGTCACGGTACTGGTAAGCTGATGCTGTGGCAACATTGTACTCAGCTTCAGATGGTCTACTCTCTTCAGAAGCTAGTTAAAAGCTAGTTCAGATATTTCCTGTAATTGCAATGTAGGTAAGTCTCTCCTCTCTTAATAGCAAAGTCCAATATATGCACTGACAACCTTGTAAGTTCTCTCTTGTGATGGGGTTGCAGAGTTCTGAGTACAGGACATTCAACAGCTCGTTCTCTGACAACTATGACATACACAAATTACTGGCCACCTCAAAACCTGAATTCTTGTTCTGCTTTTCACCTGTACAGTTAGCAGTGAGATGAGTTAGAAGAACAAAGTCTAATCTGACTGCAGTCTCTGAGATTGATAGAAGATGCTATAAAATGCAGTTCCTAGTTGTGATACTGTATACTAATCATTGCTTTTGTCTTTCAGGATGGGATTCCTTATGTGGGGTCCAGCGCAGGAACTAATGTTGCTACCATCAGCATCAATACTACCAATGACATGCCAATTGTTTATCCACCTTCCCTGCAGGCCCTAGGTTTAGTTCCTTTTAATATTAACCCCCACTACTTGGACCCAGATGTTAAAAGCACTCACATGGGTGTAAGTAAAGCATGTCAGAGCTAACACAGTAATCGGGGTGTGGAGGTGTAACGATAGCGTGCATTTGTGAGGCCTTACAAAGCTATAAAATGTCTAACAGCTGCTCCCTAGAGCAATTGGAAATGCCAGTGAAGCAGTAACATTTTACTCCCTCCTAAAGCTTTTCTTTGAGTGGGAAGAGGAGTTGGCAACAGTATTACTGAGGTGGAATGAAGTGTTTCTCACAAACAGAAGCTTTGCAATGTCTGAAATACTGTTGCTTCATACCTGGCATGGAATTGAGGGTGGGGCGTGAAGATAAACTTGAAATGTTAAGATGCAATGTGCTGTGTTTCTGGAAAGTCCTGCCATAGTCTGTCTTGCCTGCTGCTTGAGAAGACCTAACTTAAACATACATTAAGAGGCTTAAATATCTAAAGGTCTGAAGGAACCATCAGAAGAGGGAGATCTTGGGATTGTATGCAATCTTATGTAAGAAAATACCTAGGCACTCGTGTCCTTGCAGAGAGCACACCCTGTAATGTCCAATACTGAGCAAGCACATGTCCTGGTATAGCTGAAAGAAAAACACTTTTAACTATCCGGCACAAAGACTGACAACTCCACTGCATGGAGGAGCTGATTCTTGAATAGCCTGTTGGGAGCCAGTTCCTCAGGGAACAGTTTCTGTGGTGCATCTTTTTAACAGCCCAAATCCTTTCCTCCTTGTAGTGAAAATTTCTTCATGGTTAGAGGAAATATTAAGAATTAGGGAACGATGAAGAGATGGAGGATCAGTGTGTGCTTCTAGAATTTAGATTAAGTTGTAGGTACTCATTTAATCAGCTTGTCACTAGAGAATCAAGTAGTCTTCCCTATAAGTAACTTTTGCTATTTCTCTGAGAGGAAGCTGGAAGCTCTGTGCCATACCAAGTCCCTGCTGTATTCCTGTGTTTCCTTACCAACAAATCCTTCTGGTTTGATTTCTTTAATTACTGTTGCTCAGTTCAGCAGCAAACCCTCAGGAAACATGGCAGAGCTGTTCACAGAAGGAAATTCTTCAGTGTAATACCTACTTTAGGACAAACAAGCAGATATTTAATCAGCAGAAATCCATAGTTCACTACCCTCTTTCATGAAGGCGGCATCTCAGGCATTTGCTTCCACCACCTTCCTCAGTGCTCTTGTTCTGAGGGTGAGCACATAGAGATAGCCTTAAAAAAAAAAAAAAAAAGAAAAAAAAGACGACCTAGATGAATTGAGTGGAAGTAAGTTTTAAGGCTTTTCAGGGTTGGGATTGTGTGAGTTCTGTTTTATCAACCTGCAGCAATTGCTGCTAGTGATGAAGGGTAAAATATGTATCCGTTAAAGTCAACTGCCACTCTATTCTGCTTGAAGGAAAGTGCCTGCTTTGTTTAATGTTATGAAATAGCTCAGTGTAATGCTACATGGATAGCTCCAAGTCCTCTCTTACTGCCTGGGCAGCTAAATCTACACTTATTATTGCAGGAGACAAGAGAGGAAAGAATTCGCCAATATCATGAAGAACCAAACACGCCTCCAGTTCTGGTGAGTAGTAGTTCCCAGTCAGGAAGCTCATGGCTGTAGCATGGGAAACATTTTAAATGCATTCTTGCTGGCTTTCAGTGTGCATTCCCCTGTGTCCTGGTTTCAGCTGGGATAGAGTTAATTTTCTTCTTACTAGCTGGTACACTGTGTTTTGGATTTAGTGTGAGAATAATGTTGATAACACACTGATGGTTTAGTTGTTGCTAACTGGCGCTTATCCTAAGTTAAGGATTTTTCAGTTCCCCATGTTCTGCCAGCAAGCAGGTGTACAAGAAGCTGGGAGGGACCATAGCTAGGACAGCTGTCCCAAACTAGCCACAGGGATATTCCATACCATAGAATATCATGCTCAGTATATAAACTGTGGGAGTTGGCTGGGAGGGGTGGATCACTGCTCAGGCATCGGTCAGCAGGTGGCAGGCAACTGCATTGTGCATCACTTGTCTTTTCTTGGTTTTTTAAAAATGTTATTTTATTATATTCCTTTTTATTGCAATTATTTTTCTTATATTTTATTAGTAGTAGTAGTATTACATTTTATTTTACTTTAGTTATTAAACTGTTCTTATCTCAACCCACGAGTTTTACTTTTTTTCCGATTCTCCTCCCCATCCCCACTGGGGTGGAAGAAGGAGTGAGCAAGTAGCTGGGTGGTGCCTAGTTGCTGGCTGGGCTTAAACCTCAACACCCTGCCTGACAAGCATTACAGAACAGTGGCATGTAAGGCTAGTTATATTCTTTCTAAGGGCTTCAAAGTTGGATTTTGCTCACTTGCAGAAAATGGGTTAGAACACATGAAATGCATTCTGCCTATTAGATGCTTGGAGTCCTGTTGCCAAACACTGTATTTTAGGCAGCTCTGATCTTTCCAGTCACTGGCCACCAGTCATATGTTATATGTTGGGGGTGGTGTGCATGCAGATGGTAAGATATCTCCCCTTAAACTTTTTGCAGATATTCTTAACTTCACATGTTGTTTTACTCTCTGGGTTTCTGAATTTGCTCATTCAGTAGTATGTTCATAATTACAGTATGTCTCTCTGGGGAAGTGGGACCTCTGGGTTTCCTGTCCCTGTGCTTGAGCTTGGAGTATAAAGTTTGTGCTTTAACAAACCCAGCTGGCTGTTACTTGGCCCAGACTGGATTGAAGAATGGTGGTAGCAGAATTAAGTGTGGAAAAAACACTTTCCTTTTCTCCTTAATAGTTTCTCCCTTAAAACTGAAAAATAAAATAAACAAGAAAACTAGCTTCTAAAACAAGGTAACTCACCTAATTTTGTCTTGGTATCTTTGTTAGAAATAGGTGAGCAATAATGTATTGTCTGTAGTCGTGGTGAGCTGCACTAAGACTGGCCTGCTTGTGATAAGCATTCTAACCTTTCAAATAGCTTGAAAATAACATTAAATGTTTCCACCTACATTAGGGCTTGCGGGAAGGTACGATGCTGCTAGTGGAAGGAGACAAAGCCACCTTGCAAGGAGTGACAGGAGCACGTCTGTTTTTGAGGTAAATGCTTTATTTGAATTGATATCCTCCTTCAGACAGAAAGGGAGAGAGACTTCTATTAGACTCCTGGCACGTGTTAACCTGGCCCCCAACATCTGAAGTTACTTAATCCCTTGCTTCCATTTCTCTTTGGGGAAAACATGAGTATTGCTTTATGCTCCAAAGGAGCAGGCAGTATTACAGCACTCTAAAGGATGTCTAACTTACCCCGTAAGTGCTATGGTATTACATCCATTGATGCTTATGTTTCCGAACTATAGTTACTGTTCACGGAAAGAGCCCCAATAGTCAGCCCTGTTATTGAAGGCCAGGGGAATACCAGTTTAGCCCTAATGCGTTGAACCCTAGAACAAGGGAACTCATGTCTTCAGTATATGAACTTTACTAAGAAATCTAATATGGATGTCCTGTGATGCAGGCAAGGGAGTCAAAACTCTGCTTGTTATGAATAAGGATGCCTTGTTCTAACCCTAGTAACAGACAGAAGCACAGTAGTCTTAGGTCCTGTTAAAGCTCACGGCATGGTTTGTCTTGTTTATAGGGATAAGAAACCAACTGAACATGAGCCTGGAACAGATTTCAGTTTCCTCCTGACTGACAATAATCTCCAGAATCTGTAGCCTTGCATACTCTGCAGCAAAAGTTACTACATGAGAAGACAATGAGGAGAAAGGAAAGAGATGCTTCTAGCCCCGGGTGTGCGTGTGTGTGTGTGTGAAGAACTTATGCTTTATAAATAAAGATAAACATGCACTGGTGGGTTCTTTTCCCAACCCTAATTCACATCTCAGACATCTCTCCTTCCCAGCAAAAAGACAATTTTTGCTCAAGTATTGCAATAATCATAGCTACTCTTAGTCTGAAAAGGTCTGTACATTCATGTATCCACTTTGATTCCTTCCCCACCAAAAATAAGTTACTGTAACACAATTAAGACAGGACACTGAGGCAGCTGTTTCTGCTGCCTAGCTGCACCTGCTAAATGAAAGAATTGTTTAGTGTACTTCCACACTATTAGTTTAATTTTTGCGCTATTAATAAAGTGAGAATTTATGCATTCAATTACTTTTATTTGCTTCAGACTCATGTCAAATTTATACAATGCTAATTATGTACAAAAGTGTGCATGTTAAAAATTCTCAGGTTACAAACTTGCAAATCCTAGAAAAGTGCAAAATTTTAAAACATCTTCTACCATGCTGTACAGAAAAAAAAAAATCCATCATTAGCCAATATACACACTCTTAAAACATACTGATCAAAACAAAGTAAGACATACAGTATACTCTTAAAGCACCCAGAAGGGAAGAAGATATTGCACAGAAGACTAACAGCAAGTTCATTACAGTGCCTGAAGGCTCATTTTTGAAAGTAGGTATTTCCAACACTCCTTAGACCTAACATTTAACTCTTTTAAGAAAAGGCATTTTTTGGCATTTAGAAATCCATTTGTAATCACATAATTGCACAATCTGTAAGAATTATCAGAAAATATGGTTAACTGTTGCTGTAAGGCCTTTGTTACCACTCCCTCATTAGCTTCAGTAAAAATGCATCAAGCAAACTGAGTAGCATCACAGCTTCCATCAAAACACTGACCAAAGGGAGGTAAGTCTTAAAAGCAGCATTTCTCTGATCTTATATTAAGCTGCTCCTGCATAGTGAATGGTTGACTCAGAACATGTATTGCAAGTTTTCCTTGATTTTTTTTTTTTCCTCATGGCTTTCTTTAAGCAACAGCTCACAGCTATGTATGACTAAAGCAGTACTGTCAGGTGCAAGACTAAGTTTATTTTAAAAAGTTACTTCAAGGCAAAAAAATATGGCTCCCTCAAGAGGAAAACACTAACTAGATAGGAAGCTAAATAAACAAGTAGCCTCTAAGTTCAGTTAGATTTATGATATATATATGGCTGGATGTTTTATATTTCAATCTCAAAACACCTTAGCAGCTTTAAACCATAATCTATACTGACAATCATGGTTCTGGGACAGAAGGCATGTTATGAAATTGTGCCTGTGCCAAGTATAATCACAGACCTAAGCTCTGGAAACACTTGCCAGATTTCCCAAGTCCCGTAGCTGAAAATAGAAAGAACACACAACTGGAGGAACTCTCCTGAAGAAAACACCAATTTTATCTGGGCTGTTTGGGTAAATGGTAACTAAAAGAAAGACAACCCGTTTTCTTTCACAGATGCACAGCAAAATGTGAACAGAAACAGAACAAAGGGTACCTTTGATTAAACACTACAAGCAGTTCCTCACATATGGGGTGTTCAAGACTGCAGTAAGATGAATAGCACTTGACTCAAACTGTGCAGAGCATGCTATGCTGCCACTCAGAGGCATTTCTGCATCCAGGCATCTGATAACTATAATAGTGAAGAAAGGGACAATAGTATTTTACCTTTTTTAAAAAAAAAAACAACCCAAAACAAACCTGCAGTACCTTTTCAGAAAATCTTTGCCTCCTTTAAAAGTATGTACTAACAAGGGCAATTAGTATTAATAAGGAAAATTTGGCTCCTTAGGATGGAAGGAAGGACATCTTCCAAACAATTCAGTTGAGTCTAACATTGGTATACAATGAACACACATGCATATGACTGCACAAAAACTATTACTCTCCCCAAAAGGAGACTACTAATGAGTGTCATGTTTACAGCTGAAACCAACATAGCTTTTAAACCAAAAAGCATGAAAAGCCCATTCTAGAAAGCACTGAAGCACATGCTTGAATTTCCACCCAATTAAATATAACCCTATGTAGTGCTTTCATCTAACAGTATTTATTACATCAGGCCTTAGGTTCACATCAGGATACGCCATTTATGTGTGTTTGGGGTTTTTTTGTTTGTTTGGGGTAGGGGGTTTTTTTTGGTTTTGGTTTTTTAATTCTTTGAAAGGAAAAAAAAAATATTCATAGCACCTAGCCTCAGCATCTAATCTAGCCAGCAAGATGCCTTTAACAGTGGAAGAGAGGAGTGCCTTCAAGTGACAATACAGAGCAAGAGTCTACAGACTGTCAGTGTAGGAGTGAAGGAGGCTGACAGCTCCTCTACTCCCCTCCCTAGCTCTAAAGCTCCCTACCATACCATGATCTGTACATAGATACACATTTTCAACTAAATACACATACATGGTAAAAGCTTTGTGAAACATTTGGTTGCTGTACATATATTTTCTAATGATTTTGTTTATTAAGATTAGGAAAGACTTGCAGAGGAAAACAGGGAGGAGGGAGCCATGGTCTAGGGAAGTGAGGTATACAGCTTCCACTGACTAAGGCAAGAGTTAAAAGACCTACCTAATTATTGTGCATTAGAAATAAAAATAAATTTATCATTCCTGCAGGACTATCTTAAAGCAGACTGATGTAAGACTGCTACCGGTCCCATACAGAACTTTTACAGTGCAGAAACTTAGTTCTTCGCACTTCATTTAAAGGACACAGAAATACAACTTTGAAGAGGATTCTTATAAAGCAGCCAATTGACTACACTATTTAAAGCCTGTAAAGACTTTGATAAACCTGTTTTGTGATAATATTCATGATCTAAGGTATACTGGAGGGAAAAAACTTGTTTATATCAGTGTTGCAGATGAGCAAAACAATTGTAACGCGTGTGTGTGGACATTACTGTTGGTTTTTTTTTCTTTTTTCTTTTTAAATCAAACAGGCTTCCTAAAGCCTAATTTCCACAATGTGTATTAACCATAAGGAGAAGTGCAGTTAGTTTAAGATTGGGATTAATCTTTTGTGCTGGTGTTGGTAAGGTACATGGATGACAGAAGACGTGGTTTCTAAGTATCCTATGAATGAGTATTAGATAACAAGTAGATTGATATAGAATAGTTCACATAAGTCAGATGCTAACTTGAACAGCAAACATTTCACTTTCTGAATGCTCATATAGTACAAAAACTGCACAGACTACATGAGATTCTTCACTATAGATAAAAAGACAACTAAAAATACTATCAAGAATTATAAGTAAATTGATAAAGAGAAATTTAATAAACATTTTACTTGAAATAAAGGAGTCTAAATATCATATCCTTTGGTATGCAAGTTCAAAACTGTGCTACAGAGAAGTTACTCAATACTGCTAACTACTTGATCTCATTTATATACAGGTATGAAAAGAGAGTCAGTTTTCAGTTTCTTTTAGATATACATATTTACGCTCCTACTTACTTACTCGGCTTCAAAGGTAAGCATATCTTAAACTGCGATAAATATCATTAGGGTTGTTCCAAAAATTAAATGTAAGAAGATACCACCAAGAAGGTCTTGACAAATTTAGTGTTGTGAAACAACTGTCGCTTAAGACTTGTTTACTCTGAATTCCTAATCAGAATTATCTCATCTCACAGCTTTTCTTTTTACACTTAAATAAATCTTAGTTCAAAACCAAAGGAGACTCTTACTTCACCAATATGTATTGTTTTACATGAAAAACAAATATGATCCTCAGCTTTATTGACTTGAGGAAATCAAAGAATTATGAAAGGCAGTTCACTAATTCAGTGCGCTGCATAACAGACTGCAATTCAACCAACCTGAACAGCTGATCAGAAAAATTATTTTCTACTTTAAAAAGACTTAAGTTAAAACCAAAAGACACAAAATACCAGCTAATACTCACACTTACCACCTTTATCTTTTATCCAAAGCTGGTTTTAGATAAAGGCAAAGTTCAGACCTTCAAACCTACGGGGGTCTTTCCAGAGGGCCTCTGGCAAGAACACTAGGTATGTGATGGTGTATACCTCCCATCCTCCAGGACCAGGTAAAAGATCAAAAGGCAACAGATGTTGCCATTCTGCATAGAGCATGAAGCAGCTCAGAGCTCACCTGTCCCCCTCATCATTCTGCTCCTGCTTTGTGCTGAGCACAAACTAGCCTCAAGTTTGAGAGCCAAGAACTGTCCACATTTAAACCTGTCCCAGATATTTGTGAGGATCATCTAATGCTTGTGATGCACTGAAATGATGGCATTCAAATGTCAAAGCTCATTGCCATAAACTTTCACCCCCAATTATTGCAACTACATTATATTTTACTTAAACTGACACAGTGTATTCAGTATTCTTTAATATTAAACTACTAAAAACATTAATTCAATTGTTGTAGAAACACACCTAACCCATAGCAGGACGTTTTCAAACCCTTATGTAAATACCTCCATGTAAGTGACAGAAAGAAAACTATGCTCTCACCAAACACTACAAAAGACCCATCTCAATTTTTCCACTTGATTCTGCTAGCCCAAAACATCGTAACTTCCTGCCCTCTTCCCCTGCAAGTAAACACTTAACCTCATATATGCATTTAAACAGAACATATATGCATACTTATAAAAAAAAAACCATCAACTCAATGCCCCAAATGAGTTCTTTTTTCAACTTCCCATAACACAGAAAAATCTCACATTCTGAGCTGAAATTCTTCTGAACTACTCTCGAAAGAGCTCCCCTGAAATCCCTTCTTCATGAAATCATAATGGACAAACATACTTCACATTCTCATATAAACACTTAATACTTCCAGAGTATCCTTAGTATTTTTACTGGATAGGTAATTGATTAAAAATAGTATTTTTCACTTCTCTATAGCTTATTTGAAAATATGGGATATGGTTTTTTTGCATACATGGAGTCTGAAAAAAACCACACCACTATACTTTCAGAAATTTAATGCTCTCTTGGCAAGTTACTCAGGGAAGTAATTCTTATTTTCTCCTAACTTTCCAGACAATCCAGTCTGTCACAGTGATTAGTTAGAATATTGCAACTATGCATAGACCCACTTGTTCACTAGTCTGATTTATTATTTCATTTACAAAAGTTAAGAAAAAGCAACGCAACTTTCTTTACACAGCACACTAATCAGTCATTGTGAGGGATTTTTTTTCTTCCAGTAAAGAAATTGAGGAGGAGAAAACAGTTTTAATGAGACTAACAGAACTTGTAAAGATTATCCTTTTGTGGGCTAAGGAGGTATTACTATTTCTACAAAGTTAATAAATATTGTGCTAAAAATTAATGAAATGAGATTATACACTACGGAGTTCCTCAGGTAGTTCAACAGCTCCCCAGCCACAGGAAATATCTGATAACATTTATAGGAGATACAACACACATTCATTTCCATAAATAAATAAAAATAACAAGAAAAGTGATGGTAGAGGGAAGAAAGGGGTAGCCAAAAGGGAACATACTAGCTAACAATCACTTATAGCTCTGCCTTATATCTATACTCCCCTTTCCCCATGGTATTTTCTCCTTTAATAGACATACATACATGTATATACATATATATACACAAACATACACACATATATACACATGCACACATATTTTTGCACACCAGTCCAAAAACTCATACTTTTCCCTCAGCACCAAGCTTTTCTAACAGGATGGGGTTTATCATTTAAATCATTAACATTATAAAAACACACCCTTCTATTATCACATATCACTAAACCAAAAAAATTCAGTAATGGCTTCTCCAAAATATAGCATACAATCCATAACTATTTTGTTGGATATAGTGCACGTAAGGATCTGATATTTTCTTTTCCCAGGTTTTAAAGACATCTTGAAAATGGATACATTATCTGTTTCCCTGCTTGTTTTTACGGAAGAAACACATATGGCTAACAACTGGTTTGGTGAACACCAAGCCAAGAAACAAACAGGTGCTATTTAATTAAACTGTGCTGCAATGTTGTTTAAATGATTTTGCAGTGGAAATTTATCTTTTTTGTCATAGGAGTTGCCTTACTAATGAAGCAGATTGATCTTTGACCAATATAGATACTGATTCTTCCTCTGTATTTCTTCAAGATACTAAATATATTATGGGATTTCTTGGTGTGAGTCTTAGTCTACTTAACAATATAAATAATTTTCAGCAGCAAGTATCTCCTACCTCCTTCAGCTCCATTGAAGTTATTCATGTCTGTACTTTAAACAATTTCTGATAATCAAGTAGTGCAACACAGATGTTCCTTGCAGAACAGCCTAAAACTGGAACTACACAAAAGAAGATAGCAATAGCCATTTACAGGAGTAAATTGCAATAAATTGTTCATTGGGCTAAAAAACACATTGAAAAGGTCATAACTGTCAGCTATCCCAATTTTTAATGTGACTACTGCAACTGCCAAAATTTTAATGTACTGTTGGGGAATTACAATGCTGTCAAATCAAAGCCAAATAACTTCTTTGTAATCAAGGAGCATCTGGCCCTATTCAGCTTTAAATCAAATGCTACTTATCTTAAATTCAATTAGCGAGCTTGGGTTTGGAGGTTTGGGGGGGGGGGGTTGGGGGTTGTTTTTTTTTTTTTTTTTTTTTTCTGAAAGACAGTTTTAGCAGCTATTTAGAGAGGGATTCTGCTGTGATGAAGTCAACACAGTTAAGGAAAAATATGCAAGCAAGCTAACTTGCATGAGTACATATGCTTGTTACTATACCTCTACCATAGGTTCATCTTCAACAGACTTAAGAATCAAGTCCCTGAAAGTTGAGATATACATTTAAAGTGACCAAAAGATTAAACATGTTTCTGGAATCCATGAGAGAAGGTAGAAGCAGCAATCACTTGGAATCTTGAGTGTTATATTCAGTCTCTCCTGATGAAATCTGGCTGAGCCGTTTGCTTGATCCCCACAGCTTTCGGGAAAGCTGACCTGAGCGCATCTGTTTAAAAGTAATTCAGAGAAACAAAAGGAGGGGGAAGGGATAAGGTGGATAAATTAAAAAGGAATTCAGACACTGATTCTGGTGAAATGCAGACACTACAATGTACTGCATAAACAGAAGTTACACCAACAAAAATTATTTGAAAACAAACCAAAAAGTTACACTTAGGGATGATTCTTGGGACTGACAAAAAACAACAGACAAAACACTAATCACAGTCTTCTCTGATTTTGAACAGTTAAAGGAATACTGCCAAGTAATGCATACTTAATACTTAACCTACTTCAAATAGCTTAGAAACAGTGTTTAAATTGCTATTCTGATAGGAAGGAAAAAAAAAAAAAAAAAAAAAAGGGGAAAGTCAAACAAAAAAAAACCAAATTAGAAGAAAGGACATTTTAGAGATTTCAAACAGAAATTGCTAGAAGTGAAAAGGAAAAGATAACCAAAATGCAGGGCAGTGATAGCAGAATGAAGGAAAGAGAGAAAGGTTATCTCCTGGTGTCAAATTTATGCAGTCTTCCAAAGATCCTGGGTGAAGTGCTCAGAATAAAATTTAAACCAGAAAAAATTCATACTGAATATTCTGCAAGTAAAGACAGATAACAAGCAACCAGAGGCCATATTAAATCCAGCATCTGGTAGGTCTGTAATCTGACAATTTGTAAGAAACTGTTTTAATTTACTCCTTAAGTACAAGGCTCTATGATTGGCCAGTAGCGATCAGCTTGGCAGCTGATTAGGTTATGAAATCCCTTGCTGTTTAATAAACAAGATGCATGCCTTAACAGCACAAATTTGAGAACAGTTCCCAGCAGTTAGTACTACAAATTAAGCATGCTTAAGAACTGTACCATCACAGCAGCAGTGTTTTCTAGAAAAGGCACAGTGCTGACAGGGATTAACACTAACAGGTGACAATCCCCCAGACTTCTGCAACATCCCAAACAGCTTATTGTTAAAAATACAAAAACATTTATTATACTTCACTTCATACTGGATACTGTCAATGCAGAAACACTAAAGGCCAATCTTAATACCAAGCAGCATTTCACTTTATGCACAATAAAGAAGGTCAGTTTCTCCCTTTATCCTAAGGATCAGTATCACCACTGAAAGCCAGAACTACAACACTGTCTTCTGTATAAAATTCTAGTAATTAATATATTCCTTCCAAACTACAAATAAATCAATCAACAAGTAAATACCCCACATGAACATGCTTTTCAAATATACTGATTGATACCATATAGAAAACTAGAAAATCTGGGACATAATGTTGCTTCTTATATGTTTGTGTTTTTTAAAAAAAAATCTATTTACATGGATATTAAGCTTGCAGATCACCTGAATTATGAACAGAAAACCCTGAAAAAAAAGTCATTGGAAAGCCTCTACATTCATAAAAGGGATCCAGTCTTTGAAACAACACTTTCTCCATCGTTAGAAAAATAGATGTGATTAAGAACTGAAAAAAAAGAGAACAAAAAGCCTTCAGTCTAATGATACACATAAATTTCAGCCTACAAAAGATCTTTTCTATGGAACAGGAAGCTTAGAAATGACAGTGACTTTAAAATTGCTGTTACAAATATATGTTTAACCACATCGTAAGCAGCTCTACAGTAGGAAAAAGCTGTCCAACTGGAAGTCAGTGGAAACCTCCCCTCCCCATCAGCTGCAAGCAAAATCAGACTACCATTGTGTGAAGCCTGTTTCAAATACTAAACTATGTATCTCCTAGCTAAAACATTTTAAAATACTGGCAAATAAAGTCACTCTGTTTTCACAATTAAAATATAAAATTAAGACACACTTTTCTGGCATGTACTAAAGGTCATGCAGAAGTGATAATCACATTTTCAAATAAATATACTGCAGCACAACAGAGATCGGGTTATAGAGAGAAGCAGGTTTAAGCTAACTCAAGTACTTTGAAAGTCATGACAAGATGTACTTAAAGCAAAACCTGTTTTGCACAAGAAAAACTGGGCATAGCTATTTGACAGATGGATGCTCTGTATTTGATATTGCATATGCAGTACCAACAAGTTTATATTCACCATATGGAGCACAGAGCATATTGGGAACCTACACAAGTGATTCTTTGTGCACTGCAATTAGAGAATCTTAACAGAAAGAAGTAATGTATTTTTTCCCCAATGTCAGTCAATGCATATTAAAAAGTATCTGACAGAAACCATAAAAAAAAAGGTAGCTTGCTCTCTTTCGTTTCCGATTTTCTTCTGGAAAATGATTTCGTCAAGAAGTGGCTGACAACACTATCACGTTCAGAAAAGGTTAGCTACTATGACTGTGCTTATTCAGATGTGAGTGATAAAGTCTGGAAGTTAGTCCAGCTGAGCTTCCCATCTGCGATCCCTATATACTTTTTATTCTTAATGAGAAATTTCAGTAGAGCCGTCTCAAGAGTTATTTCTTTCCCACTGAAAACTGAAACTTGCTCTTAAATTTACCCTGCCATAGAGGAGACCTCTTGCTCAAGTGGAAAGCAGAAATAAGTGAACTTCCCACTGTTCGGTAGAAAAAGTTCTTGATGGTAGGTTTTACCTCTGCTGGCTTGCCAACACCAACGATAATCAACTTGCCGTCCTCCAAGCCAACAAGGATGTGGCTATACTCTTTGGTGACAGAAATGCAATGAATTGGCAGTCGCATGGCTAAGGGGGAGATGCTCAGACTCAGGCTGAAATGAATAAAAACCACAGAGAGAAAGCACATCATGTATTTGTCTGCACACACTGCAAAGAATCACACTGCAGTTGAAATCGCTGTCCACAGGAGGCACTATAAAACACAGTTTCTCAAGGATCCAGTTTGCAATTTCAATTATTGTGAACTCCTAAGGAACAATCTAATTGTAACCCAGAATAGAGATCCAATAACAAGATAAGGCATGGATGGTTAAGTCAGTAAATTAAGACATTTTCACTGAAGAACAGTAACATTAGTCTCACAACTGCCTAAGTGACAGAGATCACTCCCATTCTGAGGAGCAATGGAGCTCTACAGAACATAGCAGTAAGTGAAGTTTAAAACTCAGTGCAGAACTACATGAGGCTTGATCTTGCAGTTGCTGAGCTTGTCACTGCTCAGTCACTGCTGAGCCAATGACTAATCAGACATGGGAACAACCACAGCTTGCAGATGTCAGACACAGCTCTTTCTAAATTCTATCAGTTCTAGGTGTATAATTGGGATAAATGCCTGGGGAAAAAGGGGTCTGGTACAACCTCTCATTTTTCTTTTCTCCCTGTCTTAGTTCCCCCTAAAATAGTTTCTTCAGGAACACAGAAAAAAAGCAATGGCTACCACTTAAAGCACCAAGCAAAGTCCACATTACACAGCCACTTCTCAATAAGCCTTTATATTTGCATCTCAATAATAAACTATTGATGGTGGTACATTACCTGTAAAGATCCCGTATGGAAAGAAATCCCTGTAAGCTGCCCATCACGATATACTCGCCAGTCACACATATATCTGACACTTCCTCCTTCAGAGTCTCAGAACACAGGTATTTTCCATTGACAGAATAGAGATGTAATGCATTCTTATCCTGAATAGATCAAAAATAAAACTGTCATAGAGGACTGACTGGATTAAGAGTGTATTATTTGTATCTTTAGCTCACTAACAGGAGCTAACTTGGGCAATAACCCACAGATAATATTGCTGACAACAGTTGCCTTGTTGAATGACACAAGAGTACCGAGTCTATATGCAATGTGTATGTATACCAGGTCCTGTATGGAAATTTTTGAAGTTATTCCTTGTTACTTCTTGATAACATGGTAACATCTTACCTACCCATCTAATCAATTCCAAATTTTCTGGAAACATCCATGGATTTAATGGACAAGTCCCTATTTTATAAGGGTTTTTGATAAGGAAAAAGAAAGAAAGAGAGCACTCTTACCGTCAGCCCTGCTGCCATCCTCCTGCCCACCCCCAATTGAAAAGCAGAAGGAAACAAGTATATTTCCACAGAGCTAGATCTAGAAGCATTTTCTGCACAAGGCAATGAATTTTTGATCGATTAAAGACACAGCTAACATGACCACCTTAAGTTCTTCCAGCTTGACAATATCTTGGTCTCTTCTCTCCCCATCTTCCCAATGCAGCTAGCATGCCTACATCCAATAAATTTGTCTTCCAAGAAATTTCCCATGCTCATAGAAAACATAACAGCTCTACCCTTATTAAAGCATCTACACAGCTACTCAAGAGACAGAATAAGCTACACTGTGAACCTTATAGCTATCTCTCCAATCCAAAACTAAGGAACATCAGTGTAGTCACTAGGCATCTTGCACCCAGAACTTACTGCTCCCCTTATAAGCCTCTGCTTCTGCGCACAGTGGAACTTGTTTTCCCTAGTCTTCTATTTCAAAGCAGCTCCTCCAGGAAGATTCAATAGTGCATGCTTGGGCATCTTCCCTGCAGGTGTCTGGACATTTTCATGAAACTTACAGGAGCACAGTATATCTGTGATTTATCTTTTAATCAAATTTCATTCAAATTGGCTAGCAAAATGTAAAAAAATAAGGAAACAGACACAGCATGCTCAAAAAGCCTCATTACTTTAGGAAATAAGGTTAAAGTTAGATACATTTATGATTAAAGTCTTCAGCAAAAGAAACAGAGGTATTCCATGAACCTAAGTACCTTAAGAGTAGTCTTTCCTTCTATGCTGGTGTGGACAACTATATGGCCTTCCCAGGACACAGCCAAATTTGGAACAGTCAGGAGGAGGGAACTCTCACAAGGTGGTCGCAAAGTCCTCACGTACTGACCTTTCCGAATAGTGCGGACAATAACGGTCCCATCCTGCAGTGACCAAATTTAGGTAAGTTGTTACTCAGCAGGTAAGTTACCGCAACACACAGAAAGAATATTTAAATACAGAGGGAGTATTTTAAAGCACTTAAATCCTTAACTGGAGATCAAGACTCCTGAGCATTAGAAACTCTACACGAAGCCTTCCCCTCAAGGCCATACACTATAGGCATATGAAAAAACAAATGCAAACAGGGCACAAGGGGATGGATAGGCAGCAAATCAGCCATTTCATAGGTCACATTTATGAGTAGGCATTATGTGCAGTACAGAGTCAGAGTTCAGCAGCCTGCCAGTGTAGTATAGTAAGGTAGAGCATGAGTAAGCCGCACAGAACCTTCAAGGTTAAGGAAGCAGGGAAGAAACTGTCACAGAACTGTTTCTATGAGAAGCTTAAGATCCCCACATAAGTCCACACATGTTAAAGCTCATCTGTGCAGAATAACACAACATGGTAGCCGAGGCCTATGCTGTGCAGAGCAGTTTGAGACAGCCTGATTTAAGCAGGCAACAGGGAGGTGGCACATATCCTCTTGATGCTCAAGGCTGAAGAAAAAAAATCGTGAAATAGTCACATTTTTTGTATTATTCTTAATCAACTTCAAACATGCTCTATGGTTTGAGTAGAGAAGAGGCAAAGAAGGGAAAAGTATGAGGATGCTTACCTTGGATCCTGACACTGCCATATCCAGTTCAGTGCTGATGCTAACACTCGAAACTTCATCAGTATGCCCATAAAGGATCTGTAACGGCTTAGGTGCCAGGCCTACAGGCACTCCTCCCTGAGAGTAACAAAAAGTGCAATGACACATTCTCTTGCAGCTGAAGGACAAACAAAAAATAAATTTCTGGTATCTTCAGTATCAGTTGTGCAAGATGTATATTTGACATAGGCCAAAACCAAAGGCATAACTCACCCATTCCAATTTCAATTTATTGCCTTTTATGTCAGCAGCCCTATTTACTGAAATCACAAGAATGAATGAATATACAGTTACAATGTGGATGTGAAAGACAGAGTTACTTAGTTGACTTGTTTCTGTTCCTTCAAATGTCCAGGTGTGCAAGGACCACAGTCAACAGTCCTAACAGGAGCTGTTCACCCACCCATCCACCCACTTTTTCTTCACCTGTGTATCTGGGCTTGTTCAGTTCTTACAGTTTACCCTAGAATTAAGCACTATCTTCACAGCCAAGCTTAAAGAAGCTGAAAGCTATTTTGTTTAATATTACAGCAACTCTTCCATTTTCTAAGAAAAAGTAAGGAAATAATCCTTCTCAGTAACTACCAGTAGTATCATATGCAAAGGAAAACTTGCAATAATGCTCATTAAAAATAGTAATTTTCCCACATGACTACAGGGTGTCAAAACTGTTCAGTACTTTTGTTCCAGCGAGTGTACTGTCAGCATATACAGACTTATTTTCAAACCAGTTCTAAGGTAAGACCTGTGCTTAGAGAGAAGGTACAGTAAAGAGTTCTGCAGAGAACTCTCTTCTCATTTCTGTGATAGAAATTTGACTGCCAACCAAGCCCTGAAAGCCTGAAGCGTGCAGGAATGCAGAACCAAGTGTCAAAATGCAGAGCTGGGAAAGAAGGTGACAATGCAGAGCAGACAAGTAGAATGGAAGTGACAGTATGCAGTCCATTGCTGGCACTTTGTAAAGACCAAGATAAAACTCTCACAAGAAGAATTTACCATACATACAATATCATTTAGGTATCCATTAAATAAAAAAAATTCATTAAAAATCTTAAGAAAAAGCAATTAGAAACAAAGATAATCTCCAGAGGATGACTTATTTAACTCACACTGAAAAGATAAATACACTAAAAAATTTCCAACATTTATCATTGCTTGAGACAAAAAAAATACTGCTGTGAGCACTAAGGTCTCACCTTTTTGACCACACACCGTTGGTACAACGTACTTCTTGAAAGAATTGTAAATACTCTCACCATAAAAACAGCTTCCCCAAAAACACATGCAGTTATGCACCACTTCACTGGTTTAATGTGCTGACTTTAGTTTAATGATAAGAAGGTGACCTGACCAAATGTACTGTCCATAACATGACAGCTCCCCCCTGCAGTTAATCCTACTCATATATCTGTAACGCAGCAATCTGAAATGAACATTTTAAATGCATAACAATGGAAATGGCCTCACAAATTGAGTGCAAGTACACACATGCATCACACAACCACTTTCATTGTGTGAAAGCACAAGACCAATATTAAAAAATTCTAAAACACCAGCGTAAATCCAGGTAACAGACTAGTGTTGTCTTTGCTAACTCCTAGTGCAGTCATCAGTGCTTCCCACAGAGGAAACACAATGTTATAATGCAACTACTGGAGTGAACAGCAGCCTAGAAATGTAAAAATCCTCAACTATAAACATTGTTCTAATTCCGGTAGTCTCAAGCAGTGTCTCTCTTCTTCTGCTCTTCCATCTATACAATGGGGGATAATATTTGCCTATCCTGAAAGTAATCTATGAAATCTTTAAGATTGCCTCTGAAATACTGTGTGGTTCAGCTATATAGTAACCAATGTATATAGTGAATATTTCAAACACAGAAGACAACGGGAGTAACAAAATTACTAAGCTAATCAATTTTAGTGGACTATCTTCCCTACAAATCTGAAAGAAAGGAAATCAATAAACCATCATAGCAAAACACGGAAGCACAAAAAAGCATTCAGCAACTGCTTTTCAGAGTATGCCTAAATAACCTACCTGCTGAACTATTTGCCATATCATACACGTAGTATCTCTGGAGCCTGAAATCAAATGAATTCCACAGTAGTCCATTGCCAAGCAGGTCACAATATCTAGATAAAGGAAAGAAACCAGGAAGTTATCACATAGATATTGAAGACTAATTTCCCACAGAGTGACAACGTGCACGCAATATGTCAACAATGTATCCTGATTTGCAGTCAGCATGAAATGTTCCACTGTGATAAGGGCTGATGAGACTGTATTAAACAATGAAGTCATTGTACAGCCAGGTGTACCAACCTGACTTAATCAGCTTTGCTACCTAAAAACAGCAGTCAAGCCTTATTTTGAAACTACATTAAACCATCACTAGAATGACTAAAAAGCCATGCTCAAGTATTTACATAAAATCACAGTTCAAGTATTCTTCTGTTCTTACACTGCCATTCCTTTATAACTGCTATGCTTGTCTGCCCAAGTGCACTGGCTATAATTCTTTCCAAAAAGACCAAACATCAAGGAACACTACATAAAACCTTTCATTTCACAATATAAAGAGTTACTAACCCATGTGCCTGATGTGCTGTCCAATCAGCTTGCCTTTTGTAAGAGATGTCACTCTGATGCTATTGTCCCAGTGTCCTCCACTAAATAGCAGTTTTGCATCATGGGATACTGCAAACAACTTAGAGGTGATCTCCAGCCCTGGTGCAAAAGGACCACTCATGTTGCGTTGTGTTCTGTAGGCAAATGATGAGCAGGTAAGAGTAATCTTAGTCCAAAGCAATGTATTTTGCGCTTCCTATATCCTTCAAAATTAATAAGAAATTCCATCTGTAGAAGAGGCTATATCTAAAAAAAATAATAGGTGAAATTCTGGCCCCCTGATATCCATGACAAAACTCCCACTGCCATCAGCAAGTGGAAGGAAGATTTCACCTTAGAACTTTTCAGTCTTTTATGCAATTTGATTCTGTATGGACAACTTATGTCCCTACTAAGTATTGTAACGTTAAAGAAAAAAAGGAATCTTCTGAAAACCAAAGAAACAAAACCACCATGTACATCTGCACTATAGTGTAAGGAAGTATGAAGACTGCCCATCTCAGATTCCAAGTTAAGTTTTTATGATTGATAATTAGAAAAAATTAGACATAGCTCTAAGAATGAAGAACCTTGAAATGCCACTTAGGTAACTCTTTACTAGACATCAGAAGATGCATTCTTAGGTGAAAACTCGGCCAATGGAAACAGTACAACCCACTGATTGTTGAACAATTACTGTATTTTATTACTGTAGATACATTCATCTGCACCTCTCCTCATCATTTGCTTACTTGGGATTTGTCACTGTGGTATCTCTGATGAATGTAAAATAGTTGGAGATATTTTTATCATAAGGTAGCCAACCATGAGTTCCAATAATGCAGTTCAGACTTGCCGTTACCTAAAAAAGTTTGATAGGAAAAATAAATAAATTAAAAAAAAAGAATCAGTGAAACCCAGAGATATATTTTCTGCTTGCCTTTGATGATAATGGAGGTTGCATAAAATCCAGCATAGGCTTCTTTAGAATTTACCACAAAAAAAAAAGCACACACGCCCCCCCCCCCCCAAATTAAAAAAAAAAAAAAAAATCAGCTCAGATGAGTTAATCCACATGTAGTACATATTACCAAGTTAGAACAGTGTATGTTCTAGATAGGTCAGAGAAGTTGAATGGGGGGAGTATGGGGAGGAGACAAAAAACAAAAAAACCCACCCAACCAACCCCTCAAACCTTTAATTACAATTCAGTCATTTAGTTTAAGCTGCTGCTTCTCTTCGTTGAAATAGTAATCATTAATAGTTAACATATTAACACAGGAAGTTTTTTAAAAAGGTACTAGTTCTATTTCTGAGAAAGTAAGACAGGAATCTAAATATTCAAGGTTATTTTCGTCACATATTTAGAAAAAACACAATGAGAATTTTAGATGTGTCCAAATTCCAAATGACATATGCACGTACCACATCAAGCCAGGACAGTAAGTTTGACCTTAGGAACATTGGAAAAGAATATTCTGTCCTGCAAAATGTAAGTGTTATTGCACAGGGGCCAGTATGCAGACCATACATACAGATGTAAATACAAAACCACTTCCTCCTTTCATCATTTGGCCATCTGCCATAGTACTAGCACCTGTATTAGTGCAAAAGTTAATTTTAGAAACAGTGCAGGCCTTTGGAGTGTGTATATGCCACATATGGTATAGTTTAATATATGGGTTGGATAATAATGACAAACATGATGCCATTAATAACTCAATCCTGTCATTTTAAAGCTAGGCTGCATTGCATTAGGAAATTGACTGCTGCCATGGAAGTGGATCAAGTGGGCAACTTACAATACACCTCACTACAACTTATGCTCACATCTCATCAGCTCTTACATGCCATTCAACAAATTAGCCTTGCTTCCCTACAGAAGACAAATATTTAACTTATAGCTAACATTCATTGTAAGTTAAAGGAACACATTTGAACAAGAAGTTAAGAAGTGTTTCTCTAGAAGCTGTATGAAAAAAAAAAAAAAATACACCTATTTGACTGTCTGCAGTCTAAGAACATTATTGACACATGCAACTCACCAAGATCTCTGGGCTTCCCTGAGAAATAAAGGAACGTGACTGATTCCTGGGGACAACAGCTTTCACGATGGGCACACCGTCACTGATTCCCTAAGAGAAAGGACATGATTTGGGTCTGATTATATCCAAGAGCTACAGGACAAATCTAGAAACTGTAAAGAGTAAGACCCAAAGCCTCTGGAATCAATGTCAAACCTGTACAGTACTCTAAGGCACTGGTACACACATACTCGGTTCACACAGGTATGCTCTGTTACAAAGACCATAAATGAAACCCTGACTCTGTCCTGAATCAGTGAGTTTAGCTACCAAGTTCAGTGAGTTCTCAGATACCACCAGTGATGTTCTTAGCTTTCTTGGTGTGGTAGATAACTTAATACTCAAACAAGACCCACACAAGTGGCCAGCAGATACAAATTTATGGGATTCAACCTCTACAAAGCTAACTAAAAAGACAGAGCTCATTTTATACACATTGCATTTTAAAATATTTTCTTTAAATAGGAAGCGAGTTTATTTTCATCTAGGTTGTGACCTTCTGTTACAAGTAAATGAGCAGTTTCAGATTAGACTTTAAACAATTTCAAGTAACATATCTACCTCTATGAAGAATGACTTCAGTTCAGTGAGGTGTTGGAAGAGATTCAGAGTAGAGGTATCACTTTTAGTTAGTCTTTGCACTACCTCTTCTGCTGACAGCCTTTGTGGATGGGGCTCCTAGGAGACAATATTGGAGGGAACATCAAATTGGATTAATTTATCAACTCAGAATTTTATTGGCAGTCAATGGGAAAACAGACTCTTAAGCACCTAATTTCCCTTCTTAAAGTAAACTTACTTTGAAAATGGTTTGCTAATTTTCCACCAGTGTGACCTTTACAAAGGGTAAAGTGGCAAAGACTTAACATTCCTAAAATTACAAACCATTATCTTTTCATTTTTTCTGAAGTCCTTTGTAATGCAGTTGGATTTAACCACAAAGGTCTGATTGAGATGGAACAAAAAACATTACCTTTAACAGTTGACAGGGAGTTTGTCCAAAATTGTTTATCATCCCTTCTAAAGCTTTCCTCTCTTTCTCATCTGTTAAAGCATCCAAATCCACAGCCCCTGGATCACAATGATGAAGGGTAGAAAAAATGGAAAAAGAACATAATCCAAACAACTCATTGAGAACTGATACAGTCAACAAATGTTGCAAAATTGAAATTAATTGCAGCATTATCACCCTCTACCCCAGAAAAACCTCCAAACAATGTCTCCATGTAAAATACGATCTGAAAACACCACTCTGCACGTGGAATTCTAAGTGTATCTGTAAGTGCAAGAATTGCAGGCTTTTGTCTTATCAAATGAATTTAATATACATCACACATGCAATAAGTTGTACATGAAAACCACCCAAAATTCACCTTTGGAATTAACAGACTAACATTTGTCTTCAATACTTGTTGTTTTCAAGCAACTTGCCTTGACTCCTAAACCACAAGAAACCTCTTTCCACAAATGCTTTTAAGCAAGCAAATGAGAAACAAAAACCCCCAAGCACTTTTAGAAACAAAATACAAGCAACTGGAAGAGAACCCCCTTTAAAAAAAACTTTATTAACATTTCGGGTTCACAACTTCTAATCAAAGCATCAAATATTCTGGTTATTTGACGATAAATTATAAGTTATGGTGCCATATTTCATCTATAATTCTGTTGCCTTACCATATGCCACTGTATGGCACGCTCACAAATCAAGTGTTTTCTGTCTAATACTGAAAATCTGCAAGTCCAATGACAATGACAAGAGAGCATACTGCTTTGTACCTTCATAAGTACAATAATAGAACACATTGAGCGCCTCCACTGCAGCTGGTCCCCTCTGCTTGTAGCCAAAAATCAAATCTATCCATTCATGAAGATGAGCAGAAACATACTCAGATTCCTAGAAGGAAAAAATGTTCTTGTAAGAATAAGAAAAGTACTGCTCCCTTCTTGAAGTATTTACTATTTTCTGTGAAAGAGATTTAAATCCTAAACTAAGAGTATCTACAAACTAGGTATATACCAATGTATAGGGCAGAAGCCTAAGAATATCCATGTGCGTCAAGGGCAGTAACTGTCAGGTAAGAGGGAAAATTAATACAGCGAAGCAGCACACCTAGACTATTGAAATGCAACTGTGCAAGGGAAGGTAAGCTGCTAGTTCCCTAGTACCATACAGAATAATCTATAAAAAGCAAGGAAAGCCTTATCACCTAAACTCACCTAATTCTGCATTTTATCTCTTAGGGCAGCAAACTCCCAAATGATTGGTATCTTCAGGCTCTTTTCTTTTTTCTTTTGAGCATTTTATCTACATGCACAGTGGTTTTAACTGAAAGTTCTAAAGGTACTTGTATGTCGAATGCAACCACAACTCTAGTTTGAATGTAGTCCCAGTATTTTGCACTTAAGCCACAGTGACAATGTGTAGATGTACTTTCTTTACCATTACTTCACACATATAAACATCATCTTACCAGAGCCCTCCTGTGTTTATAAATGAAGTCTTCTGGGGAGTGGGCCCATTTGGGGAGAACAACATCATTTACCACCTCTTTGGATATTTGAAGCTGACCTAAGTTAAAACCTAGTGAAAAATTTGGAGAATTTCAAGAGTTACTACAAAATATTTCAAATATCTTCATGTCTTAATAAAGATTAAAACGTGTTCTTTTCTCAGTGCAAGGAAAGGATATTGAAAAATTCTTAATTTAAATCTCCAATAACCGTACCACTGACAGGAGGTTAAGTTCTGCTCTGGATGTTTAAAATGTTAAATGATACAGGATAACAATTGTCCAAAGCACCTAAATGACTTCGAAGCTGAATTCCCAACCTTAAAAGTAGCATTATCATTTGCACACCTATCTGTAAACATATCTGCATTTGTTTGGTTTGTTTTTTTTTTTACCAGGATAAAGAGTCCAAAACATTTCAATGAGGTTATTCATAACAACAAAGTTACCTATAGGTTTAAATTATTATAGAATCAGGGCTTTCAAGAAGTCTTAAATCCCACTAGCTTTCATTAGAACAACTCTAAACACGTAAATGACTTTTGAAAGCATGACTTGGCTGTTTCCAGTTTTTATAACTTAGAATTCCAGTAGATTGTAGCTAGCAGACTAAATTAGCAGTAAACACACAAATCCATTTTTAAATTGTCTAATAGGTAGAGAAACAATTCTCTATGCAGTATATGTGAATTAAAAAATGGCTAGGAGTCTCATATCAGAATGCAGGATGTTGTCTTTTCAATCAGCATTACATAGGAGTAAAACAGCTTTTTTTTTTTTTTCCCCTTCTGATACATACTGAAACCTTATATGGCTCTAAAATCACCTGACTTAGCACTGCATTGGAAGGTAACAGTAACAAGCAGAAAATAGGCTGGTTGCCTAGAACAAATAGACCTCGCATGTTTGAAGATGTCCAAACTCTATCATCCAATGAACCCAGTTAAAAGAATACTAACTAATCTGTAGCAACTTTTGCTAACTATTTAATCAGTATTAACTATTGCTAACTTTTTCAAACTTTCAAATGAGCATCTCTGATATTTTGCATTAGGTAAACAACGCTATTTTAAGCCATCCTTAAGCCCCCAATCTGAATTTTAAACAACGTTTAGGCTGCTGCTTAACACAACCGGTGTCTTCATTAAACAGTTTGAAGCCAGCATGATGATTAAATTAACTTCTACAAGCACACAATAAGGCTTAAATAAGAAGTATTCCACAACATCCACAAATGGTTGTAACAATTCTTTTCTGAACAATAGAAGAACAGTTTTCTATGAGAATATTCTGAGCAGTCAGTTCACCATTTTGATTCTCCAGGAACTCTGGGAAGTAGAAGAACTCTGGAATAAGTTCCTTGACATCATTGGGGTTGTCCATGAGTGCCTGCCAGGTAGCAGGAATAGAGTGGAACTGCCTGTCAGCACAGTCGAATCTGTGGATCAGAAAACTCAGGTTAGACTTTGATCATTCCCTCAATAAAATGATAAGGAAGAAAAATAAAGTGCTGCTTATTTGCTTACTGCATACCTGCCACTTTGAAGTTGGATATGAAGTGTTGTGAAAGGTTCTACCCGAATGAGATAATGCATGACACCAGCAGCATTTGAGTAATGTGTCCCATAGTGAAATTTGTCAATTATCCCAAGGGGATCCTCGAAATTCTCATATCTAAAAAAAATAAATCTTTATAAATACAACTGAGCACTACAGCTGATTCACATGTGGATTATATTTATTGGAGGCAAGAATTCAAAAGAAACGATCACAGCAACCTGTAAGAGAAAAATACATTGAGTTCTATTGAATATGAGGATTCCATATCACTAAGCTGAATATTTATTATTGAAGGGACTTGTGACAGCTTCCTGCAAGATTTAAAAAAAAAAAAAAAAAAAAAAGAGCATGTGTGTGACTATGTCAGGATGCAGAAAAGAGATTTATTTAACACTCATGCCCATTTCCTTTTCTACTGGCAAACTCACTCTACAGTACTATACCACCATCTGGCTGATATATTCCTCAGTGTCACAAGGCCAGTAAGAGAAATTATAGTTAAGCACACTGCTAGAGAACCAATTTCATTATAGTCAGGGATAGAGCCTAATCCTTCAAAGAAAATTCTCCATGTTCCAATTTTTCAGAAGAAAGCTGGTTTTGGAAGATGCTTGATGAGTGTAATCTGGTATGACAGCACACTCCCCACATCAGCAAAAAAGGAAGGATCGCTACACCGATGCGTGGGTGTAAGTACTTGTCATTCCTACCTACAGAGGAGTTGCTAGAAGTCACTGAGTTATATTTTATTTCAAAGATAATAAATGATGCTTGAAAAAAAGAGCAAGAAGCATAGATTTAGGATCAATGCTACCTCTCAGCACAGGCAGCTCAACTGATCAGTATGATTTCACACTCCTTATCTGGAAGCAGACATGGGACACAGTATGTCTCTTCAAGCTGCTGGGCCATTAAATTAAGTGTTTCTACAGGCTTTCAGTTTTTTATCTCCACATCTGAGAAACAATTGAAAATTTACAACAGTAAGTTTTGTCCTTTCAGTGCCATATAAGCCAACTAATCTGAATGCAGCAGGAACAATAAATCAACAACCTTGATTTGATGTAAATGCGTCTGTGATGTTATAAAACTAGCTTTTAAAAATTTCACTGTCACAACTTCATTTTTAAAATGTGTTATTTAGCCTGGTGGCTCAGAAAAGACAGAGAAATATAACTGAGTGTTAAAATACATACTTTTCTTTCACAGCCTTAGCATTCTTTTCATTTACTACCCCTATGGGTTTGGACAGATCCCTAAAGACTGCAGGATTATTCAGGTCCAGTTCTTCTGAAGTATAATCTCGTAAAATCCAGGGGAACTAAAAAAAGAAAAAAAAAAAGTCAAATGGAGATAAAAAAATCCATCTTTCAAAATAGAAAAAATACATACCTTTGGCAAAAATTTTAAAATTAATTTTTTAAATTACCACAGGATATTGCGCAAGGTCATTGTAAGTTCGTCCTGCCATCGTGTTCAGCTGAATAAGGTAGTCAAAGTTGGATATTTCTCTGTTCACCCATTTCTGAAGGACAGAAAAAAAAGATACAGTGGAAGTCACTATATCAGAGATACCACTATTGCTAATTACATGTCTTGTCAGTATTTATCTGCCAGAGAATAGTAATGGCAAGTGGAAGAGTATAAGAATGGTATGAAAGTCCAAACTGAATATCTCCTAATGAAGTTTATTTTCCATTTGACTCAGTGACTGCGCTACCTATGTTTCATTGAAATCATGTCCCTGATTGATGCCAGTACCATTTTAAATACAGGGCAGCAGACAACTAGCAGCCTCAGAATAAAAAAGGAGAAGAAAAACAGAAACGAAAGAAACAAAAGGTGGCAGGTAAACAGGTACTGAGAAAAATGGGAACAGAACTTTGAAAGCCACTAGAGTTCTAAGGTCAAAATTTATTTATAAATTGTTCTCCCATTGGTTAACGGTACAGGTATTTGTAAACTAACATAGTCCTTGTGCCTTTGCTCCACTATTATATTTTAAAACAAAGACAGACAGAGCTGTGTTCAGAAGGGCTCAGTATCTGTCTGTAGTGTGACAGAGACATTTTATTACAGACAATATTTTCTCTACGTAAATATACAACATGATAGCTTTTATCATTACGGAAACAAAGAAAAAACAATGTACTTCTGGTATTTTAAAAGTCATTTGTAAAGCTTCCTCCCTCAGAGAAAACAATAATTGTGGCATAAAAAGATGGAAGATAAAAACATGTTTACTACATTTAAAATTTATCCATGTTTACGGTAATACAGGCATTTTGACATTTTCCTTTTATACCAATATTACTAATTCCCTTAAGACCATATTTCCTGCTTAATCTTCACATGGGCTTTGTTGAAAGCCCCATCATGAAAAGATAGCAGGGAAAGTTATTTGCACATGTAGTAAAAGAAGTTCTAAAATGTGCATTCAAGATCATGGACTAAAAACAGAAGCAAGTCTGCTACATGTTTTCCATTCTTGTTGGAACACTTGTCATAATCACATCAACAGAGCCTGGCTCTATCCATTTACCTCACTGACTGTAAACACAAAACACAGCAATTCTAAAAATATGCATGTGAAAGTTCAGGGGCCAGACTGAGGGTACAGAATTTGGCAGTTTTCATCTAAACACTGGGGGGAAAAAAAAGTAAAAGCAGTAGTCCAGGACCTTCCAGGACTCCTTCAAGAAGCAGAGGAATGCTCTAGACCATTTATGCTGAAGTCTCATACCTGCATCAAACCTGAAGCTTTAAAAAGTTCCTGTGGAGATCTGGTCCCAGAAATATTTGGAGAACGCAGTGACAATATTCGACTATATACTTTGTTTCGTACCTGTTGAAAACAGCATTAATAAAAAAAAATTATTCTGGAGATTGAAGCTGACAAGTAAACAACTTCTCTGCTAATTAAGATGTCAAATAAAAGGAACACATTTACACTTTTAAACACTTCTATCTCTTGCTGCATAAAGTGTTTAGACATGGATGGACATGACATCCTTCAGTTACAGGATATAAAGGCAAGATATATTATGAATTGATTTGTGTGTGTGTAGATGCTACAGAAAATCGTTATTGCCACAGAAGTCCTCTAGGAAATACTGCTGCTGTTCACATAAAATTACACCAATATTTTCCCTAAAAACTACTGCAAAGATTTATTTACTTGGAAAAAAAAAAAACCAAACACGCAACATTTTATAGGAGCTATTCATAAACTGACATACTAGTATGTAACTCACCCTAAATTCTGATATTTATGCTAGTCCCACATACAACGGATCACTGACATTATCCGGGGTGGGGGGAGTGGAGGGGGAGTGGGGATAGAATTCACTAATCCTAAACCATGAAATATAGAAAGTCTACTTTACTTTGTAATTAATTTGCTCAGAATATTTAAAAAGATGTGTGGGCTTCAAGATATTTAGATTACTACTGATGTAATTTTAGTTGAATAATTGTCCTGTATCATAACAGAGAGAGACAGGAAAAAGAAGAATCTTGTTTTATCCATCTTTTCACAATTAATCAGTTTCTAGATACCAGACTGAGGTTTTCACAGACTGCAGTCTACTTTCCCATAATGGTTATATCTAGCAAACCTTTTACTACTAGTGTTACAGTATTACGAAAGACGCCAGGCTCAGGTTAGACGCAATCAGTGAACTAAACACTTGTGCTAATTTCATGAATCAAGGAAATTTGGGAAATCCATACCTCCTTATTGAAGTTGAGGAAATAGTTGGTTTGATCTGTAAGGAAGATCTCCAAAGCTGACCTCCTCAGGTTGTACCGACGCAAATGTATCTCTCGAATTTGAGAAAGGTGCCATTTGAAATCAAAACCTACCCCTAGGGAGAGCGCTTTGATTATTGACTTGGAATATATAAAAAACTTCATATAGATGTAATGCAGTATCATTTCCAATCACCCCAGAGTTATTCCTAGGAAAGGCAAACTTTTTATGTGGCTTGATTAAACATTTTGCTAGGAAAATATAATTAACTTCAGCTATTGTTCTGCTGAAAGAAAGAGGCAGCAGGAAACATCTGATGGAGTGTAGAATTTGGTTTTGCTTTTTGATCAAGAACATATTATAAACGTATTCTGCTGACAAAAAATATGAACCAAACCCCTTTGCTTTCTTAAAAGCTTCTATTTGAGCCTGTTTATGTTTAGAATTCCCAAAGGCCAACTTCTTGATATACTGTTTTTCAAAATTTTACCATTATTCGTCAAACATTTCAGTTCACTGTTTTCATACTCAACTGTGTATATTTTATTGAAGTTCACTAAATTAATATAGATGATTAATGTTTACATACTACTACTTTTTAATCATTACTTACTAATACTTTTTAATCAATGTACGAGTGAAATGTTATTTGTCAGGGAGGTGCCATTTCAGCAGCAAATTAGAGGTAATGACTTTTTTTTAGTCAGCAAACTTAATTAATTTTTTAGCAAGTTCATTTTTTTAAGAAATACTAAGAACAGTGAATCAATGTAACAGCTCAGCAAGTACAGTTCCTGATTCTTGATTCTGAAGGGATCAGCGAGCCACTGACCACAAAGTACAATATTAATTTTAAGTAAAGATCTGCAACTTGTCTCTTCACAATTAGTTTGACAGTCATTCTCAAAAAAAAAAAAAAAAAAAAAAAAAAAAAAAAAAACTCAGTTTACTGAAAACAGAATGCTGAACTGCACCGAAAAGAAAGAGATACTGATCATGCTCACCTTCCTCTTTTTCAATGCTGCCATCAAAGAAATAGATGTGCTGGGTAGTGATCTCCAGCCTGCCAGGTATCACATCAATTACTGTAATAAGTTCACAATCTTCAGACAATATTAGCTTTTCTTTCTGGCTTTGCTCATCCTTCTCATCCCTACAAAAATACCACTAAGTGTTATGGGGTTGGGTAGATTATACAGTTGCTTAGGTTCTTGATAAGAGTATAGTTCAGAAAAAGGAATCAAATCTGAATGGCATTAAAAGCACAACATAAATGATTATATGAAGCTACTTCCATCAGCAGTCTTGGATGTTTCAGACTAGACTCCCAAACATCATTTCATAGCATCACTCTTCAGGCTTAATATTTCAGTCTCTGGCACAATGGACTTGACCTCACTTGAAGTATAAAAACATGATGCTGCACTCCCCTTTCTTACTTAATTGCTAGGTGCTTAAATTCTCTGGCCCAGAGCAGAGCTGAGTCCTGGTTCACGTCACTAAATTTATCTTCAGAAGTATTTGAAGTAATGGTTGCTCAGAAGTTGATAGATATGACACATCATAATCAAGCATTTAATAACCTTCAAGGTACAAGAAAATGCATCAGTATCACTCAAAGAAGTGCCACATCTCTAGTGCACTTCAACAGCACGGACACGCATAGGTGCACGCAGAACATCTCATGTCCAGTTAATAGAGTGAAGCATTTGCTATCTCCCCCTGTCCTGCCACTCCCACTTTTTTTTTTTTTTTTTAAAGTCATACAAGAGACATGGAAAAAGCACAGCAGGCCTTCTCTCTGGAATGCTCTCAAACCCAGGGGACTCTCTAGCAGATTAATGCCAACCAAGCAAACATCCGTGCTATGCAGCTGATGGTATAGGGAATTGCCCTGGCACCTATGGACAAGAGCCAGTTCCAGTCTGGCCTATGCCCTTACAGGGCAGACTGCCTCTTGAGAATTATAGCCAATGTATGTAGTAGAAAAGCCTCAACAATTCTGTAGCTTCAGCTTCAGACCAACTGTGAGCAGTGAAACACTAATGAATCCTCACAAACATCTGCTCTGCCTTCTTTTCCCTAGGGGTCTTTACGTCTCTTTGTTGACAATGATAAATGCAACAGCAACTTTTCTGCTGTTCAGAACTACTACAAAGCCCCGGATTGGATTGTTAAGGCCAGACAAAGAAAGAAGGAAGCTTTGTATTCTAATCAACTCCTGAAGTTGTTTTATCACTCCTTATTCCTAGCACAGAAACAAATTTCAACTGTTCTATTCTGTTGTACTTACAAGTTGGAACTGGCTGCTGTGTCTTCTTCTGGTAGTTCTAGAACATCATCTTCCAAGTCACTCACTTTCACCTGCTTCACCACCTCCAGAAGCAGAGACTCACTAGAGGGCTGCGTCTGGTGCACACCTATCATAAATAGAGATTTCAGCTCAGAAAATTTTTTGCTACAACACTTTTGGGAAGCTAAACTACTGAGTGCATCTCCTACTGTTGAATGTTGGTTTTAACTGAGTAATACGCAACCAGACTTCTTAAATACTTTTGGAGGCAAGCACAAGACTAATAATACTCCCTGAACTACACTGAAATACATGTCAAATCATAACAGTATAAAGGGAAGACATAAACACTTTAGAAAATTTTATACTGAATTCTGATGTGGACGCTTCCAATAAAATATTTTGCAGTGTTCTGCCGAGACACTGTTAAAGTGATTCCAGATTTCATGGAAATACACTGCATTTGGTTTTTTGCTTACTTGGGTTTATAGGAGTGTTATTTTTTTGGTTTGAGTCTTGATATCCAGTACACCTAATTTAAAAAACAGTTTATACCACCAACTCAGCTGTTTGGCACACTTCTGAAAGACAGTGCTTCATATCTACATATTTTAACCATAAGCTCTAACAAGTTTTAAACAAATACTCTCTGCTTACTCTGATCTCATTGTTTCCTTTTCTTGAAAAAATAATCTTACGGAAGAAAGCTATGTGACTGCCTATTTTAAAACAAAGGAGTTCTTTTTTTTTTTTTTTTTTTTTTTTTCAAAAAAAATACACATTTCAATGAAGAAAGGCAAATGTATTCTACTCAGTAGGAAGATGCTGTTTCAGGTCAAAGCACCACTCATGTTATACATTTTACTATAGCGGAAATGAAAAATCAAGATTTAAGTATCTATCATACACTGATTCTTCAATACAAAGAGTACAGTGTGTATCTTTCTTCACTAAAGACTGAAGAATCCCAAGTGAAATACAAATACAAATTCACCTAAATTATCTCTCAGGTCACTAGCATCCTGATGAGAGTTGAAGTTGTAATTCTGCACTAGTTTTAGTCTCATACGTGAAAAATTTTCCACATTTGAAAGTTTCCAGTGAATAGGATGCTGTTTCCTAGGAAAACAAGAATATTCATAAAAACAGTCAAAAGAAGGTAAAGACCTACGTGAATGAACTGGTTACAAAAGAGCACATATTTAGAAAAATACTGGTCATCCACCTGAACATTTTAAAGCATAAAAGCAATAAACTGGATTTTCATTCTAAATTTCATATTGCAGCTCTAATCATCCTAAACCACTTTGTAAACATTATTTATTTTCTACTGAAATACATCAAATTGTTTACACTTTCAGTTAATGACAATTAAAAGACCAAAAAAATAAAAAAACCTTCATCCAGAACTTCCCCAAAAGCTGAGAGGCAAAATGTATTCTTTTAAATTGAAATCAGCTTCATGCATAAAAACTCAATGTCTTTACTGACAAGTCTATTCTATTCTCTCTTTTCCAACAGAACCAATCCATAGGATCTTGCAAAAAGCTTTTGCAATCACTTCATTGATAACTAATTTTTATTTGTCACTTGGCAAGAAAATCTAATATCCAGGTAACCAGCTCAGCATTATACTTCAAACTCTGCATTTTGATAATTAAATGCAGAAAACATTACAAAAGATGCACTCAATATTAACTTCACATCTCAAGAACAGTTACCAGAGTCAATTTGACAAGGTTCTAACCATGTGAAACAGTCAGTCATGTGAGCAAATTCCTTTTAAGTATCATATACGGTTTGATTTAAAAACTTCACTCTTACATTTCAGACCAAGGACCACGTTCAGAGAGCAAGTAAAGCTGGGCTGCTTTCCACTGTCTCAGGGTAGCTGTGTGTTGACTATTAAGTTGCTTTAGCATACTGTTGTACCGCAGATTTTCTTGCCGAGCCTTTCTGCTGAATGGTTCCACAAAATGCTCCTGAAAGAACATTAAAAAAAAAATCTAGCACTAATATAACTCTGACCTTTGAAAACACAGTTTTGTAGCTTGCAAGAATTCTCATAAATTAAGAAGGAACAAAAAAAGTTTAGCAGTAAAAACTTCTGAAAATTTAAGGTAATGCTTATAAGAGAATTTTTTAAAAGCTCAGTACTGGAAGAAATGGCGCCAAACTTCACCTTAAAGATGTGAAGAAAGCATTATCAGTGCTGAATCCATATGAAAGCAATTTTTCATCATCAGAAAAGTAGTCAGCAATGGAAATCCCATTATAATAGGTAGGATTTTTCTTTAGATTCTGGTATTCTATAATGTGACTTATTGTATTCTTCCTTTAGCTACTTGAATAAAAAAGACTTACTACAAGGATCCTTATTCAGAAGACAAAGGGAAAACAAGAGAAATGTAACTTAGCTATATTTGCTGCGATTACCAGTTAATTCTAACGCTTAAACTGAGTCTGGACCTTAAACAGAAAGGTCAGTTCAGAAACAATTTCTCCACACATTAAATAGGAACTGTTCACTGTTTCAAATATTTTCACTATATTGAAGTAGGGTTAAAAAAACCTATCAAACAAAAATCAAACCACACTGACTCATTTCATAATGGAGAAGAGGTTTTAATAATTCAAAACATAAATCAGAGTAAAAGAAAAAGCAGCTTATAGCTGAGCATAACCCTAGGTTGCTGTATTATGAGGAAGGCCTACTGTCCTGAAATAACTGTTTACAGATAAACTCTTAAATAGAAAGAATAGAATTAAAAAGCATATCCTACAAGTGTATATAGTCACACCACCCATAAAACATTAAAACAATCAACCTGCCTGCAAGCACTTGAATTGGATCATCCTGGATTTCAGTTTCTCCATCTTTTAGAAGGCAACTCTTGAGATAGCTCTTCTAAGAGAAACTTGCACTCACTCAAAACCTTACCTGAAATTTAAGCTTACTTTCTCCTCTCTCCCGGTCTCGCCTATGCATGTTCACCATAAATGCTTCATAACAATCTTTCCAATAAAGTGCCATCTGCTCATGATCATGTCTGAATGAATTCTCTTCATATTGCTTCATATTTGGAATAATCTGGTTCCACCAAAACAAAAAGCACAATGTCATTTCTGAATGAGTTCCTCTGCTTTCACGGCTAAAAAGAGAAGGAAAATTATACAAGAAGAATCTACTACTTACATATTTGTCAATATAAATTTGCCACTCATCAGAGCTGCAGTATTCTTGAAAGTCCTCAAAGAAAGATGGGCTGCCATTGGTGGGAGGCAATGAAGGGAGATGCAGGTTCATGAAGAGAAGTTCATAAATCTTGGATACCAATGTCCGAACAAGGGGAATCAAAAATGAGTAAGTTTCTGTCTTCTCTTCAATTGATTTACTCAAGATGCCTTCCAGCTTCCCCAAGAGGTAGCATGCTTCAGGCTGGCTCTCAATTACTTTGGTCTGAAGGAGTGTGTTTAGTTTGGCTGCTGCCATAGCACAGACCTACACAAACAACAAAAAATTAATGCAATCCTCAAAATAGTAATTTTGAGCACCTATCTTTTTAGCACAGGAGTATGTACATATTCTGGCTGCATCCAAGGTAGCCTGAAGGCACACAGCATCAAACATGGGCACTAATCACTTATCCTGTGATGACCAAACCTGAGGTCAGCTACAACCCCAAAGTCAAACAGCTGCATTAAGACAATCACATACCTATACTAAGGATCCTGGCTTTACTGAAGGGCTCATATTCCAGGCACAGCTCTGCTAACTTTGTTCCAGATGTTGATTTGCAGCACAGTCCAGGTTCATGTGCACTTAATGTATGTAAACCTGAAACTGCTAATAAGTGTATTTTATGGTAGAAACGAAAAATCATTATCAGAATCACTATCTTACTGCCACTAGTGCCTACATAGTCCCATCTTCAAACAGCTTGCCCTCTACCTCTTTCTCATGCTCAGAAGGTGCACATTGGTAGGACTCTAAAGTAAATTTGCAAATTGTAAGAACCAATAAAACATCTTCCCTATAGAAGGATGAAGGACTGCCATCAGTCTGCTCACTGGTTTGAGCAGCTCCCCTGTAAACCACAACAGTTACATCGAACATACACTTAAAACACAGTACCACTTGCAGGAATTTGGAACAAACCTGTAAGTTATCTTGTGCAATGAATCCAAGGAGCAACTGGACTTGCACCTGTGAAAGCCTGATTGCTTCTAGGCCAGCAGAGTACCAGACTGACAGGCTATCCATCAGAGTCACTAGCTCTTCCAAGAGCTATTGTAAAAACAGAAGATTTGCATGAAATAAAATTAACAACAGTTACTGCAGCTGGAGACACAATAATTTCAAAGAGCTGAAGAGGTGGCTGAGTTCACACTTCTAACTTACCCAAACCCAGAAAATTATCCCAGAACACTGCAGTTAAACCAGTAATTTGAAACAATTCCTGACAAAAAAAAAAAAAAAAAAATCTATCTAGCCCAGTATGTTGACTCACATATCTCCCCTGAATAAAGGCCAAACCAGCATATAGTATATATGCTTATGTTTTTCCTGAAATTTAACTCCCATAAATGCCACTTCCTTAGAAAAGTTAGAGACTCCACGAGCAAGATTACTATGATTGAAAAGACACTATTATTAATAGCACAGATACCAAACCAACTCGCAATTTCTGGGTTCAGTATATATACAATTTTATTTCATTCTTTTCCTTTGTATTTTAAATTATTTAAGTGTAACACTAGTATAATTTACCAGCAACAGCAATATGCACAGTGCCCTGAGAAGGAAAACAAGGCTTCTTTCATGAATATCTGATTTAGTGAAATGCTTGAAACTTCCTAACAACTATTAATGTCTTTTAAAAAATAAATTAAAAAAATAAATAATTAGGAGGTACTCCTTTCTGTCAGTATTCTGATACTAGCAGTGATACAAACCTTGTGAAAGGTAGGTATTCAGAAGGCAAATGGCACATTTCACTATCCAGACATGTTTGCTTAAAACTAATATACCTTGACACATTCCCTAATAAATTACTCAAATATAAAATCATTTTTTTGTTAAGCTCCAGAATCACATGAATGCTTCTGTGGCAGACTGAAAGCTGTCCTGCCTAGAATATTACGGTGCTTTAAATTCTCCCCAGGCACAGTGGAAAATAATTTATGAAAGTATGGTTATGTTGAATTCAGAGTTGGCAATAAGCACAACTCTCACTGTTCCAAAGTTCAGATCTCATTTCTAATTAGATTTCACAAAAGCTAGATCACAACAGACGGCAAAGCTTTTACCAAGAGGAGACTTTAAAAACAAACAGTTAAAAGCTTTAAGATTAAGCTATGTTTACTTACAAGCAGGCATTTTGGAGAACAGCTTAGGAATTACCATGTTGATGACTCTTAACATTACACTTCCCCCCCCCCCCCCCCCCCCCCCACCCAGC